>NC_073377.1:71240014-71563942 GCF_028641065.1 Leucoraja erinaceus | reverse complement strand
GGGTGGAGGAGGGAGATAGTTCAAGATTGAGGGAGATGGGGAGGTGGGGGGAGTGGTGCAGAGGAAGTAGATGGAGAAGAGGTGAGCGTGGGGGAGAAATATGGGGTGGGGAGGGATTTGTGGCGGGAGAGTGGGCGAAGAGGGAAGAGGGTGGAGGAGGGAGATGGGGCTAGAATGTGGGATGAATGAAGGAGGTGGGGCATAGAGTGGAGTGGATGAGGGAACTGGGGAGGAAAATGGTGGGGAATAGATTGAAGAGGGAGATGGGACGGGGGAGTTGATGGATAGACAATAGACAATAGACAATAGACAATAGACAATAGACAATAGACAACAGGTGCAAGAGTAGGCCATTCGGCCCTTTGAGCCGGCACCGCCATTGAATGTGATCATGGCTGATTATCCCCAATCAGTACCCCGTTCCTGCCTTCTCCCCATATCCCCTGACTGCTATTTTTAAGAGCCCTATCTAGCTCTCACTTGAAAGCATCCAGAGAACCTGCCTCCACCGCTCTCTGAGGCAGAGAAGTCCACAGACTCACCACTCGCTGTGAGAAAAAGTGTTTCCTCGTCTCCGTTCTAAATGGCTTTCCCCTTATTCTTAAAGTGTGGCCCTTGTTCTGGACTCCCCCAACATCGGGAACATGTTTCCTGCCTCTAGCGCGTCCAAGCCCTTAACAATCTTATACGTTTCAAAACCCTTAACAATCTTATACGTGGGGTGAAAGTGTGTGGTGGATGAGGGAGTGGGGAGTGAGAGAGCAAGATGAAGATAGGGTGGGGGAGTTGGGTGGAAGAGGTGGATGAGAGGGGAAATGGTGTGGAGGATGGAGTGTGGTGGAGGAACAAAAGTGCTAGAGGAGGCAGGTGGGGCGGAGAATGCGGTGAAGGAGGGAGTGGAGAAACACAGGGAGAGTGGAAAGTGAAAATTATTTTTTAAATCTACGAATGTTGGTCGCCTAAAATAAAAACAGAAAATGCTCAGTGGGTCAGGCAGCATCTGTGGAGAGGGAGAATGAGAGGGAGGTTTGGGAGAAGGGGTGGTGGGAGAGATGGGTGCTGATGGTGGAGAGGTGTGGGGTAAGAGAGAGAGGACAGGTGGAGGTAGGGTGTGAAGGAGCGGGATGGGGCAGGAGGGGTGAAGGTGGAGAGATGTGGGGTAAGGAGGGTGATAGTGGGTGAGAAGGGGAGGAGGGGGGTAAAGGAGAGGGTGATAGTGGGAACATGAACCCTGGCTACCTCCGTGTGCAGTTAGCACAGACTCTGCCCCTCCCCCCCCCCCCCAGGTCAGGATGGATTGTGGAGGGCGGGGGGGGGGGGGGGGGGAGGGGGAGGGGGGGGGGGCTAGGGGGGGGGGGGGGGGGGTATAGATGGATAGGGGGCGGCAGGGAGGGAAGAGGAGTTATGGAGGGAGTGACTGAGGGTAGGGGAAAGGAGAGGGAGGGAGAGGTGAGGGAGGGATTGGGGAGGGAGAGAGAGGGGAAAGAAGAGGGAGGGTGAAGAGGAAGGGGAGGGAGCTCTGGGGGATGAGGGGAAATGAGCCGCGCCTGTGCAGTTGGGGGCTATGTGGGTGAGTGGTGGAATATTGCGTTGGGGGAACGGGTTGTGTTGGGGGAACGGGTGAGTGGTGGAATATTGCGTTGGGGGAGCAGACTTGGTCCAGTACATGACAGTCCAGACTTGGAGGTACTTGGTAGAGTACATGATCTGGGGAATACTGGTGATATCCGGTTTGTTCTCCAGTTTGTTTTATGTCGGGGGGGGGGAAGGGGAAGGGGACAGGGAATTCTTTTTTTTCACTTTCTTACCTTGCCGGAGATGCAATTAATTCTCGGATCGCATTCTCCGGGAGCTCTGAGTCCTACCATCGATGGAGCTGGGGGTCTCCTCGGACTGACCTTGGGCCCCACCGCGAGGCGCGGACTTACATCAGAGTCGATCCCTTGCCTGGGATCCCTCCAACTTGCGGTCTTTACATCGGCGCAGAAGTGGCACTGACTTCGTGAGGAGCTGGCCACGGCGGAGCAGCATGGCATCGGTTCCCGGAGAGGGAAAAAACACCTGTGCCCAACTCGCTCCAGCACGGTTGATTCAGTAGCAAAGGAGCTCGCAGTCTCGGGAGAGGCCGTGGATGTCGGGAGCTCCAATGTCACGGAAGGTTTGACCTTCAATCATCGGGGCTGACATCCCCCCGATGCAGGAGCTGATCACCTCAAGTCCAATTAAAGATAGTCTGAGTGTCTCTAAAGAGGTAGATAGTAGTTCAAGACTTCTATCTAGTTGTTGGTTGGATGGTTCAGTTACCTGGTAACAGCTGGGAAGAATGTGTAGGAAGGAACTGCAGATGCTGATTTTTACCGAAGATAGACACAAAATGCTGGAGTAACTGAGCGGGCCAGGCAGTATCATTGGAGAGAAGGAATGGGTGATGTTTTGGGTCTAGACCCTTCTTCAGCCTCTGAAGAAGGGTCTCCCGAAATGCCACCCATTGATTTCCCCAGAGATGCTGCCAGGCCCGCTCATACTCCAGCATGTTGTGTCTATCTGCAGCTGTGAAGAAACTGTCTTTGAATCTGGAGCAGGCATGTGCTGTCAGGGTAGGCAAGGGTTGCCATTATCTTAAACGTATTTTATGAAACAAAGAGAGAAGAATGGAGTTTATGTACCGATAATGTGGTAAGTACATTTCTTGGTGCTATATGTTTTTAAATACTGTAGTTCCCGGGATGGGGCCCAGAAAGGGAGAGGGAGAGTTCCTTTCACAGCGTTTGGGGAATCTGGCCTGGGGTTAAAGTTGCGGGGAGGGCAGGAGCATTGTGAAGGAGGGGATCGGGACCATGCCAGTAACCCACTTGCGTAGCTCCTTGCACGGAGCCACCACGTTGAGGCGCGGGGAGGGAAGCAGCTCGGGTGGCTGCGAGCAGCCGCTGGGTCGGACAGCAGAACTGGCCGCCACCTCAGCGGCTTCTGCTGGCCCCTGCTCACCTCTGGCATCTATCCGTCTGAAAACCTCTCTCTTGCCGCTCGCTGGCCTCACTCATGTCAGCCGCTTCCCGCAAATCCTTAAATTCCGACAGCGTGATTGAGGTTACTCGGCTGTGGGAATTTAAGGATTTATAGGAAGCGGCTGACATGAGCAAAGTCGGCGAGCGGCAGGTGAGAGGTGTTCAGACGGAGACCAACTTTACCCCTGGTCAGACTCCCCACATGCTGTGAAAGGAACTCTCCCCCAAATTGGCCCCTTGAACAAATATTGTTATTCAATAAGATGAGAACTGATTCAACTTGTGTTCCTGTTTTCCCCACCATCTCTCCACCTGCCATCACCCTTCACCCCCCCCACCTATTCAGTAATTCAGAATCAAGGAGACTTGGAAGCCTTGGGCAAATTGAATTGTTACTGTGGGTTACACAGAAAAGCTGGAGAAACTCAGCGGGTGCAGCAGCATCTATGGAGCGAAGGAAATAGGCAACGTTTCGGGCCGAAACCCTTCTTCAGACTGGGTTCTCCTGCCCTCCAACTGTACCCCATCTGTGAATTGTTACTGTCTTTATTTTCATTTTTTTATTTTTATTTTTACAGAGAGAACAATCTGCGCATGCGCGGTTTAAGTTATTTTTTAAAAAGCTGACTGACTGTCTACCCTGAGGAGTTACTCACGGCACGTGCCTGATCTGGAGATATGCATTTTCACACTTCTATACCTTTTGTTTGATGGGATAGCAAGCAGTGTTACTTCATTGATGACCAATAAAACACTGCTTGAATTTTTTATTCACCAATCAATATTCCAGTAAATTTCAAGAGAGAGTTAGGTTTAGTTCTTAGCGATAAAGGAATCAAGGGATATGGGGAAAAAGTAGGAATGGGGTACTGATTTTAGATGATCAGCCATGATCATATTGAATGGCGGTGCTGGCTCAAAGGGCTGAATGGCCTACTCCTGCACCTATTTTTCTATGTTTCTAAAATGTAAAATAATTATAAATCATATCAAGAGAGTTAAGAGCATTCTAATGTCATATGTCCCAAAAGACAACTATGGAATTCTTATTTGCAGCAGCACAACAGGTACGTAAACGCCATAATAAATAGCAAAAAAAGTTCAGGATATATAGTATAAAAAAAACAAATCATGATCTGCATAGCAGTAAATCACAATAATGGTACATTCCAGGTTATCTTTCCCTCCAGGTGTGACACTGCCACAACTTTCTGGGAATGTCAGCTTTCCCAAGCCCATAATCCAAACCCAGTTGCATGTTTCCTGGATTCAAACACATTATAATGAATCTGGCAGAATATCATGCTACATTGGAGAACTTGGATTGACTGAGAGAAAGTAATCACTAACCAATTGCTTCTGAGCAGTTAAAGGATTTGATTTCAGCAAAGAAAATGAGACTAATTAATTAGAGTGGAGTATGGAACAGTAGCACAAGTTTTTAATCCCTTTTTACTGTATGGGTGTGCCAGAACTCAAAGTGACCTTGGAATTGTGAAGTTAGAATACAAATAATAGAATAAAAACGACTCAAAGGATTTGGTTATCATTTCAATATGGCCACATATACTTGGTCGATACACTGAACGCTTGTTATTTCTACATAATAGATATTTTGGAAGTGAGCGTGCATGACGGGAAGCAAGAAAAATTGATTCCAATGAAATTTACTATTCTGTCCTGCTTGAATTACACAGGGAATCTAGTGTGGCTGTAGAAGAAAAAATGCTTCATAATATTTTCCCACTGGTGTTTGCATGACATATATTTGTGACTGACAATGTAACAACCTATATTTAAGAGGGAGTTAGATGTGGCACTTGTGGCTAAAGGGATCAGGGGGTATGGAGAGAAGGCAGGTACAGGATACTGAGTTGGATGATCAGCCATGATCATATTGAATGGCAGTGCAGGCTCGAAGGGCCGAATGGCCTACTCCTGCACCTATTTTCTATGTTTCTACCTAACCTCCTGGGCTGCTTTCAGTATAGTGACCATATGCTCTGTTGATGTCGGTCATTGGAAAAGAGCATCCTTAGGAAAGAGCTACATGTGATCATGTTAGATTCCAACAGTGGCAGACCCAGCGTCAGGATGAAAGGTCATGGTACTCACCCCAATTGTGTACAACTTGGAATCGAAGGCATGCCTCCTTTTTCATTTTAAATCTGAAATTTTGAGTACTTTTGTTCTGAAGTCAAATAAAGTTATAATGGGCAAGGAATCAGGAGTCAGAAATCTGTTCTCTGCAGATGCACCGCAGAAAGCATGCTGTCGGGATGCAGCATAGAATACTCTCGGTTTGGGAAATTGCCAGGAGCTGTAGATGCAGCCTAGTCCATCACACAGACTAATTCCCACCTTTAACTATTTACATTTCACGCTGCCTTGGAAAAGCAGCCAAAATAATCAAAGACCTGTCTCACCTCAGTCATTCTTTATTCTCCCTGCTCCCATGGCAGAAGATACAGAACTTTCTAAGCACTCACTACCAGACTCAGGAATAGCTTCTTCCCCCTATAATCAGGCTGCTGAACAATCCGTCCATAAGTTCCAACCAATTCACATCCATCTCGTTGCGGACATTGGACTTTGTCTGTGGAACTGGTGCAATACAATACTGAGAACCATATTCTGCAGTCTGTATTTTCCCTTTTGCGCTACTTATTGTACATGATGATTGTATTTGTGTATAATATCTGATCAGTTTGGATAGCATGCATAATAAATAATTTCACTGTAGCTTGGTACACGTGACAATAATAGACCTAAAACTAAACATAAACCAAGGCCATTATACAGCTTATTTATTTAATTTGTTTTTCATTTTGATACTGCCATCCATAATTGGACTAGTGTTTGGAGTGCTTGACATCCAGCAGACCAGAGATCTTTGAAAAGGCAGAAAGTAGTTGGAAGTTAAAGGAAAAGCTCCTGCTGTAATCACACTAAGTAAAATTCAAGTAACAAATATTGTAATATTTTTCAAATGTGTAGTTTAGGTTAGAGATACAGCATGGAATCACGCCCTTCGTCCCACCAAGTCCGTGCCGACCAGCAATTACCCATGCACGAGTTCTATCCTACACACTAGCGATAATATTACAGAAGCCAATTACAAATCTACATGTCTTTGCAACATAGGAGGAAGCTGGAGCACCAGAGAAAATCCACGTGGTCACAGGGAGAAAGTATAAACTCCATTCAGACAACACCCGTAGTCAGGATCAAACCCAATCTCTGGCGCTTTAACATAGAAACATAGGAAAATAGGTGCAGGAGTAGGCCATTCGGCACTTCGAGCCTGCACCGCCATTCAATATGATCATGGCTGATCATCTAACTCAGTATCCTGTACCTGCGTTCTCTCCATACCCCCTGGTCCCTTTAGCCACACGGGCCACATCTAACTCCCTCTTAAATATAGCCAATGAACTGGCCTCAACTACCTTCTGTGGCAGGGAGTTCCAGAGATTCACCACTCTCCACTGTGCCACTGTGCCCCTGTGTTTAAGGTCAGTGTGTAAAAATCAGAATGAAAGTGGACAGAAATATGATACATTAAGACATGGCAGAACAAATATAATTTTCGGTGAATTTGTGGTCAAATACCTAGAGTGAAAGCATCTGGAGTTTATATCTCAGTTTGGATCTTGGCAGTTCAGATAGAGGGAAATGAACAGTTGATTGAGCTGGATTACAAGTTCGAAGGACTCGGACATGTAAAGGAATGGGGGGGGAATATCTGACCAATTGCTCATTACCTCATTCACAACTCAAGGAGAAGTGTAGGATCAGGACATGCTTGACATAAAAAATGGAGATAAGAGGAAGTGTTTAAGAAGGAACTGCAGATGCTGGAAAATTGTAGGTAGACAAAAGTGCTGGAGAAACTCCGCGGGTGCAGCAGCATCTATGGAGCGAAGGAAATAGGCAACGTTTCGGGCCGAAACCCTTCTTCAGACGGATCAGGGAAAGAGGAAGGGCAACCTAAGTGAGGAAGAGAACAAGGATCCGACCAATGCTGATTATGTGCAGCAGGAAAACAGAGCAAAGAGATTAGATATGAGGATGTCACTCAGAAATGCCCAGTGTAAGAGAGGTTGCAGTTCAAGAGATGTTGGCAACAATATTGGAAAAGGTAAAAACTGCACCATTAAATTGAAAACAAGAAGTAGCGCAGCAGTAGAGTTCCTGCCTTAAGGGCCTGTCCCACTTAGGCGATTTTTTGCGGTGACAGCCGGAAAATAGGCTGCCGCCACATGGTCGCGGGGAGCCTGTACTGTCGTGAGTTGTCCCCTCAAGTGTCGTAACATGTTCAAAACCTTTTCGGAGACAGTGGGCTTGACGTTGCCTGTCTTCTCCTGTCGTATGCGCTGTCGTAGGTTGTCATAAGTCGTCACCAGGATGATGCCAGGTGACGTTGGTTGTCGCCGGGTGCTGACCAGTGAATTCCATTGACAACTACCTACGTCAACCGGCGACAGGTATCGGCGACTGAATTGTCTTCAGTTGTCTCCAGTTGTTGCCGGCAGGGTCGTAGCTTATCGTATCGTGTCATGGGTGGACGTAAGTTGACTTCGGTTGTAGTAGGTTGTCGCCTGTGTGGTCGCAGGTTGTCGTAGGTGTAGTCGTAGGTAGACGTCCCGAGTCGCGAGGAATTGTGTCGCCGGTTGACGTAGCTTGTAGTAGCTTGACGTCGACTAGGTGGTAGCTTGTTGTCGACTAGGTGGTAGCTTGTTGTAGACATTGTTGTAGGGTGGGTCCAGAGAAGCTGGTTTTTCTGCGTCCCTCTATGACTGTGACTGTCGCTGGCAGTCGCCTAAAAATCGCCCAAGTGGGACAGGCCCTTAACAACACCAGAGACCCGGGTTCATTCCTGAATGGAGTTTGTACGATCTCCCCGTGACCTGCGTGGGTTTTCACTGGGTGCTCTGGTTTCCTCCCAAACTCCAAAAACATATAGTCTTTGTAGGTTAATTGGCCTTGATAAAATTATAAATTGTCCCTAGTGTGTAGGATAGTGTTAGTGTATGGGGTGATTGTTGGTCGGCACGGACTCGGTGGGCCAAAGGGTCTGTTTCCACGCTGTGTCTCTGAACTAAAACTAAACTAAAGGAAGGGAGACGGGGTGGTGTCACTTAGTGTTACAATAATTCCAAAACAAGTAAGTGTGACAAGGATGGAGTAAAGGCCTATATTTGAGTTTTAGGGCCATGGTAAAGGCATTCCTGTATACTATGGAGTTTTAACCATGAGACTATATTTTTTCCTTACCGGATAAGTTGTCTTTGTTGTTGTTCTTCTTGTGTATGGCGTGCACAGCCTAAAGTTGTCGGACAACTTGTGCTATTTGATCTTATTTGATTGTGCACGCCGGGTTGATTGCATTCATCTTCCACCCCGCTGTCTTTGTTGTCTGTTTATATCTTGAAGGGTGAGGATTGGGGGAGAGATTAGGAGAGGTGGGATGAGGTGGGCGCTCCCATTGAACTGTGCTGATATTAATAGGGATTCACCTATTGAGCACGACTATCCCAAACCGGCAAGACCTTCTTTAAATATGCAGAATCAGCCGTATCAATGGAGCTGATGTGCTACAATATCCACTTTCTAACATCATGAATATAAAGAAAGCCACACGTTGTCCTTGTACTTTTTGTACACATAATTAAGATTAAAGTTTATTGTTTTAATTTTAAAAAGATCCATTCAGAAATAGAACTCATTTCACCAGTAAACTGAGGGGGCAGGGGGGGGAAGAAGTGAGGAAGGTGGAATGACCTCGCTGGTGCTGCAGTTAAAAGTACTGATGTGTTAATCATTGACTGACAGGGCTGTCACATAAAAGCTGCTCTTGTGACCCTGCATTATCAGTCCTCTGGCTCCTGCTACATCACACTCACTCCATTAACAATATGCTCTGTCTGATCACCGCCAGGGAATTAACAAGACAAAACTCAGCTCAAAATCTCACAGGACATGAATCTAGAACACTGGAATAGGCGAGTTGTGTTAAAGAATCTAAATCCAACAGGCCACTGGTTGTGGCATTGATATAACCCTCCTCGCATTGCAAAGAGGCTGCAATATCCCATTGATCAATTTGCTATCTCTGTTCTAATCATTTTTTCCCCAACACTTGTCCTTACATGAAGTAGATAGTTGACATTCAGCATCCTGTGTGCTGTCTGTTAATTACTGTCTGTGAGGAAAGGGCATGTGTGGTGTTTTTAAACTTCACTGCTGTTGAGGAGATGGTGCTTTGTGTCGTACAGAAACCCATCTCCCTGTGATTGGGCAAAGTGTTGCATTCTTCCCCACTCATGTCAAATCATGTTTTTGAGTTGATTTCATCGACTGAATGCAGCCTGCAAAGCTCTAGCCTGTATGACACCACTGGTCTTATCCGTCAATCATGCAGTACCACTGAAGACATGATGCCTGGCTTTTGGTTAAAATTTCATTCGAGGCTTGCAAAGAGATGTGAAGTGGAAATTCTCGACTTGGTTCACGTTAGATTTTGTTCAACCGAGACTGAACATGCAGCAAATGTAATGGTGATGGAAAGGGTAATTGGGTTACGCAGGTGGGCACCACATGGTGGCGGCAGCGCGTCCCCAGAGAAGGATAGGCAGCAAAGGGCTGCAGGAAAATTGCCACCAACACTACGTTCAAGACCAAACATGACTGCAGGCTCCTTAACCGAACAGTATCTAAGGGAAACGTCAGCAAATTCACTCACTGACTACATAGTTCAATTCAAGCAAATTCACTTACACAAAATGCCTTACAATACGATACGATACGATAGAACTTTATCTATCCCAGGAGGGAAATTGATCTGCCAACAGTCATAAAACACAAGATATGTGAAACATGAAATTAAAGTGACGAGTGGAAAGGACTGGGATGTGCAAAGATTATGGGGGGGAGTGGAGTCAGTCAATGTACATTTTGATGCAATGTGCACTTCTAATGCAATGAAAGGCCTAATGTTAGCATCCTGATTCAGTAAGTGAGAAACAAAAACAAGAGGTTAATAGATTTTCATAACATTTTCAGAGCAATTTCATTTGTGTCTTTGCTTTGTTTTGGTGGTAGTTTTGCTGCTGGCATTTACTTTGTTTATCATTTGCATATGTACGCAACAATTCCTCATGTTTTATTCCTCACCTTTTCTGCTTTCATTCGTTGGTGTGCGAGTTGTATAAAAATGTATTAGAAAGTTTCACGTGCAAACGTGGTCTGCTAAAGCGTGACAACAAAACTGTCCTGGCAATAGTATTCCATGAATTTCTCATGCTGTTTCACGTGGTGAAAGGAGGGTTGCATTAGCACGAGGGGAGTAACCTGTTCCTTCTTGTCATCACTGCGATTCCCATTCCTTCAGCACTTCACTCCATATGCAACTGAAACGCACTGTTCACAGCTTCTACAACCTGCTTGATCCAAAGCGGGTGGAATCATACGGTGGTCGTCAATGAAAGCATTTTTATCTGCTGCTGAAACCCACAATCATGGCTTTGTCACTTCCAGGCACAGTTATTGTAATGATGTCCTGAACACTCACCAATCGACCACAATCACCAAGTGTTTGGTGCCATCTTGTACTAGAACTACTCACCCATTGCCAGCTTGCTCCTGAGGACATACCTTGATTGCTAAACTCAGAATTTAAAATTCTTGCCATCGACCTGAAATTCCTCAATGATACATACTATTTGTAACCTTTCTCAACCGTGCAATCCCACTTCCCTAGGGGCAGTTTGCATGTTTGTGGGTTGTGATGAAGGGTGATAGGGTGCTGTGTCTTGTCCTTTACCTGTATAAGACCAAATGACAGAGCAGTGTGCCACAGGTTGTAAAAATTCTCCTGTGTGCAAATATGAATTTCTTAAAAACGTACAGAATAGACACAGGAGTAGGCCATTCGGCCCCTCGAGCCTGCTTCACTAGTTTTGGATCAAGGCTGTTTTTGTTTAAACTTGGAGCAGTTCCTTGAATTCATTTCAAATGATTTCCTTCATATCCCATAATTTATTGATTCCTGCCTTACATATGATCAGCAGCTTGAGCTCCCTTGGCAGTCTTAGTGAGAAAATTCTAAGGATTCATGATTCTCTGGGTGAGGAGATATCTTCTCATCTCAGAATGATCAACGCTCTCATTTTGAGACAATCACCCATGGTTCTAATGACCCTAGCCAGGGAAAATATCATCCCTGTATTTATCCTGCAAACCCTGAGAGAATTTTTAAATTAGCAGTGAGAGCACTGGTCATTCAAAACTATAAGCAGTATTGGGCCAGTCTGCTTAACCTCTCCTCCTAGACAATCCCAATTTCCCCTCCCAGGACACTATCTGATGAACCTTTACTGCACTGCCTCAATACAAGAATATCCTCCCTCTGAACACCAACCTCTTTCAACCAGTTTAACACAACACACCACTTTACATTTCTTCTACTAAATCCGATGACCCCATAACGTTCACATTATTTTCAATTTGCCATATCCTCACCATTCACATAATCTGTCTATAACCCTCAGAAGCCACTCTGCATCCTATGCACAACCCACTATACCTTCCAGCTTTGTGGTTGAATGCTTCTTGAAGTTCCCTTTGTTGTGATTCTCTTATGCTTGGCCTGCTTTTTCATTCCTTCTCCAAACCTGTCTAAATTTCAATCTTCCCCCTACTTCCTCTAGTAGAAATCTTTGTTAAATCTTGATCAGCCTGCAAATTTCCTGTTCAGTGGAATATGAGGTGCTGTTCTTCTAGTTTGTGGAAGAGGTGCACATGAAGATCTGTTTCACGTGGAAGGGCCGGGGCTGGGGTCCTTGGATGGAATTAAGAGAGGAAATGTAGGGGCAGCTGTTATATCTTCTGTGTTGCGGGGGAAAGTGCCAGGAGAGGGGGTGGGCTGCATGGGAAGGGATGAACAAAGTAAGACATTTTACAGAGTGAGATCTCCACGGAAAGCACAAAGGGACGGGAATGGGAAGATGTGACTGGTGGTGGATTCGCTGAACACTTTCACACTGTCTGCTAAGGCGTGCGAGATTTCTTGGTTGCTAACTCTTGTAACTCCCCTTTGCATTCCCATGCTGACCTCACGTGGCCCGTCCTTGACCACCGACACCCGTGGCTTCGACCACCTTCACCCTTCCTTGCCTTAACTGCTGACGCCATCAAACTTGAATTATGTGTAGAAGCACCATCCAACGCACTTCTACTGCAGATGTATCTTTCAGTGAGGTACAGTGGGTACAGTGATTAGCTGTTGTTCTTCCCCTTCCCCTGGAGAAGTCATCTACCTACTAACATTGACCCCGCCTCACTTTTTTGGTGAATGGTCACTAAATGATCAAAAAGCTTCCCGATGGGCCGTGCGGCCCAAAGGCTTCCCGACGGGTCAGGGCCCGGCCAGGGTCTCGCAGGTAGAAGCCGGGGTCGGGTGAAGCGGCCGATGGAGGCCATGGCTGGGGCCCGTGTCGGCACCATGGAGGCGTGAAGTGGGGCGTCAACAGCGGTGAAGCCTCGCGACGATGGGGCCTCGGCGGTGGTGAAGCCTTGCAGAGGCGGTAATGCCTCGCGGATCGACCTACTGTCGACGGTCGATGAAAAAGGTGGAGGACCTCCATGAGGGAGGGAGGGAGGGAAAGAACAAGGAAGGACCTGGCGTGGTGGGACCGTCGTGAGGGAGGAGGATGGAGAACAATGGACATTGGCGGGCAGGGGGACAATGGGGACCCGGCAGGGGGGTGAACCAATAGGGGAGCTAGCGTGCTTTGGAACTTTCTCAGTGCCGTAGGTGGCCGCTATTTGTATACATTGTTTATGCAAGCAAAGAATCTCACTGTGCCTAGTCACATGTGACAATAAGGTATTCCTATTCCTATTCCTATTCCTAAATGGTAGCGCCTTGGCTCCTTCCAGGAGGTTTAACATGGTATTCTGCTGCAAATGAACAAAAACCTGTTCATGAAATATAGTAGAATATCAGGTTGAAGGAAGTCAATTAACCAGTGTAGGAAGGAATTGCAGATGCTGGTTTAAACCGAAGATAGACTCAAAAAGCTGGAGTAATTCAATGGGTCAGACAGCATCTCTGGAGAAAAGTAATACGTAACAATTTTGGTCAAGACCCTTCTTCTAACCTAACCAGTGTTTGTTCTCCATCATGTCTTGATGATCCCTCTTTTGCAGCGAAAAAAATAATGAAGGGACTGCTTCTTAACAAACAACGTTTTTGCTACTTGCTTGGTAACTTTGAGTCAGTTTTTATTATTTTTTTAGCTGTGTATATGTGGGGGGTGGGGGGGAGGGGGGCTGTGGGGGAAACCGTTAATCTCTTCCCTGTGCGGGGACCCGACTATTCCCTGTCGGGTCTCGGATGTCGTTGGGCCTAACATCGTGGAGCCGGCGGCGACCTCCGGCCGGGACTAACCTGGGGGCTCCAGTTGCAGAGCCTGCGGAACTGACATCGCGGAGCTGGCCAACTTCGGAGCGGGAAGAGCTGTGGTGGCGTGCGGCTGCGACCCGACTTTTGGAGTTCGGAGGCACCGGCCGCAGACCCGGTGGACGGGAACATCGGGAGCTCGCAGGTCCCTGGTGGGAGACCGCTTTTCCGAGCTCCGCAACGGCGACTTCTCCCGCTGGAATCGCGGGTTTAAGGACATGGAGCCGGGGCCTAACATCGCCCGGCGTGGCTTAAACGGCCTCAGGACTTACCATCGCCCGCCGGGAGCTTTAACATCGGAGCCCCAGTTCGCCTCGACACTGCAGTTGGACTGCTGAACCGCGGGAGAAGGAACAAAGGGAAGAGATAAAGACTTTGCCTTCCATCACAGTGAGGAGATGTTGGAGACTCACTGTGATGGATGTTTATGTAAACTGTGTTAAGTGTGGGTCTTGGATTGTGTTTGTAATGTAAAAAAAACTGTAGAAATGGAATTTTGTTCAAACCCAGGTTTGAATGACAATAAATAGCATTCTATTCTAAAAGTGTGTTTAACAGATTTGTTGTTGTGGAGGTGACTTGGGAAGGATTTACCTGAAGGAAGTGAAAGCTTCAATATTCCAGCAGATGTCTGCATAGTCGATACAATTATAACTTGAATAGTATGTCTCGGAAAGCAGCAGGAATGACAAAACAGATTCTCCTTGTTCATCTAAGTACACATGGCTAAATCTGTGTACACATGGCTAAATCTGTGATCATCTGTGATCATGATACATGATCGGGAAGGGAATGAAGGGATGTAGGACATGTGCTGGATATGCGCAGTTTAAATTGGCATCATGGTCAGCACACACATCGTGGGTGCAAGGGTCTGTTCCTGTGCTGTACTGTTCTATGTTCTAAAATCCCTAAGCAAGTAAAATTAACAATGGTAAGCATTAGCAGCAAAATACCCCAAGATAGTATTTGAGGTTATTGTATGGGGTCCACATTAGCAACACAAACACAGTATGGATCAACTGTTCAGAGATCTTCAAAACCCAAAGGATCCCAAAGGGATTCTCATTAAGCAGTTGATCCACTTAGAGAATTTTGGCAAATGAAATCATTTAGAATAAAAATACAATGCAAGTGGTTGCACAGTGGTGCAGCAGTAGAGTTGCTGCCTTACGATGGATGCTGTCTGTACGGAGTTTATACGTTCTCCCTGTGACCGTGGGTTTTTTCCAGATGCTCTGGTTTCCTTCCACACTTCAAAGACAAACAGGTTTGTAGGTTTAATTGGATTCTGTAAATGGTCCCCATCGTGTAGGATAAAACCAGTGTAGGGGTGATCATTGGTCAACGCGGACTTGCTGGGCCAAAGAGCCTGTTTCTGTGCTGTATCTCTAAACTAAAACAAAAATAAACAAAGTGGCCTGAACATGACATTGGTACACCTTTGTTTGAGCGCTAAGGAAGAAGGGATTTGACATGCTACGAATCACAAACAGAGCATTTGGTCCAATTCCCAGCTGCAATGCTGCTTTTCTAATTTGCACAATTACTTAGGTTGTTTTAGTGGCTAGTTATATCCCGATGAAGGGTTCTGGATCTGAAACACTCTTTCCTGTTCTACAGATGCTGTCTGACCTGCTGAGTGTTTCCACCATCTTCTGTTTTTGTTTAAGATATCCAACATCTGGGGTATCTTGATTTTCATGTTCGATACTCAGTTTCTCAGACAACTATATAATTATTAATTGCAGGCCGCTGCATTATACATGGGACATCCATCACATGAAGTGTGAATGTTTGTTAAAAGTAAGATAATGGTCCCTATCCAGCTAAAGAAATGCAAGTTGAAATCCAAGAGCTCCAAATAGTTGGAAATGATAGAAACCTGCTGTTCCTGGTGCACAGTTTGAGAACGTGGCCAATGTAAAGGATTGAGTCACAAAGTAATAGAGTGGAGTTTGTTATAATAAAGACAACAGCAGATCGACATTTTAAGTTGGAATCTGGCTGATTGCCTTGCCTTGAAATCATGCAATTTAATAGCTAGCACTATGATACAGCTGGCAATATCTGACTTTCAAAGAAAGATTAATATTATTTACTTTAATGTGCACCAATTCACCAGATGTTCAGTTTGAGCAAATTGTGTGAGAATATTCTAATTATCAAGCTGATATTTGATTATTATTTCTTTATGTCAAATATTAAAAATACTTAATTCATAATAGGAGAAACATTTTGTAGGAATCAATTTAACACAGTGGCCTGGAGCCCCAGATCGCTTGGTGTCTGAAGTATTGGTTATTGAAGTATTGGGAGTGAATCATTTGACCTAATCAAGATTGAGAGGAAAGACACAAGAAAGGCCACCCTGCTGCACCAAGGCAAGATTGGACACTCTGATAGCTGAGGACATCTGCAGGAAGCAGAGGTTTATTTTAGTTTTAGTTTAGAGATACAGCATAGAAACAGGCCGTTCGGTCCACCAAGTCCGCACCAACCAGCGATCGTAACACCATCCTACACATTAGAGAAAACTTACAATTGTACCAAGCCAATTAACCTACAAACCTGTACGTTTTTGGAGTGTGGGAGAAAACCGGAGCACCCAGAGAAACCCCACAAGGCCACGGGGAGAACATACATACTCCGTACAGAAAGCTCCGTAGTCAGTATCGAACGCGGGTCTCTGGCGCTGTAAGGCAGCAACTCCGCCGCTGCAGAGAAAATTCATGTTCAGATGAAATCATAACCCCCAAAAATGGTTCAGATTAGGGCTGTTCCTTTAACCTACCACTCCTCGTCCAACAGTTAAACTCCGCTTGCTATTTGAAGTCAATGTCGTTCCTTCAGTGTTTGTGAGGTTCGTTCCTTGTGAGGTTCAGTGATGTCCTGTAGCAGCAACATCAAATCTGTGTTGTGTGCTACTTTGTCATTAGTCCTGCTAACTTATTTTCTTGCATACAATTCACACCCACCTTCCTTTCTATGTTGATGAATGCTCTCTCTGAACTTCTACAGGTGTATGGTAGAGGATATATTAACTTGTACATCACGGCCTGGTTTGGCAATTTAAACGCCCAGGATCGAAGGAGAGCACAAAATGTGGGAGACCCTGCCCGGTCTATCATGGGTACTGATCTCTCTATCATCAAAGGGGATCTATAGGAAGCGCAGCATCAAAAGGGCAGCTAGCATCACAAAGGACCCACACCACCCTGGCCATGCACTCATTTCACTCCTGCCATCGGGAAGATGTGTAGGAGTTTGGAAACTGGGACCTCCAGGTTCAGGAGCAGCTTCATCCCAACAACCATCAGGCTATTGAACACTGCAAACACCAACTAAACGATGAACTATAAACTGTATTGGTTGTACCAGGGACTTTGGACTTTTGGTTTGTTTTGCATTAATACTGGGTTTTTTTACATTGATTGAACATTTTTTGTTTGTTTTCTTATTTATTTATCTATTGAGTATTGTGTTTACAGACCCGTTAAATGCAGCAACAAGTAAGAATATCATTGTTTCATTTCGGTATATTTGACAATGAAATACTCTTGATTTTTATTTGCACCCCTTTGACATAATGTGTCATGAAAATGGTGGTAAGGAATTATGAGGTATAAATGCAATGGTGATGCTGGTGAATTGTTTCAGTCACCTCTTCTTAACTGTTTTTGCTGAAGTCCTAACACTTTTTCTGTCGCTATGTAGGAAATTGTGAAGATGCAGATTGTGGTGAAGGTGTGTGTATTGATAGTGATAGATCTTTGGAGTAGAAACATAGAAAATAGGTGCAGGAGTAGGCCATTCGGCCCTTCGAGCCTGCACCGCCATTCAATATGATCATGGCTGATCATCCAACTCAGTATCCTGTACCTGCCTTCTCTCCATACCCCCTGATCCCTTTAGCCACAAGGGCCACATCTAACTCCCTCTTAAATATAGCCAAAGAACTGGCCTCAACTACCTTCTGCGGCAGAGAATTCCCGAGATTCACCACTCTCTGTGTGAAAAGAGTTTTCCTCATCTCGATCTTAAAAGATTTCCCCCTTATCCTTAAACTGTGACCCCTTGTTCTGGACTTCCCCAACATCGGGAACAATCGTCCTGCATCTAGCCTGTCCAACCCCTTAAGAATTTTGTAAGTTTCTATAAGATCCCCTCTCAATCTTCTAAATTCTAGCGAGTACAAACCGAGTCTATCCAGTCTTTCTTCATATGAAAGTCCTGACATCCCAGGAATCAGTCTGGTGAACCTTCTCTGTACTCCCTCTATGGCAAGAATGTCTTTCCTCACATTAGGAGACCAAAACTGTACGCAATACTCCAGGTGTGGTCTCACCAAGACCCTGTACAACTGCAGTAGAACCTCCCTGCTCCTATACTCAAAATTTGTATCACAGTTAACGTGATCTCTCACCATAACTAAATTGGAACATAGGCAAAAATCTACAAATAAACTTGATAATAGCACCATCCTGTCAGTGAGCAGCAAAAAAAACTGCAGAGGCTGGACATCTAAATAAAAATAGAAAATGCTAGAGATAACCTGTAAATCAGACAGCACAAGGGTGGTATAAAGAGTTAATGTTTAGATAGATGATCTTTTCTCATCAGAATTGAGAACATTCAGAAATGAAATTTAAGCGGCAGGGAAAGCAGCAAGGCTGAAAAAAGGATTGTTCCACATATCCACAAATAGACATGTTGGATCCACAAGGGTTTATATTGCTTCACCTTAGATTTTCAGATAATGGGTGCAGTGAAAGGAGACGTGTCTCAAAGTGAGGATAGGTTCAACCAGGCGAGAGAGATTGAGGGGCAGGAACTGGCAGGATACTGCCATTATCATCCCGCGCAGAACTGAGAGAAGCCCTGGAAGAACATAATGGACTTAAAATCAATGTTAATACTTCATTAAAATGGCAAGGCAATTTCATTTCACTGCTTAGTGTAATAGCACTCCTCGCTTGAAAGCAATAAACATATTTGCTTAAACAGGGATTAATATTTAATAAAAAGAATTATAAAGTGTAAAATGCAATCTAAGAATTTAAACTGAATTTAGCAATTCAAACATGAAATGCAGTACACATGAAATAATTGTAAATGGTGAAATGAACATCAAATATACAGAATCAATTTGTCAACATTAGATTCTTTCAGATAATATTTCATGTAGCCACTGGAACAGTTAATACACAAATCAAAAGGTGCAGCCTGTGTAATTAAGCAGATAATGCAGATAATTTACCTTCAAAGCAAAAATAAGAGAACCTCCCCAGTTGTAACATCACAACCAATGTCTTTCTGATCATTTTCATTTAAAGATGATGAACTGGAGATAAAAACAAGCCATTTTTGAAATTGACTTAACATGAAATCTATGATGGGGATTTTTTTTAAATCTCTTTATAATTACAATGGTTGAGACTTATGTTAAATAATTGCTAGTTTCATACATTATTTGATATTTCTTTGTCCATAGGGGAACTTCAGGTTTTGAACACAATAGATCCACTGGGCAAATGAGCAAGAATTACGTTTACAGGTGTTACAGGTGTGCTCTGATCACCTTTGCAAATGTGAGATTACTATACTTTGCTACTCTGCTTCACATTTAATCTTACCTCAATGGCAATTCTTAATGAACATATATACTTACAAAATTGATGCTGTACTTATTTGCAATTAATATGCACAGTTCGTCAATGAATAAATGGATCGTGTACAAGAGAATTACACACAGAGATGGTTTGAAATATATAGTGTGTCTGATTTTGCAATAACCTGAATATATTAAATCATTGCTCGGAGACTAGCTTCTCAAAGCATTTTTGTAAATAATGGGAAGGTCATTTTTCATGCATTGATAATATATCAAAGATATTTATGGCCTCCATCTATAATCATTCATTGTAATATAATGATTAAATGTTGTCAGACAAATAATTCCATGCACTTTATGAACATAATATTTTTATTGTTCACTCCAATAGCAATAGAGTTTAAACTTTGGCTATCTAAAACAATTCTATTTTGAATGCACTGGCATATCTGTTGGTTTACTGCAATAGAACTAGGCTGCTGTAAGTCTGTAGGCGATGCTTTATTGGTATATACTGTAGCAGGCCTAGATCTACTCATTGCAAGATCTTGTAGTTGCCTCCTTCCAACCAATCCACATATGCTGCAGGCAAGAATATTGCTACATTTTATCTTATGTCACTTTCTTGAAGTTAGTTTCTGCACCTGAGTGTTCAGAGATCCTCGGCAAAGATGGATCTTCTTGCTTGTTGAAAAGGTTCCCGTCAAAGAAAGAACATTTCAATTGAAAACCAGTGTGTTCATTCAGATCCAGGATACAAGTGGATATAGTATTTATTTTTGTAAATACATTATTTCCTTTTGTTCTGTCGAGTTCTTAGATCAACTTTGTAGAGCTTGAAGCAGCTGAGAAATTGAGGGGGCTGAGAGAAAGAAAATCTTGCTGCTCCGATACGAATCACCATGCAGCAAATATACATTTGTAAAATAAAGAAAGAATATGTTGGGATCACGGGATCTGCTCAAGAACAATGGAAATACACTCTCAGAGAGATGTTGAGTCAAATAATATGTCATTCTGTCACTACAATTATCTCGCTACAAGTAAGCAAATAACATTGTAAGAACACTGAACATTTCAGGCTTTACTGAAGCTTCAATATCCTTAGCAGATGATCATTTCAACTATTCTCGAATATGGTTGCAGACAACTAGAGGTCTTTTAGACTTGGGCTGATAGAGCTATTATATGATTACTGGATTGTCCATGGCAGATTTTGTAAAATTGGCAAGTAAGTCCATTTGAAAAGTGATATTGCAGGTTTAATCTGATTTGTTCATACTGGGCAGGGAATGATTTAACTCATTGCTTTACTTTAGCACATGACCCTGATATAACCTGAAAGAGAAGCACTAAGTAACCATCCCATTTCTGCCACTGTAAATACCAAGAAATGTTCTTACTATTGTTTCTAACATTGCTTGACATCTAAATTCACTTTGAATTATTGGTAAATTGATTTTGTATTTGTTAGAAACTTGCCAGGGAAAAGCATAGGTTCTTTGCATTTATCTAAAAGGCAACCAGGATAATTTGCCCTGGTTTAATATCCCTGAATTGTTTTCAGAGGATACTGTCTGCAAATATTTCCTTGGCAAAGCTCCTGTTGATATTTGTATCTTATTACTTTTCTCATATAAGATTGACTGATAGATTCTAACAAAAAAATCAGATTCCAGTATATTTTATTGAACAAAATTGAATATTGCAGGCACTAGTTCAATCGTTTTCATCACAGTGGAAACAATAAAGATCCAACACACTTCAACTTAGACATGTATCAAGGAGCACCGTGTACTGTGAAGTGAGGAAACAGGTAATTAAAGGAAAATTGTAAGATATTACCTTCGAGTCTGTATGAGTTGATAAGTTTATTTTATTTTTGCTTCTATGTTTTTTGGGCTAGGAGATATTTACCAAAAGAAAATTACTGTATGTGCAGTGGATTCTGCATCCAAAAGCAATAATGTAACATTCTGCTTTATTTTATTTTATAAGGTTAACAATTAAATGCCGATGGCATTGCCACAAGACATAGAGCTGAATGGATTTGCTATCCATGCAGCTTTAAGTGAAGAACAAAAGTGTGTGTTACTTGAACAAAACACAACGTGCCAGAGGAATTCAATGGGTCAGGCAGCATCTGTGGAGGGAATGAACGGATGCTAATTTGGGTTGGGATCCTTTTTGAGGCCATTCCCTCCATCGTATGTCCATTCCCTCCACAGATGCTGACTGGTCTGCTGAGTTCCTCCAGCACTTGTGTTTTGCTCAAGATTCTGGCTTCTGCAGTTTCTTGTGTCTGCAGGGTGTGTTATTTCTTTGTTTATACATTGATTAAAATAACAAATGTTGAAACACACTTGTTCATTATATTTTCTCTCGGATTGATAGATATTTTTCTTTGGCACTCAGTTGATGCATTTTTATGTAACAAAAATCTACATGTTTGACAAAACAACTGTAAGATTAACTATCGTTTGAAACAGAGGCAGCAATATTTACCTAAGCTTTGCATTCACCTCATGTACCTGCAGACTTTCTATTAATAATCACCTTTGCTGCACAGCCAGAGATAACCCTGACTTTTCCAGTCAAGAGACTTAATGTTGATTTTTAACATACTACCTAAATTACAAGATTCTCTCTCCCCCTTTATCCAAAAAATGGTAAACAATATTACGAACCAAAAGAAAAGAAATAATCAGATTTCTGGAAAGATTTTTTACTGCTTTAAAGGCCAGCAATGAACGATGTGTGCTTTTATGGAGATGGACGATGAAAAGCAAAATAATATCTCCCAACTCTGATTGTTCAAATATATTCTACAATACGGAGAGCTGCAAGCAGACTGGAGCAGGCATAGGGCAGGAAGGTTAAGTAGAGAAAAAGGCACAATACTTCAGATTGGCAGCAGACTGCAGCAAGAATAATCTAATCAAAACTAAATTCAATTATCTATTCCCAGGGCAGGCTCCTGAGGCTGCTGTATTGAATACTAGGATAGCTCCTCCTAGACATTTTTCCTAGTCAAAGTTGCTTGATGAATGCAGATGAAATTTGAAATATGAAAATCCAAAATAATTTATGGAAGATGTCAGAATTTTGGACTGCTGGTGGTGTAATTTCCTCAGAGACAAGGCAGACTGGCTCATTGCTTCCAGTTTTAAAGCAGGCACTGGTCTTCCAATAGATGGATCAAACCTTCTAAAATGCTGTTTCAGACAAATTACAGCTCATTACAAACAGCCTTGCACCATGCCATTATGTCACAGGAAATCTTATTTCATTTGCACAAATTTGCCTGGAATTCTTTTATTTATTTGAGTATCCATTATCAGATCCAAAATTGAATTACTCACAATTATTTTCTAGGAGGCGGATGTTTGTGTACATTCAATAAGTGGGCATTATGTGAGTGCAATGCATTGCACTGGTCTTTTTAAACAGTGGTATTATCATTAAACATACATTTATATTAATTCCAAAGAATGATATTGTTTATAAAATTAACCCA
This sequence comes from Leucoraja erinaceus, assembly GCF_028641065.1. NCBI lineage: Eukaryota > Metazoa > Chordata > Chondrichthyes > Rajiformes > Rajidae > Leucoraja > Leucoraja erinaceus. Next base: position 71,541,341 of record NC_073377.1, on the reverse strand, counting down.
TTTAGGTAATGTACAAAATTATTTATTATTAGGAACCTTTAAATACCAAGAGAGGGTAATGTACTAATTATAAAATTAATATGGTATAATGTGCATGATATTAATAAAAAAATACTGAAATATACGTATCTTATTTTTGTACGGTATGTTTTTATACAATTTACAAATCTTTTTCAATAAGGCAAAACGTGTGCTGTGTGTGTACATATATAGATTCACACAAGAAAATGCATTGAATTACATGTTTATATTCTGGATTTATCATACTACAAAACACATACAATGAACAATGACTATAATTTATACTTAACACTAATGAGAAGAATGCTATTGTGGACTACATGGCCCCTCTAAGTGGGGGTTCAAATATACTAATAGGATGTTTTTGTATCTTCTCAGCAACCCACTCCTGCAGGAAACTGTGTAATAGCACTTAAATAAATAGAGGCAGTGGGTAAGGGATTATTGCTTGTATTATGCTATTGTGGACATAGTTGCCCCATGGTCTGACATAACTGCATGAATGTGGGACAAGACAATTGCAATGTATGGCTGTGGGATAGTATTGAAACATGACCCCATATCTGGAGGGTTGAAAGTTATGGATCTATTGATTGCTCCTGGAGTTTTGAAGTGTGGCTACCAAGGTCTGCCTGCTGGTAGCTGGCTGGTGTGTCTGTCTGCAAGTTGGCTATCAAAGTGCATGAATGGAACCACAGGCAGCTTTTCTTCCAACAGCTTTCTATAAAAGAAAGTTGTGCTTTCTTTTATAATAACTGACCACAGAAAAAAATAAAGTGGCCCCATCAGGAAAGAAGAAAGCAGTCATAGAAAGGATTTGACTGACAAAGATATACAAGCTTATCCAAAAATTATACCAGTATTGGTGTTATAAATCCATTGCAAGACTTAATGCTTTCTAGACATATATTACATGGTCTTCCCAAAAATTGAAGTTTTTACTTTATACTAGAAAATGAAAGCCCCTCAAAAGTATAAAGGGTCACACAAAAAAATTGAAGTTAATAAATATAAAGCAGTTTTTTTTGTAAGAGTTATTGTGTCTGCTTTCTCGTCAAGTGACAGGATAATTGAATAGGGGCAGTATTATAAATGGAAGCTTTATTCCACTCCTTGTGTGCATTGAAACAAATACTGAAATGGTATTAATGTCAACATTGAAAACATTTGCACACTGTTTTCTCCAAAAGTTAACTAATCAAATTTCATCCCGTAAATATGAACCTGAGTGTTGAATCGAATCATATGTTCCTGATTATCAATTTCTGACATAGGTATATAAAGAACCTGTTCTGTTATCACATTTATGCTATGAGATTTACAGTCTACATAAGTAGACTGAACATCTAATTCTTTGTTACAAACCTCTTTTAATGCGCACTATATAAATACATTTAAAAGATAACCATTTAGAAAAAAATATATTAAAAGGTTGAGGAAGCTAACTGAGTTGTGAAGTTGGACCAAGTAGGAAAATACACCCAGCTGAGAAGCACTGAACCTGCTCTGGTTCTTACAAATTTTTTGATTGAAAGAAATAAGATCAAAGCAAAATTTGAATTCCTTATTCTAATTCCTTTGCATCGTATTTGACGTTAGATTTTTGTGGACCTAGTTGTTACTGATATGATAGGAATGGAAATGTATTTTGAAAACAGATAAAGGCAATTAGCCAAACAAGTTACTTCTTAAGAGAAGTCAAAGCCACAAGGAACTTGCTGATGCTGGAAGCTTGAGCAAAACACTAAGTGCTTGAGAAACTCGGTGGCACAGGCAGCATCAGTGGAGAGGATGGACAGGTGACGTTTCAGTCCAGGACCTTTCTTCAGACTGATGGAGTGTGGGAAGAGAGCTGGCAAAGAGTGGTAGGAGAAGGGCAGCGGAGCAGTAACATGAAGATGTAAGGAACTGCAGATGCTGGAAAACACAAAGTGTTTCTTAACATTAATTCTAGTTTTGATTTCTTGTGACCAGCATCCAAGCAAATTATGTTATAAGGCAAGGGACTATTAAATAATTGTAAAATCAGATTTCAAGAGTACACTTACAGCAGCTCTTCAGTTGCATTTTAATTTACAATACATTTCCGTGCACATTGATATGTTATTCCTGTGTTTCAGAATGAAACCATTATCTCATATAATTCCAACACAGAGAGAGATATGACCTATGGAAGTATGACATTCTACAAGATGTTCTCCCTAATAAATTGTCGTCTTGTGGATAGCATAACATTTTTGATGCTGCATGACCTGTTGAAGGTATGACTCATACAGCTGCTGCCCCACCGCTCCAGCCTCTCGTGCTGGCTGTTTAGAGTTTGCGCATTCTCTCTGAGACTGTATGGGTTTTCCATAGATGCTCCATTTTCCTCTCGAATCCCAGAGGCATTGTTTACTGTTTTTGTTTACTGATGCCTGGAGTGCAGATAAGTTCTAGAATCTGAGAGGAAATGTTGGGAATGTGAGAAGAATAAAATGGAATTAATGCAGCATTAGTGCGGATGGTACTTGATGGTCGGCATGGAACTCATGGGCCGAAGGTTTTAGTGTTGCATTCTTGTTTGAATCTATGTCTCTACATGAGCTTAAATGGCCTTTTCCACATCCTATCTTGTGCTTATTTATTTAAGCTCTTCGGCCACATTTTAATTTAAAATACATTTTCGTGCTCATTGATATATATTTTCTGAGCTTTAGAATAAAATTACTATCTAATACAATTCTAACAAAGAGAGAAATATGATGAACTATAATTTGTTGATTAATAAATAAGATTTGCACTACTAATGGCAACACATGGCATAATCTGTGCTGAGGGGTCTGGGACCAGTAAAACAGCAGATGGTCTCCTTATTATAGCTGTGCAAACTGGATTCAAATGGTTACAATTTACATCACCATGTGTTAAATAAAGAAAGCACACCACACCAAAGCCTCTCCTCCATGAGTTTGCAGAAATGAAATGATATTCGTGTATTTCAGATGTATTATAACTGTTGACTTCCAAGGATTAGAATGATAAATTTGGGGGTAAATCGGACATGTACTTCAAGTTTAAGGTTTTTAGAGTGAGATCAGGTGGAGAAGGATGAGGCTCGCTAGTCACTGCCACCACCACCCGGAACTGCCAGCAAACAAGGTTATGCTGTGGGAACCCACGCGTGGAAGACGTGATCCGGGACGGCCAATCCAGACAATGCTGAAGACGTTGATGGAAGACGCATATATAGCGACAAAGGAGGAGCTTTAAGCTGTATGGAGGACAGAGATGTGTGGTGCGTCCGTCACTGTGCATGTCGGACACCAGCACCACCGCGTCGCTAATGATAGTTAGACACTAAACTAAGGAGCTGATCGTGGACTTTAGGAGGCATGGCCGTCCGAAGGAGGGTTTCGTTGGGTGCGACCGCACCCCCATTTTATCCCCCAGAGTAAGAAAAAATCCCGAGCGCGATCAGCTGTTTCCACCTTGTCGTCCCGCTGGATGATTTGGTAGAAGAGAAAAAATTGAGACCATCCGCGCCTGCGCAGTTGGGAAATGACGACGACTCTGAACGCGTGCGCAGTGGGTCCGGGCGGGATCAGACTGCCATTTGTACCAAAGATCCTATAGCTATAGAATCTTTGATTTGTACTTCACACATGTTCCAGGTAAGTAGTGGAATATTGTGTTGCAGGCATCGGAGTCGAAGCCTCACCAATGGCCAGCCTCGCGACCAGGACACCATTCTCCCGTCACCGGGCGGGAGTGGCTGAATCACAATCAGAATCAGAATCAGAATCGGAATCAGAATCAGAATCAGAATCAGAATCAGAATCAATTTATTTGTCATTTGGACCCCTGGAGGTCCAAACGAAATGCCGTTTCTGCAGCCATACATACCACACAAATAGACCCCAGACACAACATAATTACATTTAACATAAACATCCATCACATAACTGTGATGGAGGCCAAATAAACGTATCTCTCCACTGCACTCTCCCCCCCCCCGATGTCAGAGTCAAAGTCATAGCCCCCGGCTGGCGATGGCGATTGTCCCGCGGCCATTAAAGCCACGCCGGGTGGTGCGAGGTCGCACACCGGGTCTTGGTGTTGGTGCCCCCGGTGTGCGCTTGCAAAGTCCGCGGCCATTCCAGCCGCGCGGGGCAGCGGTGTCAGGCCCCGCTCCAGGAGCTCTTCGACCCCGCAACTCGGGCGGGAGAAGTCGCCTCCGCAGAAGCCCCGAAAAGCGGTCTCCCCCCAGGGAGCCGTGGGCTCGGCGCCGTCCACAGACCTGTAGAGAGCCTCCGAATCTGAACCCAGCGGCAGCCCCGCTGACCCCCGCTGGGCCCACGCCACCCACGCCACCTTCATCCGCGCCCCCACTCCCCCCCCCCCCCCCCCCTGGGCCTACACCGCCCCGCTGACCCCCGCTGGGCCCACGCCACCCCCACTGGGTGCACACCACCCCCGCTGGGCCCACACCCCCTTCTTCCCTCCCCCCGCCCGCTGGACCTGTGCCACCTTCATCTTCGCCCCCCACCCCCCGCCAGAGAAAGAGGTGGGGAATGTGAGAGGGGGGAGGGGAGAGGGATAGGGGGATTATCTTTAGTGAGATTGCAAATTTAAGGTAGGTTTTAGAGCCTCCGATGTTGTGACCCCGCCGGGTGATGGTAAGTAAGTCCTGCGGCTGAATCCGAGCTCCGCGAACGGTCCGGTTCTAACTCCGTGTCCCGAGGCGGTTGAAGCTGCCAAAGCTGTCACCCTCCAGTACAGCAGATGAAGCTGTTGTTGCGGGAGACCCGGAAAAACAGGTCACCAACCTGGGACCTGTGAGCTCCCAACGATGTCGTCCACTGGGCCCGCGGCCGAGCCTCCTAGGTTGCGAAGTCGGGTCGCCACCGCCGCAACGCCGCCACAGCCCCGGTCGGCCAGCCTCGCGTTGGTAAGTCCTGGCTGGCTCTACCTCCAGAGCCTCGAGGTCGGTCCCAGTTGGAGGCCGCCAGCTCCGCCATTAGGTCTCAGCGCAGATGGAGATGGGGGATACGACAAGAAAAGGTTGCATCCCCCCAAAGGAAGAGACCAAAAACTTGTTTCTCCCATCCCCCCCCCCCACCACACGCACACATACACAACCTAAATAAACTAAAACAGGACAAAAAAAAAGAAAAAACAGACAGACTGCAGGCGAGCCGCAGCTGCTAGGGCAGCGCCGCCACTTGGATATACATTCATCACTTCACAACTACTTAGGGCAAGACTCTAGTATGAAAAGAGTGGACCCTTTCCCACCCCAACCACCACTTCACACCCACTCACAGCCTGACCTCAGTCTGCAAAGACTGGGCCCTTCTACACCCACCCCACTCCAATCACCACTTCACACCCAATTACTCATTTTTAACCAGTCCCGGCAAAGATGTACTGTCCCTGCCTGCTTCAAAGTCTCCACTATTGTCCCTGTACCCAAAAAGATAAGGATTACTGGTCTTAATGACTACAGGCTTTTTTCCACTGACCTCTGTAGTTATGAAGACCATTGAAAGGCTTGTGCTGGCCAAGCCGAAAAATATCACAATCCATCTGCCGTACCGTCTGCATTTTGCATATTGGGCCAATAGATCTGTGGATGATGTAGTCAATCTGGGCCTGCACTTCATCCTCCAGCACCTAGACTGCAAGGGGACTATGCGAGGATTTTGTTTGTTGATTTTAACTCTGCATTCAACATCATTGTGCCAGAGCTACTACGCTCCAAACATTCTGAGTTGACTGTGCCTGAACCTCTCTGTCGGTGGATCACCAGTTTTCTGACAGACAGGAAGCAGCACGTGAGGCGGGAAAGCATATCTCGGACCCGCAAACACTCAGCATAGGAGCACCGCAAGATGCGTACTCTCCCCTCTCCTCTACTCTGGCCTCATCAATGACTGCACCTCCACAGACACCTCTGTCAAGCTTCTCAAGTTTGTGGATGCCACAACCCTGATTGGACTGATCCAGTATGGGGATCTCTGTACTCTTTTCAGTTTGACATCTTTCCTATAACATGGTGCCCAGAACTGAACACAATATTCAAAAGGCGGTCTCACCAACGTCTTATACAACTGCAACATGACCTCCCAACTTCTATACTCAATACTTAGTTACAGAGAAAGTTTGAACAAGTTAGGGCTTTATTCTTTGGAGCGCAGAAGGTTAAGGGGGGACTTGATAGAGGTTTTTAAAATGATGAGAGGGATAGACAGAGTTGACGTGGAAAAGCTTTTCCCACTGAGAGTAGGGAAGATTCAAACAAGGGGACATGACTTGAGAATTAAGGGACTGAAGTTTAGGGGTAACATGAGGGGGAACTTCTTTACTCAGAGAGTGGTAGCTGTGTGGAATGAGCTTCCAGTGAAGGTGGTGGAGGCAGGTTCGATTTTATCATTTAAAAATAAATTGGATAGTTATATGGACGGGAAGGGAATGGAAGGTTATGGTCTGAGCGCAGGTATATGGGACTAGGGGAGAATATGTGTTCGGCACGGACTAGAAGGGTCGAGATGGCCTGTTTCCGTGCTGTAATTGTTATATGGTTATATGGTTATATGGTTACTCTGACTGATGAAGGCCAAAGTGCCAAAATACTTTTTGACCACCTGATATACCTGCGACACGACCTTCAAGGAACCATGCAACCATCAACTATTCCTCTGCCCACCTGGCTAATTGATCCAGATCCTGCTGCAATTTTTCACAACCATCTTCACTATCTGCAAAACCACTCACTTTTGTATCATCAGCAAACTTGTTCATCTTGCCCTGTTCTGTGATGTTTCACAGGGTGTTGGAGTAACTCAGCGGGTCAGGCTGAGTATTGGAGTTGGGAGGTCATGTTGCAGTTGCATAAGAAGTTGGTGAGGCCGCATTCAGAGTATTGTATTCATTTCTGGGCACCATGTTATAGGAAAGATGTCATCAAACTGGAAAGGGTACAGTGAAGGTTTACGAGGATGTTGCCAGGACTAGAGGGCCAGAGCTATAGGGAGAGGTTGAGTAGGCTGGGACTCTATTTCATGGAGCACAGGAGGATGAGGGATGATCTAATAGAGGTGTATAAAATCATGATTCGAATAGGTATGGTTGAGTCTTTTGCCCAGAGTAGGTGAATCGAGGAGCAGAGGACACAAGTTTAAGATGAAGGGCAAAAGATTTAATAGGAATCTGAGGGGTATGTTTTTCACACAAAGGGTGGTAGGATGTATTGGAACAAGCTGCCAGAGGAGGTAGTTGAGGCAGGGACTATCCCAATGTTTAAGAAACAGTTAGACAGGTACATGGATAGTACAGGTTTGGAGGGATATGGATCAAACGTGGGCAGGTGGGACTAGTGCAGATGGGACATGCTTGGCCGAAGGGCCTGTTTCCAGACTGTATCACTCTATGACTATCTATCTTTCCCTCTCAAACCCATTCTCCTGCCTTCTCAACATTACCTCTGACACCCGTATCAATCAAGAATCTATCAATCTCCTCCTGAAAAATGTCCATTGACTGGACCTCCACAGCTGGCTGTGGCAATGAATTCCACAGTTCACCACCCTCTGACTTAAGAAATTCCTGCTCATCTCCTTCCTAAAGGAATGTCTTTTAATTCTGAGGCTGTGGCCACTGGTCCTAGACTCTCCCACTAGTGGAAACATCCTCTCCACATCCACTCCATCCAGGTTTTTACCAGGCTGGGACAGACGGCAACAGCTTCACACCGTGTCCCAAAGCTTGTGTCCTGTCCTGCATCACCCAAGGCAGCAGAGACGTTATAGGAGAGGGCAAGCACCGTAACAAAGTAGCTCACGATGGTTTGCGTAACATTCAGGAATGTCTATGCATGTCACATCATGAATATTACTGAAGAAGAGTCTTGACCCAAAATATAATATATACCTTTTCTCCAGAGATGCTGCCTGACTCACTGAGTTACTCCAGCACTCTGTGAAATGTCGCCTATTCATATTCTCCGCAGATGCTGCCTGACCCACTGAGTTACTCCAGCATTTTGTGCCTATTTTCCCTTCACCCATCTGCCCAAGCCCACTCTCCCCCCTCCTTTCCTATGTCCTATCCACCCATAAACCTCTCTCTGCCTTTACATTTCAATCCACTTTCAAATCTGCTCTACTTATCTGCATGCATTTTTCTTCTTCACTTTTTAGTCATAGAATGATGCAGTGTGGAAACAGGCCCTTCAGCCCAACTTGACCACACCGACCAACATGTCCCATCATACTAGTCCCACTCACACACGTTTGGCCCATATCCATCTAAATCTGTCCTATCCATGTACGTGTCCAAATGTCTCTTAAACATTAGGATAGTCCCAGCCTTAACTACCTCCTCTGGCAGCTCGTTCCATACACCCAGCACCCTTTGTGTGAAAAAGCTACCTCTCAGATTCCTGTTAATTTCTGAAATATTGGTCATATATTTGGTGCATAAATGTTCCAAAATAAGGCTCAAAATGCATCAGAGAGCCTCTAAAACCCCTGTACCCCGGCATCGAGGGACTTCATGCTTCGTGCCTGTAATGTGCGCAGCGCACACATTATTTCACATTAAATTTTTTGTAATCCTGTCATGCCACCCCCCTTTTTGAAAAGCTTCGTACGGGCCTGGGAGGGCACATCATCCGAGGACGTACACACCATTGAAGATAAATGGGGATACTGTGGATAGGGTGAGCTGCTTTAAATACCTGGGAGTCCACATCTCAGAGGATCTGACATGGACATCACACGCTGCAGCACTGGTGAGTAAGGCAAGGCAGCGCCTTTACCACCTCAGGCAATTGAGGAAATTCAGAGTGTCTCTGAGGATCCTCCAGTGCTTCTACTCAGCGGCTGTGGAAAGCATCTTGTCCAGAAACATCACGATTTGGTTTGGGAACTGCTCTGCCTACGACAAGAAGGCTCTGCAGAGAGTAGTGCGTTCGGCCGAACGCATTATGGGAACTATACTCTCCCCTCTGCTGGAATTATACATCAGAAGGTGCAACTCCAGAGCCAACAAGATCATGAGAGACCCCTTCCACCCCAGCAACGGACTGTTCCAGCTGCTATGGTCAGGCAAACGCCTCCGTTGCCATGCTGTGAAAACAGAGAGGATGAGAAGGAGTTTCTTCCCAGAGGCCATTAGGACTGGAAACTCCTATCTCACCAGGGGCTAACTTTACTGTACCAATTTACTGTTGAATGGTGTATTTTTAAAATTGATGTTTTTTCTTTTTTTCCTCCCACAAATATGTTAAATGTGAATATGTGATTCTGTTCCATTCTGTTTTGTAGTTTTTTAGCACAATCCCCAAGCATTGCCACTTTTCATTTCACTGCACATCTCGTATGTGTACGTGATGAATAAACTTGACTTGACTTGACTTGACTTGACTTGAGATACACTGTGCTGAACGACAGCAGCAATAATGTTTTGTTCGCATGAGTAATTGAAGAAGCTTTTTAAAGTTTACTAGACCAAGTGCAGACCCGTTGGGTCTGCTCCCCCAATGGTGTGATTCCCCAACCCAATATTCCACCATGCACCCGTCTCCTCCAACGGAACTGAACCCGTTCCCAAATGTAAGATTCCAGCACTCCCCTGCCTCCCTCAGCAGTGGATTTAAAAAAAATTCCAATTTCACCTTCCCTGCCTGCTGCAGCAGTTCCAATTGCAATACCAATTGGCCCTCCCCCTCCTGTTGAAGCACTTGCTGTGATAACCCATTGAGGTGAAAAGTTCAGAGTGTTCCTGTCTTGCAACTTTGTTTTGAAGTGTGTTGGAAGCTGATAGGAAGGAGCAGCGAATCAAAATGCAGAAAGGCAGCCGGACACCAGGCGGCAGGCGGCAGCCACACAGTTTTAATATATAACTAGACAAATGTGCAGACCCGTTGGGTCTGCTCCCCCAATGGTGTGATTCCCCCAACCCAATATTCCACCATGCACCCGTCTCCTCCAATGGAACTGAAGCCGTTGCCAAATGTAAGTTTCCAGCACTCCCCTGCCTCCCTCAATTGCACCTCCCCTGCCTGCTACAGCAGTGAAAAGTTCAGTGTTCCTGTCTTGCAACTTTGTTTCGAAGTGTGTTGGAAGCTGACAGGAAGGAGCAGCGAATCAAAAGGAAGAAAGGCAGCTGGCAGCCGGACGGCAGGCGGCAGCCACAGACTTTTATATATATACTAGACCAAGTGCAGGTTGGGTCTGCTCCCCCAATTGTGTGATCCCCCAACCCAATATTCCACCCATGCAACCGTCTCCTCCAATGGAACTGAAGCCGTTCTCAAAAGTAAGATTCCAGCACTGCCCTGCCTCTTTAAAAAAATCCCTGCCTGCTGCAGCAGTGAAAAGTTCAGTGTTCCTGTCTTGCAACATTGTTTTGAAGTGTGTTGGAAGCTGAGGAAGGAGCAGCCGTCAACGAATCGAAAGGCAGGAAGGGATCCGTACTGCAGGCGGACTGATTTGAGTTTTATATATATATAGATAGATAGATAGATTGATGTTTGGAGAGGCAAGAAATTTCAATCTTTTGGACTTCATGGGACACATAAGCACATACAGAGAAGCTTAATGTATGTACTGGGGCACAATGACAGAACATTCTCTGCGTTATGAGAATTGTATTAGAGTATTGAAAGTAGACAAAAAATGCAGGAGTAACTCAGCGGGACAAGCAGCATCTCTGGAGAGAAGGAATGGGTGATGTTTCGGGTCGAGACTCTTCTTCAGACTGATGTCAGGGGAGTGGGGCGGGACAGAGATAGAATGTAGTCAGAGACAGTAAGACTGGTGGGAGAACAGGGAAGGGGGAAGGGGATGAAGAGAGAGGGAAAGCAAGGGTTATTTGAAGTTAGAGGTGGCGAAAGTCAGAATGTCCAAATATTGATGAAAAACTAATAAAACAAATCCCATTAATTCTCAAAGCGAGTATATCAACAGATTTTTTTTTTTTTACAGAATCTGCATTGTCAACTTTGTCAAAAATCTGTTCTTTGCAATTCCATCAGAATCAAAGCTGAAAGGGGGCAAATTTACGATACATGTCCTCCGATGTTTCTTGCCATCTTGGGATGATTTTTGCCATTTATTGAACCATCATGTAAAAAAAAAAACAATTTTCTAGCTAAATTCCAACTGTCATATTGTGGCAAAAATATTTTAAAGTCAAATATTGCACCTCAGTCATCTGATCTCTTCTCCTGACTTAAGGGATATGTACATAAGTACAATATGTAATTGTCCGATACAAGAGAATTTTTGGAAAATTCTAATAAAATTGTTTGATTTTCCCTTTAATTGCAATTGTTAAAAATTAATTATCATATTAATTGCTTACAGCTTTCAGAAAGGAAAACAGTGATTTTACAATGGTGCTTGAATGATTCCTTGCAGTGTTTACATGTAGACTGTAGGCTCGACTGCTCTGGATTTTTGAAGAAGCGTGACCCTTAGTGCAATACATAATCCCATTTAGACATCTTCTAGCTACTCAGTGGTATTTGTTGTCATAAGGTAACCAATTTTGACAGAAATAAGAGGAAAAGTCAATATACATTCTGTTCAAGAAATCTACAATCTGATTTTGTTTAGTTTTGTGAATAATGTGTTTCAAAGGTTCCTGTTATATTCTATTAAGATAATATATAGCTACTAATTAAATATTGTAGCTAGTAGCTTTTTGACGAAGCATTTTGTGCCTTCAAATACTTTGTTTTATATCATCGATATGTAAAATGCCAGATAAGCCTTGCTCAAATGTAATTCAGTTCCCATATAACACTTTATCAGGAATGCTTAACATTCTAAAGTCGTCTGAGAGTTTCCTAATCCTGGTTGTCCACTAAGCCTTTTTTCTCCTTTAAGATATGCTTTTGAAATGAAAGCAATTACATGTCACATTTAAAATGATCAGTCATGGGTGAAATACAGCTGATGTCAGCCTTAATAAAAACTGAAACGTAGGGTTTTTAATATAAAATGCAAATAATGCGTTGAGGTTTGTTTTAAAAATATATAAAGTTATTTATTTATTTTATTTTTTAAATTTATATTTTTATTAGAAGCAGTGTACAAAAGTATAAACCGCGGCATATGACATAATACATTTATTGTACAGCTTCCATTTTAAGTTTAACAAAGATTAAATAGCAAAAGAGAGAAAGAGCAAGAAAGAAAGAAAGTGAAAGAGAAAGTGAATGTGTAAAAATAGAACCCCTAAACTACCAAATGAGTGAAGTCACAGAGTCAGTAAAAACTTAGAAAAAATAAAAAGACAAAAAAGAAAAATAATTTCAAAAAAAAAAACGTGTTGCTATACCTGCTTCATTTCTCACCACACCCATCACCCAGTCCGTAAATCGGTGTAATTCCAAAATTGTGTTGCACCATACTATCCTTGTAATGAGTCAATGAAAGGAGACCATATCTTTGAAAATTGCTCTGATTTTTCTGCTAAGCCAAGTCTCATATCTTCAAGATGTAGCGTCTGAGACATGTTTGTGATCCACATTTTAAGAGTTGGGGTAGATGGATTTTTCCAAAATTTACGTATACGTTTTTTCGCCATTATCAGGCCATAGTTAAGGAAACGTCTTTGAAATATTGATAGCTCAGAGCAGAGTCCTGCTATTCCGAAAATAATCAGTTCTGTATTGGGGTCCAGTTTTGTTTTTAATAATTTTGAGAAAATTTCAAAGATTCCTTTCCAAAATTTATGGAGTTTTATGCAAGAGGCAAAGGAGTGTGTTATAGTTGCTTCTTGAGAGAGACATTCGTCGCAAATAGGAGATACATTTGAAAAAATCTTATTCAGTTTAGTTTTTGAGTAATATAGTCTGTGGAGTATTTTGAATTGGATTAAAATATGTCTAACATTAATCGAACAATTATGTATATATATGAGATATTTTTCCCATCTGTCTTTGGAGATTTTTAGGCCTAATTCCTCTTCCCATTCTCTTCTAATTGCGTCTGACGATGGAATTTCTATATTTAGAAGGATATTGTACAAGTATGATATTAAATTGTTTGACTCTGAGTTTCTATTCATACCTTTGTCTAATATATCTGGCAACAGAGTTTGATACTCGTGGGTATATGTTTTCAAATAATCTCGAATTTGAAGATATCTAAAATATTGATTACCTTTCAGACTGTATTTCGACTGTAATTTCTGGAATGAGAGGAGGTTTCCCATTTCATACAAATCTCCAACCTTTTTAATTTCCTAGTCTTTCCCAATAAATAAACATTTAATCTATAATAGATGGTTTGAACGACAGGTTATTAGCTATTGGTGAGAGAAGAGATAGATTTCTTAATTTAAAAGTAAATTTTACTTGTCTCTAAATTCGTAAAGTGCTGTGAATAATCGGATTGTTCTCATATATTGTGTTCTTCAACTTTATTGGGGAGAGAAGGATCGCACCTATATTAAAAGGCGAACAATCCTCTCTCTCCATTACTAACCAATCTACCTGTTGGCATGCATTATCCAGCCAAAAATATAAAACATTCAAACATAACTTAATATATTTTTTTAAAAGCCCTCAGGATATGAAATAAATTGGTTGGATTCCACAATTAGAACCATTGGAGGGAATGTGATTGACAGATAATATCTGGGCTTTGGCTGCTTTTCGCATAGACAACACCAAGGCACATGTTAGATCCCAGGTAATGGGTTGGACAATGTCTCTCTGGCAGTTTAGAAACATAGAAACATAAAAAATAGGTGCAGGAGTAGGCCATTCCGCCCTTCAAGCCAGCACCGCCATTCAATATGATCATGGTTGATCATCCAAAATCAGTATCCCATTCCTGCTTTCTCCCGCATATCCCTTGATTCCGTTAGCCCTGAGAGCTATATCTAACTCACCCATATTTGCAATCTTCGGTACACGATCACCTCATTATGAGATATCATATTGGGTGCAATTGAAGTCTGCTGCTCCAGAACAAACCAGGATGAAGATTTTATGAACAAACAATGTATCATCACCAAAGCTTCTTACAAGCTGCTGGATGGAAAAACTATTGGACCATGTTACTAATTTGATAGAAAAACAAACACAGTATTTTTAAATGGAGAGAGGCTGGGCGATATCTATATTACTAAAAGTAAGATCTTGACCACTTCCTGGTTTCCTGTTTCATGATTTTAGAAAAAAACACTGCCACTTACGGCTGTGATTTTTGGCCAGCTTGCGCAGGACAAGAGGATTTTCCCATCGATGAAATATAAAAGAGTTATTAATGTTTAAAAAATGTTGACATTCTCTCTGCTGCCCCTGCCGGTGGGAGGGGGGAGGGACTATAAAACCCGGAAGTGTTGTGCCTCAGTCAGTCTCTGTAAGATGGGGGAAGTGAGAGGGTCAAGTCTCTCAGTCTGAGCTGTGAATAACATTGTACACAAGTCTACTAAACTGTGAGTGTGGTTTTACTGACGTTGAGTGCCCTTAATGTGGTTTGAAAATGAAAATGCGTTTGGTTTGAAGTAAAAGCATTGCAAATGGTTGGTGGGGGGTTGGGGTTGAAGTAAAAGCACTGCAAATGGTTGGTGGTCTAAACTTGACAACTTCCTGTTTGCACTGTATATTGATTTTAGATAAAATTCTACCACTTACGGCTGTGATTTTTGGCCATCTTAATCAGTCCTCCAATGCCCATCAGGTGCAGAGGATTCTTCCCATCAATGAAAAATAAATGTGTTATTAGTGTTTAAAAAATGTTGAGAATCTCTCTCCTGTCAATCACGCCATGAAGGCCACACCTTTTCCGGTGAGAGGGGTGAGGGATTATAAAACCCGGAAGTGTGGGTGTGGCTCAGTCTCTGCATGATGGGGGAAGGTGAGGTCACGACTTTGTCTGAACTGTAAATCAACTGAACACACTGAATGTCTACTGAACTTTGAGTGTGGTGTTTTGTGTGGTTTTATGGTGGTTTCACCGTGCTTGAAATGGTATGAAACTGCATTTGAATGTGGTGGCCTTGCATCCTGCATGAAGTGGTATGAAACTGCAGTTGAATTTGGTGGCCTTGCACCCTGCCGAAAGTGGTATGAAACTGCACTTGAATTTGGTGGCCTATGCACCCTGCTTGAAGGGGTATGAAACTGTACTTGAATTTGGTGGCGTTGCACCCTGATTGAAGTGGCATGAAACTGCAATTGAATTTGATGGCCTTGCACCCTGCTTGAAGTGGTAAGGAACTGCACTTGAATTTGGGGACCTTGCACCCTGCTTGAAATGGTAGGAAAATTGATTTGAATTTGGTGGCCTTGCACCCTGCTTGAAATGGAATTTCAAGGATTAGCCATGAGTCAACTGCCAGCCCACCAGCCGTGAGTGAGCTGCCAGCACATCAGGCTTGAGGGGCTGAGCTGCTACCCCAAGAATCAATTTCCCCCCACAATGTCCATACTAGCCCTCTGGAGACCAGTCCCTTCAGCCCACAACACCCATACCAGCGCTCCAGAAAGTGCGCCCCCTCCCACCCCTCCACTGGCCACCAATATTGGAATTGGTGGAGAGGTGGAATATTGCGTTGGGGGACCAGCCCCCCCCCGTGTGAACATGGGACCCAATGGATCCCACTTAGTCTAGTTGATATTTAAAGAAACGGGAATGTTTGGATACATTAACGAAAGCTTAACAAAATGTGTTGGGAGGAACTGCGGATGCTGGTTTAAATCGAAGATAGACACAAAATGCTGGAGTAACTCAGTAGGACAGGCAGCATCTCTGGAGAGAATGAATGTGTGAAGTTTCGGGTCAAGACTCTTCTTCAGATGAAAGTTAACATGCAGATGGAACAGGCAATCAGAAAGGGAAATGTTATGTTGGTCTTTGTGTGCAGAGGGTTTGAGTTCAAGAGTAAGGATTTTTTCCTACAATTACACGTGGACTTGATAAGATCACGCATGGGGAATTACATATAGTTTTGACCTCCTTTCCATAAAAATAACATAGTGGCTAAAGAGAAAGCAGAGTAAAGATTCTCCTGTCTAGTTCCTGGGCAGGCAAATTTGTCATTTGATGAGAAACTGAGGGGCTATTATAGAATAAAGAGAGGTGACCTGATTGAAATAAACAGAATTATTAGAGGACACAAAGTGCTGGAGTAACTCAACAGGTCAGGCAGCATCTCTGGAGAACACGGATAGGTGATGTTTCAGTTCAAGCCCTTTCTTCAGACTCCGAAACAACATCTAACCATGTTCTCCAGAGATGCTGCCTGAACTGTTGAGTTACTCCAGCACTCTGTGTCCTTTTGTGTATTAACCAGCATCTGCAATTCCTTGTTTCTAAAGTTATTAGAGGATTTGACATGGAAGATATATTGAGCTTGTATCTCAGGCTGCGAATACTAGAACAAGAGGATCAGAGTTTCAAAATACAGTTCAGGTCATACTGAAATAAGAAGACATTTCTTTGCTTGGCGGGTGATGAATCTTTGGAATTGTCTGCACTGGATATAGCAAGAATTATGGATATAGGGAGAGGAATGGATAATGGTATTGAAGAAAAGGATCTGCCATTATCTTATTGACTGACTTTGCTTGCTCAAGGGGCCAAATGGCCTATGCTAAAGCCAACTTCTGACATTCTGTACCTTGGAACTGCTTTGGTGTCATCAGGTTTTGTCACTCAATTGGTGAAACAAAATAAGACATGCCTTAATTTGTTTTCCTCCCACATTACCAAATGTTGTTTTAATCATCCTTGTGTGCCTTTATATATGTAACAATGTGGAAACATACATGGCCAAACAGGCAATGCAGATAAGCACAGGCCTTCCAATATTATTACGAGTTTCACCCTACTTGAAATGGCATGAAACTGCACTTGAATTTGGTGGCCTTGGCCTTGCACCCTGCATGAAATGGTATGAAACTGCACTTGAATTTGGTGGACTTGCACCCCGCATGAAATGGTATGAAACTGCACTTGAATTTGGTGGCCTTGCACCCAGCTTGAAGTGGTATGAAACTGCACTTGAGTTTGGTGGACTTGGATCCAGCTTGAAGTGGTAAGAAACTGCACTTGAATTTGATGGCCTTGCACCCTGCTTGAAATGGTAAGAAAATGGTAGGAAACTAGAAAAGAGATATCCGACAAACTCCCTGATCACAGATCTTGGTCCATAATTTCGTAAATTATGGCAGTTCTTAAATGCATTAATAGTATCAGCCGTCACCTTGAAGAAGTTAGATCTGTATCCTCTAGATCTCTAGATGAAAAGTTTCACTTAAACTCATGTCTAATCCTATTCCAACAGCTATGAATGCCCATTTCTTATTGAGCTCTGTGCAAAGAAAACCAGGTCCTACCAATTCTCTTTTCTCTGGAAACATATTCAAACTGCTATATTATATTCCTAGAATCAAGTGGAACAGGATTATAGAGAGAAGGAATTGCAGATGTTGGTTTATAAAAAAGGACACAAAGTGTTGGAGTAACTCAGCAGGTCAGGCAGCTTCTCTGAAGAACACGGATAGGTGATGTTTTGGGTTGGGAACATTTTTGGATTGCTTCAGCTTTCTATAAATGTTGGGTTCAATCCCATCTCTCCAATCACCCCTTTAGAATTATTGCCTGTGCTCTATTCACAATTCTCTTTACCTTGGACAATTACAGATGCATTATCATGTTTTCTCCAGACTGCAGAATCTGGTGGCACTCTGAACAGATAAATCTGGCCCTCCAGATTTGCCAGTAAGTCTCAGATTTCTATCTTCATGATCTTTAAGCAGAAGTCCAGGATTTCTTGTAGACACAGGGAACTGGGAAATGTTGGTTCACAAAAAAAGCCACAAAGTGCTGGAGTAACTCACTGAATCAGACAACATCTCAGGAGAACATGGATAGGTGATGTTTCGGGGCAGGATCCTTCTTCAGACTTTTAGAGGGGGTTGGACGAAAGCTGGAAGAAAGGAGGGGCTGGACATAACCTGGCAGGTAATGGGTTGAAATAGGTGAGGGGGAGTTTTGATAAACAGATGGTTTGACAATGGCCAGGGATGAAAAGACAGAAGGCGTGAGACAAAAGGATTGAAGAGTTGTGAATTGTGAAGCTAGAAGAAGGAATGTAGTGGAAGAGGTGGGAAAGGGGAGAAATAGGTGCGAGTCAAAGTGGGGCACGAGGCAGAGGAGGGGTGAAAGGAAAGCAGGGGTTGAGGAAGAAGAGGAGGGGATATATTGTGTAGAAACCTAAACTTGGAGACCACTCCCAAACTGGAGGAACAACACTTTATATTCCGCTTAGGTAGCTTTCAACCCAACCGTGAAAAGATTGAAGTCTCCAATTCCAGTGAGGCATCACTCCGGTGATGGAGGAGCCCTAGAACACAAAGATCAGTATTGAAATGGAAAGAGGAGTTAAAATGGTTAGTAACCGGGAGATCAGTAGGACTGAGCGCAAGTGTTTGGTGAAACTGTCAGTGAGACTAAGCCTGGTCTCGCCAATGTAGAGGAGGCCATATCGAAAACATCAGATGCAGTAGATGAGGTTAGAGGAGCTGTCTGTCTCACCTGGAAGGACAGTTGGGGCCTTTGGATATGGGTGAGCGAGGAGGTATAGAGACAGGTGTTACATCTCATGTGGCTGGAGAGGAAAATACCTGGGGAGATGTTTTGAGTCGGAATGGATGAGTGAATCAACGAGCTGCAGAGGGAGTGGTCTCTGTGTCTTTTTTTTAAACTTAGAAACATGGAAAATGGGTGCAGGAGTAAGCTATTTGGCCCTTTGAGCCAGCACCACCATTCAATATGATAATAGACAATAGGTGCAGTAGGAGGCCATTCGTCCCTTCGAGCCAGCACCACCATTCAATGTGATCATGGCTGATCATCCCCAATCAGTATCCTGTTCCTGCCTTCTCCCCATATCCCCTGACTCCGCTATCTTTAAGAGCCCTATCTAACTCTCTCACTGTGAGGTACCTGCAATTTCCTGCAAGATTCAGACCACCATTGCCGACCCTCTTCACACAAATCGCTCACCTGGGAAGTTATTGCATTATATTTCCATCATGCTTTACCTAAAGTTCCCCCCGATTCCACGGGTACAGGTACCATGTAATCCCGTGCTACCTGCTCCATGGTCGGATAGTCGGTGACTAAAGCATCTCCCCCACCTGGTTTGCCAGGTGAAGAGGGGGCTGTGGACCCTCAGCAGGATCATCCAGAATCAGTACCCTGTTCCTGCTTTCTCTCCCTATCCTTTGATTCCATTCACCCTAAGAGCTATATCTAACTCTCTCTTGAATACATCCAGTGAATTGGCCTCCACTGCCTTCTTGGGCAGAGAATTCCACAGATTCACAACTCCCTGGCTGATTTTTTTACCTCATCTCAGTCCTAAATGGACTTCTTTGCAGTTTCAAAAGCTAAACATAAAAGGCGATTAAGGCACAGCTGGTTAAGCTGCTGCCTCACAGTACCAGAGATCTGGGTTTGATCCTGACTTTGGGTGTTGTCTGTGTGGAGTTTGCATGTTCACGGAGTCAGGGGATATGGGGAGAAGGCAGGAATGGGGTACTGATTGGGGATGATCAACCATGATCACATTGAATGGAGGTGCTGGCTGGAAGGGCCGAATGGCCTACTGCTGCACCTATTGTCTATTGTCTATTCACGCTGTGACTGCGTGGGTTTCCTTCGAATGTGCCGGTTTCCTCCCACATCCCAAAGATGTTCAGAATGTAGTTTAATTGCCCTCAGTAAATTGCCCCTGGCGTGCAGGGAGTGGAAGAGAAAGTGGAATGACATTAAACTAGTATGGATGGGCGATTGATAGTTGGCATGGACTTGGTGGGCCAAAGGGCCTGTTTCTATGCTGCATCTTTCAATCATTCAATCAAGCAATTCTTTCCAGCCAAAGTCAGACACCGAACATACCAAAATACTGGAGCTGCGCGCGACCATGCGTCACTGCCTATGTCACCACACACCATGCGCGCGTCGTATAAATGATGTCGCGTAAATTACGCGCAAATGACGGCCAAGTGGGACAGGCCCTTAACTCGGTGTCTGACTTTGTCTGGAGAGAATTGATTGATTGAATGATTGAAAGGTGCAGCATAGAAACAGGCCCTTTGGCCCACCAAGTCCATGCCAACTATCAATCACCCATCCATACTAGTTTAACGTGCATAAACAGGCATTACAATATCCTAGGTTTCCAATAGTCAACAGAGATCAAGTTAAAATGAACATACTCTGCAACATCAAGTTTTACTTTCTCTATGCAATAAATTAAGAGTGTTATTGATGCTACAGAATGATTCAATCTAATGTCCAATAAACAAGTACAAAATAGATCCTATTTTCAAATGTAAAGATTGCCTATTAATCTGCTTGAATGTTTTACATTGTTCAAGTTTCCTAATAAGTCAAAGCTATCACAACATATATTTGTTTTCTCCATTTCAGTTACTTTATACAATTAATTCATAAAATTGCTGTTTTCCATTGTAAAATAACTGACATATTGCTTTAATGTGGAATAATTGTTATGAAAACAAAAAAATGATATCTACAGGGTCAAAATAATAATTTATATCAAAAAGAAACAAAATATGTTAATATGCAATGGAGCTGTCAAGACCATGATTGGTCAAATAGTATTCTTCTATCATATAAACATCTGAGAATTTATATTGAATGCACCTCAAAGTAAAAATACACATTCTCCAGTTTTACCTAAATATAGGTGTAGCATCAACTGTTGCCTTATTGTAAAATCAACATTAAATATATACTTCATGAAATATATAATTAAATTGAAACGATAATGCAGAAAAAAATCAATAAATTAGTAGCTGTTTTGTGCTTAGAATATGATGGCCAATGTGTTGAATTCCAAGTGCTGAAAGCACACAATATCATTGCAATATGTTTTAACATATTATTAGTCTAAACTGTAGTAGCCTGTTCCAAGCTCCCAAAACACTTCTTCATCGGATTTTCACCACTTTAACCTGGTTTGACTTTTTTCCCCACATCCTAATAAGACTAATTATTGATCCAACGGGATCTATACTGGTGTATGAAAGTAAAAGCTAACTAAATTATGACCCAAAACACAAAGAAGTGTTTTAATTATCCCATACTCTGCTGCATAAAGAACTGGGTCATTAAATGAAGCCTGCATCAGGTAAATTACTTTTACAGGTATGTAATAGTTCATTCCTTTCATAGATTGTAATCCAAAATATCATAGGGTCACAGAGTCACACAGCATAAAAACAGGCCTTTTGGCCCAACTTGCTCATGCCGCCCAACATGCCCCATCTATAGTAGTCCCACCTACCTGCATTTGGCCCATTTTTCTCTAAATCTATCCTATTCATGTAGTTGTCCAAATGTTTTTTAAACACTGTGATCTACCTGCCTTAACTACATTCTCCGGCAGCTCATTCCATACACGCACCATTCTTTATGTGAAAATGTTGTGCCCCTCAGGTTCCTATTAAATCTTTCCCCGCCCACTGAATACCTATGCTTACTTTTTGTTAATTTCCCCGTACCTTGATCCTTTAAAAATGTATTCATGCTCTTTCTGTTCATACCGAAGTTACACACTCCAATGTATATTGTTTTCTGATTGAAGTGCTTTGAGAGATTGGTTATGCGCATTTCAACTCTAAATTAGCAAGAACCTGGACCCACTACAATTTGCCTGCCACCACAATCTACACCCAGGCACTGGACCACTTGGATAATACTAACATTTACATCTACCTGGTGTTCATCATCTACAACTTATCACCATCACCCCCTCCAAACTTGTTATCAAGCAGAGGGAACTGGGTATCTGTGCATATCTATGCAACTTGTTATTGACTTCCTTAT
Source organism: Leucoraja erinaceus (assembly GCF_028641065.1). Taxonomy (NCBI): domain Eukaryota; kingdom Metazoa; phylum Chordata; class Chondrichthyes; order Rajiformes; family Rajidae; genus Leucoraja; species Leucoraja erinaceus. Next base: position 71,519,451 of record NC_073377.1, on the reverse strand, counting down.
CAAAAGAGCACCATTGGTATGAATTGGCAATGGCATTTCGTCCTCAGCAACCATAAGCACAGGAACACTTCAGGATTGTGTGCTCACTCCCCTGCTCTACTCACTCTATACCCATGACTGTATAGCAAGACACAGCTCCAACTCCATCTGTAAATTTGCCGATGGCACCATGTTGTTGTTGGATGAATTACGGGTAACGATGGGTCAGATTATGGCAGGGAGATCAATTATATGCAAGAGTGGTTCCAGAACAACCTTGCTCTCAACATCGGTAAGACCAAGAAACTGATTGTTGACTTTAGAAGAGGGAGGACGAGGATCCACAAACCTGTCTTTCTCGATGGATTGGTGGTGAAGAGAGTCAACAACTTCAAGTTCCTGGGTCTCCATATCTCAGACGATCTGTCCCGGGCCCAGCACATCCAAACAATCATAAAGAAAGCTAATCAATACCTCTACTTCCAGTATGATTGGGGAGATTCAATCTGTTGACAAACACTCTTCTCTCGGTATAAAATAAAGCTAATCATATATTTATATAGCACATCTACTTTCACATAATACATTACATTGAGGCAAAGATGTCTTGCCCCAATCTGTTGACAAAACACTCTTTTTGCGCCATCTTCTCCCTATATACTGGAAAGTATATACTGGAAAGCATATTAACGGGCTGCATCATGGCTTAGTTCTGCAATTCAAACTCCCTGGGATGAAGGAGAAAACAAAAAGGGGTGGACATTGCCCGGTCCATCCTGGGTACTGACCTCCCCATCATCTGCCTCAAAAAAGCAGCATGCATCATTTAGGGTCCACCCTGGCCACGCTCTCATTTCACCCCTGCTATCGGGGAAAAGGCATTGATGTCTGAAATTTGTGACCTCCAGGATCAGCAACAGCTTCTTCCCAACAACCAACAGGAACTTGAACATACAAACACCAATTAAACTATGAACTATGAACTGTACTGGTTGCACTAAGGACTTGGTGCTTTTTGAAATAATATTGGGAGTTTAAAATTTATCTTGTTGATTTTTAAATTTTTGATATTATCTGCGAGCCCTGCATTTACAAGCTTGTAATGTTGCTTGGAGTAAGAATTTCATTGTTCCATTTGACAGTTCATATGATAATTAAACACTTGGCTCTTGACTCAATTCAGTTTCCTAAGAATACATGTATTTAGTTAGAATTACACTTTGTATGGTTTAAAATGTTGTGCAGTTACTACTGGACAAAGATTGCTAACTTACTATATGTAGCATCAACATTCATTACTTTATTTCAGTAAAATATCTTCCCTATAATTAAAATGCAAGCCGTGGTCCAACAATGCAACCCAGCATATACTTAGTATTTACTCAGGTCAACTTTCTTGTTTATGTTGCAAAATGGCACTGAACATTCAACAGATATTAAGTAGACTAGAAAGACAACATTATTCGACAAGTAATTTTAAACAGTTACATATTGCAACCATGGCAGAGGCAGTTTAAAAGTAGAATCATTATAAGAATGCATAAACTGGTTAACCAAAAGAGACTCTAAGTCAAAAATCGAAGTAAATATAAACATCACACTTTGGTCCAGAAGATTTTGTATCTTTGTGCATTCAAAATACTTCATTTTTTAAAGCAATAAATAAAATGACTCCACCAGGTATCAAGGATGCTGTAAAAATCAAAACAATTATGCAAACATAAAATTGTTTATGAAAATATGAAAATTTTGTGGAAAGCATACATAATTTATGAGGTTTATGCATTGTTGAGTATTTATTTAACACAGCACCATCAGGTATAGAACAAAAATCTTCACAAATGAAAAGTTTATCTACCTGGACAAATAATTGTGCAAAATTACAGATTATCTTTCAAGGCAATTGAGCCAAAGTTTTCAAGGCTGTTAAATTCCTGATGCTCATTTGCAAAGAAAATTAGCAATACCTAATTTTATGTTTCAGTACCTGGGTCTCAAATAGACATTTATCCAAACCATTTTGAAAGAATTATTTAGCTAGTTTGTTTCCCTCTCTATTTTGCTTCTGAATAATTATCCCATTGATGCTTAGAACTAAAATATATCATTACGGTAGTTCATATGTCCTCTGACCTTAGCTTTCATTTGTTGTTTTGCATTCGACCAGTAATGTGATTTTAATCTTTAAACATGTCATGATCGCAACCAAATATCTTGATGGCAGTTTCTTTACCATGATGATCTTACCTTCTACATCAGACATTAAAGAGTCTCAAACAAGCACAGTATTGAATTAATTATGAGTATTGAGCATTTAAAATAGATTTTGATCATTAAATCTGGAACATTTGCACAGATATAAATCCATAACTGGTCCAGTAGTCCACTATAGATCTTGAATATGTATGCAGCCCACCTATCATCACATGTGATCAACACACCATTGCACACCCACTCCAGAGTTCCCGAGCAAAACAAGAAGCATTTCACCATAGATATGCATCCCTAGATATATAAATCTGAAATATAGAGTCAGCATTGAGACTGCAGAGACGGGAAATTAAAAAGATTTAATGTGCTGTCACATAGCAAAGTATTTATATAATATATCTTAGAGTTAATGCACTGTTTGAGGAGTCCCACGGTTTTGCACTGGACCTTTACATGACTTGCCTAGGTATTGTGGGTGAGTGAGATTTGGGTTTATCTTGTGATTTCTGTGAGATTTGTTTTATATTTCATGATTACTATTTGATTAATACAGATTTGTATATCTGGAAACAACAGATGAGTTTTATGAATAATTTACATCCGACAAGCTAATCTAGTGGGCAAACCATTTGTTGGTTACATTGGCAACAGCTCAAATTGCAGTTGTAATCTTGTTGGTTTCCATACTGACCCGATGAGTCACATCAATTATATGAGAGAAGAGGTCAATTTAAGTGCGATTCATCTGTAGAACTCATATGCAGTGATGCAATTGCGTATTTAAAATAGTGTACATTAATTACAAAGGGAGTAAAAAGAGTTTGTTCATTTAACTACATGATGAGGAACAATGTAAATTGATTTTAGTTGCCTTCAGAGGAGTTCCAGGTACTATTACTGGGCACGATTTCAAAAACAAGATCCGCATATACAGAGAACTTCTATTTTCTTTCGCTCTTTCATTTCAGCCTTGCCACGGCTGTGACAAGTGCCTTGGCCGCATGCTGGGTTCTCAGGCAGCTGGAGGACAGATCATACACTTGTATAGCCGAGGGAGGGACAGTATGTCTTAGCTCTCCCCTTTCACCCCTGTTACTTCCTCTCCACCACTTTTCCTGTAGCAGACGGCTGGTGGCTCAATGCATAAAGATCATTAACTAACAACTGAGCACCTTCTCTCTCTGTTTAAGCTCTATGTAGTTGAGTAAGAGGCTTTGACTCAGCCCAGCCCAAGTAGTATGCATCCATTATAAGGGGCTGCAATGGGCTTTATTCGGCGAGGGCTCAGTCTTGCCCTGGGCTTCATCAATCATTTGATCAGATCAAATCTAGAGGCGTGATCCCCTTCATACAATCACGCCTCATTAATCGCATCAAGAAGTGTTAAAAAAAAAAGGCTGTGCATCTCAGGATGCCTGTACACTTCTCAATGCTTCATTGCTTGACGTTTCAGGCAATAAAAAGGTCCATAAAAAACAAATGGCAATGAATAAATTAAAATAAATTAAAATGCAATGTCAAGATTTAACAATTTTATAATTTCAACGGTAAATAACAAGTAATAAAACATGCTTTTCATTATTACTTTATTTCTCCCCTCTGGCATATTCATTTTGATAATTTTCTTAAAGGTTGGAGTACGTTATACAGTAAATACTCATCAATACCGAGACGCAGGTAATTTTAAATGCTACCATAACGTTTGCTGCAAACCACATTAGTGTCTCGTGTTTTACGTTTGTCCAAAAATAATGCAACATTTATTTTAAGGTAATTATGTTGTGTTTCGGAAATCAAATAAAGTGACGCTTCTTTTCCAACGCCACAATAAAACTGCAGCTTGCCCAAGTGATGGGGCTGATCCGAGGACAAAGCGGAGTCCAGGTGGGTCACCTTTCAATGATGCGCAACTATTTAAATCAACCACTGACTCAACTTTAAATCTCTATGTTCTTAAAGCGCATTGCAGGTTTAATAGTAAAATGAACATTAATTCTAATCGCCTGCTTTGTAAAATTTGAACGTTTTCCTTAAGAATACCCACTTTTCTCCAATCTTTGATACTTCAAATGCTAATATGCATAACCTCTCGAATTCTGGTGATTCACACCACAATCCACGTTTATTTTTTATTACTAACTAATGTATATTAATAGGAATTGTCTCGGATGCCTGGGCTCCAAGTTTTCGGTTAAATATCGAGCAAAATTAAAGGGTAAAGAGAAGGAACTGGGTCTCCATTTAAACGTTTTTAATAACGATTGTTTTCTGTGCAGTAAGCTCCCACCAAATCCTGGAGGAATTAAAGATCTGATTAACATTATATTTTCCACCAGTCTGAATGGAGCAATAAAGCAAACAGCGCGGAAATGGGACTTCACCCATCAATTAGATATCTATTAGCAGCCAATGCAGCCTTCGCCACAGGAAATGTCACTTCACAGGAACATCCACTGCTTTCACTTTCTCGTCAAATTAAACAATTCTTCATGGTTCGTAATATAACCCAAACAAACCTTTTGTTTTTAGCTCGGCACCTGCTTACACCGCCCTTCCCAAAACACACAACAATGCTGTATGACTACGTTCCCCCAATGCACCTGCGCAGCAGCTTCGCCTCTAATATACCATGCACATTGTTTTTATTATTAATAGAGAAAAGCTAATTACTTTACCGCTTCGAAATGCAGTTCCTTTACCCCTGCTATACAACATTCCGTAATGCTTAAATGCAGCTCGAAGTCCATCTTTTTTAATGCACATGTATTCAATTGAAAGGGGATAATTCGCGACAATTTTAAGAATTAAGAGGCAGAACAATAACTGCGACCAAAAGTGCTGAAGCCCTCTAATACATTAGCAGAAATATTTATTATTTTGGAGCTAACATTTTAATCCAAAATGTAGAATTCTCTTCTCATTAGATATAACAACAAATACAAATTTGATACGTATTGGTTGTGGTCTAAGCTCACCTAAGGCGTAACGTTTGCAAAGCGAAATGCTTTGTTTTAACAGCCTCAGTCAAACTTCAAAGGGGAGAAAGTGAAGCTAATATGGTTGCATTTCACAAGTGGCTTTGATGAGCAAATTTTGCTTTTTCAACTTAGAAATTGGCAATGACATCTTCGTGCAAAGGAAGCACCAAAGATGCTCACCTTTTTTTTCGCGCATTCATGGGATGTCGTTCCTCCCCCCCCCCCCCCCCCCCCCCCCCCCCCCCCCCCCCCCCCCCCCCCCCCCCCCCCCCCCCCCCCCCCCCCCCCCCCCCCCCCCCCCCCCCCCCCCCCCCCCCCCCCCTCTATCTATATAGCTAAAAAATCTAGTCGTTTTCACACACACAAAAAACGACAACAGGCGGAGATCATTTATCATCAATGATGGTTTGGCAGTATGACAACTGTGTCTCTGCTTTACAGTGACAAAGACCGAATCTGCTATAAACTAAGTAAAACAAATTCAAGGAACTTGCGAAGCAGAAAAGTTTGTGTATAAAGAAGGTACTGTTGCTCTATTCAAGGCGGTGAATTGAAATGGATATTTACAAATAAAACCAGCTGAAGACTCTGGTCAATGCATAAAAGCTGCAAAGCAGCTAAGATGGACATGCACTGTGGCTAATATTATAATTTTCATAATGCTCTTTTATGTTGCGCTAGACTCCTCCAGTGAGGAGCCCGCAGAGCTGGTCAAAGAGTCTTTGAGAGTGAGCAGAGCCGGGCAGCTCGGAGCTGCTAACCCCCCGCCGGATTGAGTGGCACTGCGTGGCCCAGCTCGGGGCTGCTCTTCCTCCGCCTGCTGCACCTCGGCGGCGGCAGCGGCAGAGGCGTCCTACTTAAAATTCCCATTTCCAAAGGCAAATCACTGCCATGACATTACCCCTTACCCCCTATGTCCCCCCTCTCCTCTGTTTTGGGGGCAACTCTCAGTCTCTCTTTCTCGTTGTAATCTACTCTTCTCTTGCACCTTCCTTTCAATGTTCACTTTTTGGGGGAGATGCTCTGTTCCCACTCCCTCTGCTTCACGTATGGCTCTAATCTGATTACTCAAATCTAATTGGTCCGATTCACTCGTATCTCATCCTATTTTATTTGAAAATTGTTGTTCTGCCAACATTATCTGCTTCCTTTAAAATCATGCTGCTCACTTTCGTGTCACTGCTTTTCATTCTTTCGCGTGTCAGTTTTCATTTTGTAATTCTTGCTTTCTTCTTGCTTTCTTCTAATTTCTTTCAGTGTAATTTCTCTCCTACTTTCGTGTCGTTCTGCGGTGTCTTTTGGGCGCTTTTCTTCTATATAATGCTCACTCTCTCCTTTCTCCCCCTTCGCGCGCTGTTCAATGTTTTCTTGTCAAAATAAGCTTTATCGCACTCTGTTTATCCATCTTACATGTGTGTGTGTGTGTGCGTCCCGGTCTCTCCTTACAGCCACCCGCAGTATAATCACTTCAGATCAATTTCATAATCAGTCACGATATCGCCCCCTCCCTAAAAAAAATACACAATTCTCCGAGAGTAAAAATCTTCACATCGCCGTTGTTTTGTGTTTCTCGTGGGTGTCTTTCAAAGGCGTTTCATTTTTCACACGTGTGCTATTCTGCATTTTTCTTCTTAACTGCGTCTAAAACGTACAATAATACAAACGTGGAGCTCGAATTACATTCATTGATACTGTGTTGCTATAGTGTGCCATTATCTGTGGCACCGTGGAAATCGCTTCAAACTTTGTAAGCGATAACCCTTTTATTCTAATTCATCATGTCCGGACATTCTTTTGTTCTTTATTTTCTTGGAGATTTAAACACATATAAGATGCAGTTGATAAGTTTTAAACGAAGCTCCCTAGAATATGCAAAACATTTTACATAATATTTCTAACACGTCCTAAAACGTTCGATTAGACCCAGAAAAACGAGAGGGAGAGAAAAAATAATGACTTCAACTTTGATCATTTAAATCTCTTCCTAAGCCTGAACGGGGCACAAAGATATCCCACAAAAGAGTGTGTATATATGATTCAAGTATATCCATAATCAATGAAAGTGAAACCAAACTAAAACTCTTGTTTTATTTGCCTGAAAGGGGCTCCATTTATCATCTCACAAGACAGCTTCAATGATCTTTATCTGCTTTGCCCAGATTCTGACCCAAATTCAGCATTTTTATGGAAAATTGCAGTCAGTTTGATTGATGAAATCTAAAGGCGCCTAAAACGGCACCAACGATCCCCAGCAGTGAAACTCCAACTGTGCATCAATGTTTGCATTGTTCCTGTGAAAAAAAGTGGAAAACGGATAAAAAGTTAGCGATTATTGTTAAAATTGCATATCTTTCAAAAGGAGATTAATGGCCATGCTCACGTATACACACAGGTACATAACTCCAACGTGTACTCCAAATACAGTTCCGCACAGAAAATGTATATGCACGATTCAACTGTTTAATGAAATGCTCAGCAATGTTCTAGTGCAACGTTCAATTCTTTATAGGAAACGCGAATCAATAGCAAAATTCCGTTTTAGTAGATACAGTTTTATGTTACTGGTAATTACCGCTTCTCAAAAGGTGCATAAAATCGCTAAGGCGACATCAAAGGGGTAGCCGTAACAATTAAGTTTAATGTTTATTTATCAACTATGGACCGTTTCATAAATCATGTTCGGCCAAGAGGTGTGCATTATTGCACCATATATCAGATGCCATTGAAAATGATTCATTTATTGATGCTGGATGCTCCGGGGCGCTGTGAACTCCGAGTTGGGCCTTCTTGATCTGTCTATTTGGTTAAACCAACCTAGCATCCACCAATCATACAACTGAAACACTCATCTCATTGATATTCGTAATAATATATTTTAAATACGGAATATCACTGCTCTTTACAGATCGAATGCAAAATCAGCACTTTTACAAAGTAACGTCATCATTTTTGTTTTTGTTTGTTTTTGGAAAATAACTTCTTGAATATTTTAGAAAATCTTTCAGAAAATGTTTTACCAAAGTTACTTCGAAGACTTCTATTTAGCTTTAGTGAACTACAAGGTGGATTATAGGAGTAAACAAAAACACACTGCTAGATATAAGCTTACAATCTAGAACTTTAAATGATGCCCCAAAAACGCCATTCCGCAATCGGATAGGACAGAGATAAACGGGTGGTTCCCGTGCCGGAATTGTCTTGTTTGCTTTGATATATTGCTGCAGAATATTGACACCTTCCCAATTATTCTAATTTGCGCCCTTTTATTAATAATGGAAACGTGGCTCCCAGACATGGTGGTAGAGTGGAAGTTGATGAATGTAATCCTACTTAGAATGGGGTAGGGAGGGGGGGTTGTTGGAGATTGACTCGTCGCTGTACCAAGGGGGTTTCTATAAATCTTCTTTTAAGTTTTAACCAGTTCGGCCCTTACACTCCTTCGGGTGCCGAGTGGAGAGTGTGCTGGTGTGCCAATGTTCAGGAGCAGCTGTTCCTAAATACAGACCAGCCCTTGTCAATTAAGGCGTTGACAAGCAGGTCCACACAGCCTTGGGCGTTTAACAGCCAGCACTGTGCAGCCCCTACAATTAGTATCAATTTTTACAGGGACCTCGAGGGCACAAATGCACAGCCAAGTAAGAAACAAAACACCAGGCAACGCCAAAGCTAGAAGCAACCGGAAATTTGGATGATACTGAGCAGATGATTATGAGGAGGCCATTTGCGAATGCCTTCTTTCCGGGGTTCATATGCAAAGACTTTTTTATCTGTACATGTGCTCATTCTATCTGCCAGGCTACAACGCTAGGGCAAGCATCAAGTTCTAGAGAAGATGAATGAAGACATTATTTATCATCTATGAGCAAAAGTTCGTCCCTTCCCGTGTCCTTTTGTGACCAGTGTCACCTCCTGCAGCTGGTGGCATGAAACGCTCCCATGGTCCTGGCCTTTGGCCCGGGACGGTTGGACAAGGGACGTTGCTCCAAGGAGCACAAATGGGCTGCCTCGGGTCAGAGAGGCCAAGCTTCCAGCAGGACTACAAATACACCCAAAACTGAACGAAACAAAACCCGGAGGAACAAGGAGGCCTGGGGGATCATTAGCGAATGTGTTTGTTTAACTAATTAGGAAACTGGTATTCAGGGGAAAGTGGCTTGTTAGACACGATACCGCTGAGGCAAGGCAAGATTCAGAATGCAGGAGGACAGGGAACATCGCAACTCTGACTAGGTGACCCTGTGAAGTTCAAGAACAGAACAAACAGCACATGCCACAGGGAACAGCAGTCAACTGGAAGGCAACAAAGCACATGACATTGAAAAAATTATTCAGTATTAAATATGGGAAAGTTTAGGGAGAGGGGCAAGGGGTCAAGAAAAGTCAACAAGAGAGCAGGTTTAATGAATGAAGGAATTTAATATCAAAAAAACATAAATCTTCAAGTGAGGGCAGGGACATTATGAACACAAAAAAGGACGAGTGTTCAAGTCAACACTGATTTAATAATGGCACCAAAACGGATTGCTCCATCTTGTTAACATGTGATGTAAAAACTTAACAAGGGATAAAAGCTCTGAGTAGTCCGAAGAATGACAACACACAAAGGCCTATGCGTGAATTACGTTTTATACATTTTACAAAATAAATACCCCAAACTACTATAACATAATACAGATCTTGCAACAAAAACATGATACTAATTGTAGGGGCTGCACAATAAAAAAAATTAAGAATTGCGCACCAAATTATACAAAATCGCCGACAAGAGCAAAGACAGTTTAACAAGTTATTTTATTCATGTCAAGCAAAGTACCTGCCAGACTCAACACACATTAATAATAGCGTGTCACTAGCCACATGTGTGTACGCCGTAGAACACACACGTTTTTCCATCAACAAACAGCAAATCCTAAATTTTAGAAAGGGTAGCTGTTTTTACTGTTTTGTTAACCGCCGGCTGTAAACGAATTGAGTTCAAGTTCTGTGAAGGTCTAAGCATATCTGTTTTGGGGTAAATTGTAATAATGTATTATTGCACAATGTGTGTGCACACACCTGCTGATGGCCTCCATGTTTGATAACAAACAGTTCTCATTTCTATCCGTACCCTATTTGGGATTTAGCACAGGGTATTCTGGTTCCCCGTGTAAATCAAGACGCGATGTCGGTTAAATGCAGAAAATTACAGATTAGATCATTTGGGTGGCATGTTGCACAGTGCGCTGAGGTCAGTGGCAGTCAGTCCATCCATTAGGAGACAATAATTGCCGCAGGTCTGACAGAATGTCGTGCACTTCTGGAGACACCATCAATCTCTATCCAGTTATCCTATTGTGTATGGCTCGCTAATCCGGCTCATCAATTCAACATTTTACTTATATTTTGTCCAGATCACCAATAGCGATGCAAGTATTTGTCCACACTGCGTCAATTCTTCCCTTTGAAATTATCTTTTTTTCTAAGCAAGAAATCATACTCCTGACCCACCATTCTTTTGTTGTGATGTATATCTATGTCAATTGTATTCATTCTCACTGCCTTTGCCTTACATAACACTTCTTGTTTACTTTCGAGCGTTTTTCGCGTGCTTTTCTTTGCCTTTCGGCTTGCTAATATTTATCACACTCTTTTTTTCGCTCGTTCTCTTACTGTTTTTTTCGGTGGTTTTAATTGGATTCCATTCGCAACTTTTCAAACCACAGACCACACAGTCGCACCTCACTCCTCCTCTCCCGCGTCCCTCTCCCGGTCTCCGAGTTCCCAACCATTCTGTCTCCCTCGTACCCCGGCTTCATATTTCTTAATCGAAACGCAATTATTAGAGAAATCCTTCCCTTTCTGACAATTTAATAGGACAAACTAATCATCTGCATGACATTTCCCATTCATCTACTCAGGAGCCGAAAACAAAGAATGTTTTTTTCCTTAGGCTTGTCCACTTCCCAGTCTATTTTAGGACCAATTTTAGGTCAACAACTGTACACAATACCACCCTTATGTGCCTGACTGATCGTGTTTATGAAACCAATATTTCCTATGTATTAATAGGAGTTTGTGCTCTTCTAGAACGTGATTTAACTGCGACCAAACAAAGATGAACTGTTCACTCTTCCAACAATTTGTCAGATACACTTATGTAATGTATAGCTTATTTACAACAAATGTAGTTTTACAGTAAAGTTCCGTGTCTGCTACAGGCTCAAACTGTTTATAGTGTGATGATGGACTGTTAGTCAAACAGCTCAATTTAGCGATGGTTTGAAGCAATTCTTGAAGCATTTTTCCGAAGGGAATCGCCAGAACAAAATTATTCCAACGGGACTTCACCTCAAGGAACTCTCCAATAACGTCAATCCTGGCAACAGTCGATTACGGGATAATTTTTTAATATATATGCAATAAATGTTCAATTTGTTACAATGAATGACAGAAAATAATACCGGCAAATTTTAATATACATCCATTACTGACAAATGATCTACACGCATGGTATATTTAAGTTTGATTAATTTATTTGGAGATTATTTTTGATAAAGCAATAAGTATTACGATGAGCCTGACATTTGCTCTTCACTGGGGGTATACAGATGAATATCTCTCATTAAAGTAAGATGATGAAGTTGTTTAAATGTTATTAATAATTAATAGCTTGCAATTAATTTTCCACATTGCTGTGCTTTAAAAAAACAAAAACTCATCAATGTTTTACAGGAACGAGCCAAATCCCAGTGTAACGCATAGAAATTGACAAGGAAGATCTCTATTCGCTACACATTCTGCATTGACCCTTTATCATTGAATGCAAACACTTGTCATTATACCTATTGAGGGTGCTGAACGTTTCGTACGGCACTCGAACAGTACCTAAGTGTTCAAGCAGAAATCCAGGGGCAAGATATGGGTTGGTGAGGAGATGTGAGAGAAAAGGGTGCTCCTGATCAGGATGGCAATCCGTGCACCTGCATTCCTCCGAAATATGGGTCAACATTTGAGGTAGAAATCAGTTGATGTGTGAACAGGGCAAGCATGGTCATCGAGGGAGTGCGACTGTTCTCTGCGTCAGGTATTAAACGTAATCCATTATTCGTGAAGTACAAATAAATATGGAATATGTATCCCCGTTTCGCAGAACGACCATTTATTTATAATATTTTAACTAGGAATTACATGGAATTGAGATTTTGTATTTAGGGGTATAAAACATTTAAACTCCAAATTTGGCTCTAAGCAGTCAACTGCCAATTCCGCCTTCATGGTGCTGCTCTTGTCCTATTTGATTACCGGCAGGTTGATGCGAAATGGAGCTAATACAAAATAACGCCCAGGTAAAATTGCTTAACTTCCCCATCCCTTTCCCGGTGCAGTGGAGCAGAAGGTACTGGAGTTGATGCCGTCCATCCACAGCCGGGATTCTCACCCCCATCCTACCCTTTTACTCGCTGGAGTACATTTAGACTGCAAGGGAGTGAAGGAATTTGAGGAGAGCGCGGAATAGTGATGCTGAGGCCAAGATTGGTTATTGGATGACAGAGCAGGGTCGATTGGTCTACTCTTGCTCATGTTCTTTTCCCCTCACCTTTCACCAAAGGCCTTCCCGTGCCAACGATATTGCCGTTAACTCTTTCTATCTCCAAAGATGCTGTCTGACCTGCTGAAACGGCCATTATTGCGGCACAGGTTTGCTCTATGTGTGTTTTTTCCCCTTGCACTTCTACTATGTGCTGAAATAAGATATAATTCAGTTTGTTCACCGAGTCAATGCACTCTTCTGTTCTTTCCGGGGTCCTACGATAAATACGTTTCAATTTAAAGCAAGTTCCGCCAAATGGTCATTGATCTGAAGCATTATCGCCCTTTCCCTCTTCACAGATGCTGCTTGACGTGCTGAATGTTTTCAATGCTTTGTTTTTGCTTTAGATTTCCAGCATCCGTCGTGTTTATTTGAATCTTTGTGCCCCCACTTCCTTTCGAGTTGTTGTAAATGGATCCTTCTATAAAATGGTTAACACTGGAAACTTGGACTGATGCACAAGGCCACGTTGCTGACTGTCGAAATCCAACAACAGGAAAAATGGTTCCGCATTGAACTTCTCGCCTTTATCACAGAAACCCAAATGACTGACTCATTAAAGTTAGTTTAACCGTCAAAATAAGCGGCAACTGGAAGATGAAATATAAACGCGGGTGTATAACTTCACTTTTAAATCTTCTTACTCTTACTGATTTATCTTTTATTTTCATAGTCTATGCTGAATTTGTGGAGAATTAAATTCTGCCAACAGTTCTGGGCATCCGTGAGTTCCGGCATTTTGGGATCACCACAGTCTGTGTCACCGAAACACTGTCTTTATTTCGGATTGTCGATGGCTTTAGTTCGGTAACTGACCCAGAAAGTCAATGTAAAGGCAATTGCGGAATACTAGGCCTGGGGAGCAAACGTGTTATATCTTCATCCTCACTGTGAGGCTCCACCCTGCACTGATACTAACCCAACGGAATCCTGTCACATTACCGAACACACGCAGAGACCATACAAAACCACTTTGTCCCCAATGGACAGATCTCACCACCATCCACTTGCCGTTCTTTTTATCCTCTCCTCTTAAACGCCGCGGTGTAATATCCTTTTGCAAAAGCACAAAGATTAAAAACTACTAAAAGATAATTATGGCCACTGTTATGTGCCACTTAGCTGGGCAGTGTGCGCTGATCTAGGACGTAAATGCCAAAAAATCACAGGCAAAGCACGTAGCAAATTAAAATACATAAGAAAGTGAAATAAATCCACATATGGGAATAATTCGGAACTGCTTTAATGTTTAGCATTAGGGACGGCGAGATTTTATAGTTGCCGAAATGCAACATAAAACCAGGGCAAAAAGTGAAAAGATCTATTTATTTTCTTGGATTTTTTTTCGCTCAGTTAAATGTTTTCTGAGGCGTTAACTGATTATAGTTAGAAAAGGGGAACGATATCAATCCGATGCGATCCCATTAAAGTGTATAATTCGATTAACATTAAGAAGGCATGTTTGTATTAAACTTTGTCTATCTTGACATTTCCAATGGGGTTGCTGCTCTTTTTTTTACTGCCACTGTATTCAACAACAAAGGAAACGTATTCATAAGAATGTTCCCTTTCCCCCTTGTTTTCTCCTTTCTCTATTTTCTCGTTTGTATTCTCTGGTTCTCTTTCTTCGCTCTGTTTGCTTTGGTGAACTTTTCTTTACGGCTGAGAAAAGAATCGGAGCCTTTTATTTTTCGATTTCATCTGAATTCCTATTTTTCTGTAGCTTTAATTCTTGCATTTACTTGCTTTGACTTCTCTGTCAGACGTGTCGGGTTGCATTCTTTTGTCTCCTCCCACATATTCTATAGGAAATTCTTCAGAAAACGCCTGGTACCCAGTGATGAATCAGCTTTAAAATGGAGCAAATGAAACGAATACCGAGGAAGCTGGTTTCCTTAGTAATTGCTCTTGTTTTGGTGAAAATGCATATATTTCGTTTATTGTTGGTGCATCATAACAGCAGGGGTTGCAAATGGAGATTATGGAAGCCACGATTTAGGTTAATATTTGTTTATAAAAAAGCATCCTCCTGTTAAGGTTTTTTTAAAGATAAAAAACGATGGTCAATATAGAAAGAGGTGCAAGAGCATTTAAAGATCAAAAGCACTGTTAAACTATATGAGTAATCACAATTGCGCATTTAGACAGACTATATGGTGCAAAGAATTACGCTAACGTTTTATTCACGATTTACATCAGACTGGAATTCTCAACAAATGCTCACAAATTAGGCTACAAAGCTAATGTCCAATTCCCTTGAAGATATATTCTAAGGTTTGTTAGTTTCAAATTACAATGGGATGAGGATATTTTTAGTGAACAAATAAATTATTTTCTTTTGAAATGCGTAAGTTAATTTTTTTGAATATCATATAATTGCGTTTTTTTTTACCAATCACCCACATTCAAACCGATTTCTCCCGGTTTAAATGCACACCAGCACAAACGGAGCAATGGAATTTTACTCTAAGTACTTATTATTTATCTTTACCAAAGGATATTATATTCGTTGCTATGTTTTCTCGCGTTGACGTTGGACTTTATTGTTTTCAAGGTGATAAATAACTGCAATCGGCCGCTGGAGAAGGATTTCATTTTTTGAGCAGGAAAATAAATTGATTCTGATTTTGTAAGATTACAGTGATCTCTATACTGTAATTTTAATCAAAATATGTGGAAGAAATATTCTGCGGAGTCCTTTTCGACATTGCTGTGGTTGTAGACACATAATAACTCATAAGGAAAGACTGATTCAGGTTAGATAATAAAAAGTAATGTACTCGGAATTAAACCCCTCCCCCATCTCACTTTAAAAACGTCGTGCACAACATGTACATTTCACTCTTCCAAATGATGCATTCTATTCCACCTAGGAATGTGCATTTACTTATAAATAACTGTACACTGTGAAATATTTCCTTTTGACGCTGAAAAAGCTGAACAATATTTTACAACCGTTTTTCCAAAGCAGCAAAATTAAAAAAAATCATATCTTCTTGAATATTACAGACATATACAATCTGTCCTTACAATGTAATCGTCTTTACGCGAAGCCTTTGTGTTCACATCGGTAATTAACGCGGCTATTAACGCGCCGATATCACATTAACATTATAGGTTTTTGTTTAAAAAAAGAATAAAAGATCCAGGAGAATTGTTCATTTTATTATTCATTTTGGATTTTGCGTTGCCAAATACATGCAGCAATGATCCGTTCAGTACCTCAAAGACTACATCACGCCGGATAGACAAAGGAAATATCAACATTTACATATAATATTTGAACAGAATTTCGTGTTTTTAAACACCAACACAAAACGCACACATTTCTTTACGATCATAACTGTTTATTGTAACCTCAATAGCACTGTAAACTAATGTAAAGGCAGTTAAGATATCGTATGGTTCGGACACAGCGCGCAAAGCAGATACATTTATATCCAGTGCTATATATTCACGTCGACACAAACATTAAGGCCATAAACGCTGCTTTCGACTAAAACAATTCGCACATTTCAGTTGTCCCTAATCTTAAAATATTATTCAAAAATAGGGGAAAACAATTAAGTTTGAAATACCAATACTTACAGACTGAACGGTAAACGATTATAGTCTGAGTTATTTTTTTCCTCCATGTAGAATATGTAATATATTTCTGTTACAATCCACACATAAACAAATGTGGGATTTTTGCATCATACCGCACCATTTTATACATGATGAGCCATCAGTAATAGGATTATTAAACAAAAAACAGTCTCAGGCGCTGGCGTTAACCTTTTAAAATTGCTAATTAAGTTTTGAACTGAAAAATTAGATTCTACATTGCTTACCATTTTTGTTGATGGTTAAGCTGTTTCCAGTCACATTGCATATTAAAAGCAAAATCGTTCTGAAGTAGCATGCAACTTTACATTTTAAATATACCCAATTTCCCATTGTATTTGATTCTTTAGAATTAAGTTGGGATTATTAACCAACTCTGTGAGCTAATATTATATATGGATAAACTAATTATAGTGAAAGCTGCCTGTGTCAATTACTTGAAATAGACAGATTCACGGCGCCCTCCTGTGGACGGACTCTCTTTATTCTGCTGCGGATCATTTTATCCTTGAAATTTACAATGAACGGGTTGACCGAGTCATTATTTCAATGCCAATTTCTCCACTTCTGCACCGTAACATTTTAGACGTGGAGAATAGGTCCTTATTTCCAATCCTTTAAAAAAAATGTTTTTGGCAAACGAGACTTGCGATATCAGAAATGCTAATGGAATATGTTTTATGAACAAATCATGACAAATATTAGTTTAGGATTGCGACCAAGTTTCATATCATATCAACATGTTATTTATTGATGTTAAGATGGCTTCGAAAAGCTGGGTTGTTTGTGTCCGCGCCCACCGTTGTCTAATTCTACACCAAAAGCTGCACGTTATTAGATTGTCTCTCCGGTTAATTTAAACAATTTTAAATTGTTTTTGATAATAGGTATACGAGAAATCCAACTGGATCAGAAAATGAAGAGATAATTATTAGTTATACCTAGAGACTTATTTAAAATTCAATGCGCTGGTGCAATAACTCCCACACGAGAGAATTATTGAGTCTGCGATATTCAGTTGTATATATTATCGAAATCCAGTCAGGGATCCTAAAGCCCTTGGATTCAATGGGTTCCATGGAACATATTTCGACCGATTTGTTGGTGTTTTTCTCATTACAACGGATAAATAAACCCTTAGAAAATCGTCATAATTAGCTTCTGCTTGTGTGGTATTACTGCTTACGGTAAGATTTTTTTTTGGAGGGGGAGACTCCCCTGATTTTGCCCAAAAACATGACCCCAGTCTTAAGCCTACCCCCATCCTAATTGGAGCGAGCCTCCAAGACAGAATTGCGAGAGTCAGGTTGGCGGTGGTGTCATTGTCTTGATCTTTTGAACTAGCACGACGGGTTTCGCTCATCTGCCCATCAGAAAACTTACCAACACGAACGCAACACCAAACGTCCATATTAAAACCGATATATGCTGCGGTTGATACGGTTTTCATTCGCTTGGGCAGCTTACAGCCCAGAGGTATTAATATTGATTTCTCTCATTTCAAGTATCCCATGCACCCCCCCCCCCCCCCCCCTCCCATGCTAGTTGCCCTACTAGTCCCACTGTTCGCATCCTTGTCAACACTCTTCCCCAGTCAACATTGGGCCATTATGGGCTCCGCCCCTCCTTGGTGACTTGTAGTTCACAGTTTTATGGAGCAACATTGAATTTCACTTTAAGTGATTTCTGTAACTCCCTAAATCAATTATACTTAACATTATCGGAATGAAACCAACCTTCTCTGTTGTATGAATTGACTAAAGAGCGATTAACAATAAAATCATCATGCATAAGAAGCGCCCAGCCGGTCAGGCAGCATATGTGGAAAGGTGGATGGAGGTAACCTTTTAGTAAAAGGTTATCTCCATCCACCTTTCCACAGATGCTGCCTGACCTGCTGAGCGCTTCTAAAAGTTTTAGGTCTGAGACCCTTCGTCAGAATTCAGAGTTCATGATGTCCTCCTCAAACGAGGAGCAACTTTCCTTGGAAAAAAAACAACTTGCAATGATGTCCCTTCCACTTGATCATATGAATGTGAACAATTACTTAAATGACCTGATAATTCTGAATGTACATGACTCTGACTCTGGTAATATGGACGGGACATCGTCTAGTGGAAGAACAATGTGGCTTAACTGAGATCGCCTTTGAAAGTCACTCATATAAGGAGAATGCAGAACTGGCTGAGGTTCTCCACGCTCGGAGAGCCTTCTTCCTGCAGCGTCATCAGCGCAGCGGGAGAGTTGCTGCCTTACGGCGAATGCAGCGCCAGGAGACCCGGGTTCGATCCCGACTACGGGTGATGTCTGTACGGAGTTTGTACGTTCTCCCCGTGACCTGCGTGGGTTTTCTCCGAGATCTTCGGTTTCCTCCTACACTCCAAAGACGTGAAGGTTTGTAGGTTAATTGACTTGGTAAATGTAATTGCCCCTAGTGAGTGTAGGATAGTGTTAATAAGCGGGGATCGCATGTCGGCGCGGACCCGCTGGGCCGAAGGGCCTGTTTCCGCGCTGTATCTCTAAACTAAACTAAACTAAGCTTCCCCATGGATAAATCTGGCCACTGCACCAGCGCCAGGTTTAGTTCAGCATGGAAACAAGCCCTTCGGCCCATCGAGTCTATGCCCATCATAGCAAGTTCTATGTTATCCCACTTTCACATCCACTCCCTACACACACGGGGCATTTTATAGAAGCCAATCTACCTGCAGACCCTGCAAGCCCTGAGTTTCCCTCCAGGGACCCGCGGGCTGGTGCCGCGCCGTCCGCAGACCCGCAAGCCTCCGAATCAGCATCAGCAGCAGCAGCAGCAGCAGCAGCAGCGCTCCACCACCGCTCCTCCCGCTCTGGACTCGGCCAGCTCCGCGACGGTGAGGTGAGTCAGCACCAGAGTCCCCGGCTTCTTCTGTTGGAGACCGCTCCTCATTTGCAGCACCAACGACAACGGAGACCCGACGAGAAAAAGGTCGGGTCTCCCGTGCAGGGAGAGATTTAAAAGTTGCCCCCTCCCTCCCACCCCCACACACCCCCCCCCCAACAAAAAATAACAAAAACTACATATAAACATAGACAAAAAATAATAAAAACGCGACGGGCTGCAGAGGCAGCTGCTGACGGGAGTCGCGCCGCCTACCGGAAATGGGGCATTTTACAGAAGCCAATCAACCTGCAACCCTGCAAGAGTTTAGGATGTGGGAGGAAACCGGAGCACCCGGAGGAAACCCAGACGGTCACAGGAAGAATGTGCAAACCCTGTACAGTCAGCACCCGAGGTCAGTATCGAACCCGGGTCTCCAGCACTGCGAGGCTGTTCCGAGTGTTTTACATCTTTGAATTAATTGAGTAAATGAAAAAATAATAATAATTATCGTACTTTTGCCGTTTTGTCCCGCTGTTTTTATCAATTCAAAAAATATAATGTGATTGATTGTTACTAGTTTGGACCCCCCCTTCTCAATGTTTATGGAAGTTAAGGGGCTGTCCCACTGCGGGGACCTAATCTGCCAGTTTAGAAGAGTTTGCCCTCAGCTCAAACTCGCAGCATGGTCGACACGTGGTCCTAGGAGGTCCTATGAGGTCACTGAAACTCTCCTTCATGCTCAAGAGAAGTTCCCAAATATTCGCGGCCTCAGCTAGGTCGCAGAAAACATTTCAACATGTTGAAACATTTTCTGCAGTAAAAATGGCATGGTTCTTTTTTAACTTGTAGCGCAATGCACAGGCAATCGTAGTGCAATCATAGTTACAGGCAGTCGAGGGCAGCCGTAGGCAATCTCCTTCGTTGACCGGGCATTTTGATTGGCTCATTGGAGCTTTCAGGACCAAGGAAAACCGACTGGTAGGTAAAATGCCTGCTAAACTTTATTATACTTCTTAAAAGTGTCTCCACTCCTTCTCTCCCCTTCTCTCCTCTTCTCTCTCTCCTTCTCTCTCTTTCTCTCCCCACCCCCCCTCCCTGCTCTCTAAAGGACTGTTCAGCCGTCTTTTACCTTCCTCTTCATCGCAGGTGTGAATTTCAGACAGCACTCCCCTGCGCTCCCTGGTCCCCCACCTTTGCGATGTGTGTGTGTGTAGTCGTCGATCCAGCTCGCGGTTTCAACGCGGACGGTCGATCCAGCTCAAGGTTTTCCAGGCGAGTGCACTCGAGCTTGAAGGTCGAAGACACTCTTCTTAACTCGCAGATTATGTCGCCACAGTGGGACAGCCCCTTTAGAATTAGGGCCTGTCCCACTGCGGGGACCTAATTGGAGAGTTTAGAAGATTTTTCCCTTGACTCATACTCGCAGCATGGTCGACATAATTTCCTAGGTGGTCTTTGTAACTCTCCTTCATGCTTGAAAGTAGTACCCACGTACTCGAGGCCTCAGTTAGGTTGCGGCGTTTTTATTTAGCATACTTGCGAGTAAAAAAAGGTCGCCATGGAAAAAATCAATATTTTTTTTACTCATAGGTTTAGTCGAAGTAGGTCGTAGTAGATCGGCATGTTATTCGTAGGTAATCGAAGGCAATCAAAGGTAATCAAGGGTAGTCGAAGGTAATCAAAGGTAGTCGTAGATAGTCTTCAACATAGTCAAAGGACGTCGAAGGAGATCGAAGGAGGTCTTCTTCACTCTCCACTATTCGGTGACCAATTTTCCCGAATCTAGTCGAAGCTAGTCTTCAACATAGTCGAAGGAGGTCGAAGGTGATTGAAGGAGGTCTTCAACATATTCATAGGAGGTTCTCTACATAGTCGAAGAAGGTCGAAGGAGGTGTTCTACTTTGGTGATACAACAAGGCCATGGCACTTTTTCATACTCTCCTAAACTCTTCTACACTTGCAAATTAGGCCCCTGCAATGGGACAGGCTCTTTACTGTTGCTGACAATTTTGGCAGCCTGGAACATGAGACTGACTGACCTCTAGTCAGGCTGAAGAGCGGTGCCAGCCCGAAACGTCCCCTGTCCATTTCTTCCCCAGATGCTGCCGACCTGCTAAATTCATCCAGGACTTTGTGCTTTCTCTTTGATCAAGATTCCAGCATCTGCCGTCTCTTGTGTCTCCATCTCTCTGGAGCATGGCTTCGTGGGCTGCCAATGCAATCCTCAAGATGAGACCTGCATTGTTGGTGGAAAGGGCCTGTGTATCAGGGGGATGGCCGATTAGAGGTATGCTTCGGAGCCAGGTTGCTACTGCGTGCAGAAGCGGGGAAGGGCACGGCTCACTGAGGCAACTGAACATGTCATTCTTTAGGATCGTTCTAACTCACGGGATATATGTTGAAAACCACCGGTTTAGAGTGTGACATTGCTATAATGGCAGGTGACATGTTACATATATTCTTGAACCAAACCTTTACATTACCTTATATAGACAGCAACAATTTTAATTTTGTTTTTGAGTTGACCCTTCTTTAGTGTTTCTAACTTTAGCCTATACTGGTACTGCGCTTCACGTTTCCTGCCGATGCAAAGCAGTTTCAAGGTTTCATTTGGAAGAAATGGTGCAGAGATTATAACTAGCAGGATGGATAATGTGCAAAGTACTCTGACTTTCAAGAAGTATTTGATGAGATGTGACACAAAGGGGTTATTACATAAAATTAGGACTGATGGGATTATATTAGTATGGTTTGAAGATTGGTTAATAGACATGGAACAGAATAGGAATAAACTGCTCATTCTCAGTCTAGCAGACCAGGAAGCAGGCTGTTACAAGAATCAGTGCTTGGCCTCAGCTATTTGCTGTTTGCATTAATCATTTAAATGAAGGAAGTTTGAAAAATCCATCCATCTTGCAGATGATTTAATGTTAGGTGTGAAAATAGGTTATGAGGACTCAAAAGGAAACTGCATTCAGCATTGTGAGTGACAAGGTCACAGCAATCTTGTTTATAGTCTCACCATGGCAAATGTACCCATTCTGAAATACTATGATGGAATATAATGCAGGGAAATCTGTAATCTTTCACTTTGAGGTTAAAATAGAAAAAAATGTTAAAGGGTGAAAGACGGGAAAATATTTTGTATTTTAATAATATACAAGGTATCCTTGAACAAACATCACTTACATTTAGAATGTGATGTCACCAACAAATGTAGACCAAACAACTTAATACACACACTTGGAACACTGAGCACAGTATTTAAGAATGCATTTGCCATGGTGAGACTTTAAACAAGATTTATTCAACTAATTTTGGGATGAGTAGACTGGCCACATGCTGGTAGTTGGTAAGCTGTTGGAGAGGATTCTTCTGGATAGGATTTACTCTCATATGGAAGAGAATGGGCTAAAATGGGACAGTCAGCATGGCTTTGCCCATGGCAGATACAATGGTGGCATCTAATAAGCTTTTGGATATGCACATGGATATGCAGAGAATGGAGGGGGAACAATCATGTGCAGGCAGAGGAGATTAGTTTAACGGCAGGTAGACAAAAATGCTGGAGAAACTCAGCGGGTGCAGCAGCATCTATGGAGCAAAGGAGATAGACAACGTTTCGGGCCGAAACCCTTCTTCAGACCCTTCTTTAGTTTAACGGCATCCTAGTAGCATGGGCATTGTGGGCCGAAGGGCCTGTTCCTATGATGTATTGTTCTATGTTTTCTGATACTGTCTTGTGAGCATGGAGGAACAGATTTTATAAGAATGAGAGGTGATCTTCCTGAAATGTGTGAAATTCCTAACAAACTAGTTGCTGGAAGGATATCCTTCTGGCTGCCGAGCCCAGAACCAGCATTCCCGGGTTGGCGGGGGGACTGTCATATGCTGAGAGAATGGAGCAACTGGGCTTGTACACTATGGAGTTTAGAAGGATGAGTGGGCATCTCATTGAAACATATCAGATTGTTAAGGGTTTGGACATGCTAGAGGCAGGAAACATGTTCCCAATGTTGGGGGAGTCCAGAACCAGGGGCCACAGTTTAAGAATAAGGAGTAAGCCATTTAGAATGGAGACGCAGAAACACTTTTTCTCACAGAGTGGTGAGTCTGTGGAATTCTCTGCCTCAGAGGGTGGTGGAGGCAGGTTCTCTGGATGCTTTCAAGAGAGAGCTAGATAGGGCTCTTAAAAATAGCGGAGTCAGGGGATATGGTGTGAAGGCAGGAACGGGGTAGGGGAGATTGTGGATGATCAGCCATGATCACATTGAATGGCGGTGCTGGCTCGAAGGGCCGATTGGCCTACTCCTGCACCTATTGTCTATTGTCAGTCAACATCTCAAAATATGGAGTTTTGGATTTGGGAGTGTGAAACATGGATACATTTTTTCACTCAAAGGGATATTATGAATTATCTGGACTCTGCACCGGGCCTGAAGCCTCCACGCTGCTCACTCCCACTCTCCTCACTCTCACTCTCCTGGGCTTAACTCCACTGGGTCCTAGTGCCCGTCTGCCCAGCCTTGCTAACCTCAGTGGCTGTTCCACTGACTCTTCCCCCATCCCCCTCCAACCATGTCACTCCCGCTCTTCCCCACCCACATTACAGCCCTCTCACCCCCCACCCCCCTGACCACCCACCGCCCCTCCAACACCCACAAACCCCCCCCTACACATCGCCCCATCCCGTCCACCCACCTGCCTTCCTCTGGCCCCAACTCCCATCCCTGCCGGGTGTTCACCAACCCCCCCGACCTCCCCCTCTCCCACATGGATACGGTCTGCCCTCAGCAGAGGTCTTACCTTTGTCCCCCTCCGTCCCCATCTCAATGAGTTCCGCGCCCACCATGACTTGGAGCGCTTCAACCGTCGCCTCCGCCTCAAAGCCCACTTCCATGGGAAGGAGCCCCATCCCCGACCTCTACCTCCGTTACATTGATGACTGCTTTGGGGCCACCTCCTGCACCCACACACAACTGACTGACTTCATCCACTTCACCACCAACTTCCATCTGGCACTCCAATACACCTGGACCATTTCCGACACTTCCCTACCATTCCTTGACCTCACCATCTCCATCGCAGGGGATAGACTTCTGACCGACATACACTACAGACCCACTGACTCACATGGCTATCTGGACTACACGTCTTCCCACCCTGCCCCCTGTAAAGACTCCATCCCCTACTCCCAATTCCTCCGCCTACGCCGCATCTGTTCCCAGGATGAGACGTTTCACACCAGGGCATCGGAAATGTCCTCGCTCTTCAGAGAACGGGGATTCCCCTCCTCCACCATAGATGAGGCTCGCACCAGGGTCTCGTCCATACCCCGCAACACTGCTCTTTCTCCCCATCCCCGCACTCGCAACAAGGGCAGAGTCCCCCTAGTCCTCACCTTTCACCCCACCAGCCGGCAAATACAACAAATAATAATAGTCAATTCTTCCCATCACTCCCGTACCACCCCCTCCCCGGGCACTTTCCGTTGCAATCGCAAGAAATGCAACATCTGTCCCTTCACCTCCCCCCTCGACTCCATTCAAGGACCCATGCAGTCGTTCCAGGTGCGACAAAGGTTCACCTGTATCTCCTCCAACCTCATCTACTGCATCCGCTGCTCTAGATGTCAGCTGATTTACATCGGTGAGACTAAGCGGAGGTTGGGCGATCGTTTCGCCGAACA
Source organism: Leucoraja erinaceus (assembly GCF_028641065.1). NCBI lineage: Eukaryota > Metazoa > Chordata > Chondrichthyes > Rajiformes > Rajidae > Leucoraja > Leucoraja erinaceus. The sequence continues at coordinate 71,494,558 of NC_073377.1, read as the reverse complement.
CCTCCGCTCAGTCCGCAATAACCTACCTGAACTCCCGGTGGCTCAGCACTTCAACTCCCTCTCCCATTCCCTCCCATTCCCAATCCAGCCTCTCTGTCCTGGGTCTCCTCCATTGCCAGAGTGAGCAACACCGGACATTGGAGGAACAGCACCTCATATTCCGCCTGGGTTGCTTGCGTCCGATGGCATGAACATTGAATTCTCCCAATTTTGCTAGCCCTTGCTGTCTCCTCCCCTTCCTTAACCCTCGAGCTGTCTCCTCCCATCCCCCCGCCCTCGGGCTCCTCCTCCTCCCTTTTTCCTTCCTTCTCCCCCCCACATCAGTCTGAAGAAGGGTTTTGGCCCGAAACGTCACCTATTTCCTTCGCTCCATAGATGCTGCTGCACCCGCTGAGTTTCTCCAGCATTTTTGTGTACCTATGAATTATCTTCTGTTGGGTATTTTTATATTTAAGAAAGGTGATACATCTTAAGAGAATTCTTGAGAAATGGGAGATGGAGTACAGGAAGATGGAGTTGAGATAAATTATCTGAACAGCAGACTAGGCTGAAAAAGATGAATAGCCACTTTGTCTAATTTTTACATGCCCTTACATAATTCAGCAATATTGAAGTCAGCTAACAATTAGATTCAGATTTTGTGGTTTTTAGTTCAAGATATAACATCATATAGGAGAGAAAATAACATAAATAATTAAATTTTCTGTACTTTTTCACTTTCCAAAGCAGTAGAATTATTTGTGAAAATGTGTTTACTGGACTACTGCAATGGAGCTTCCAATATCAAATAGCTTGTCATCTTCCCTTGCGCTCAAAGCATCAGGGCTATTTCCAAAATTCTAATTCAATATCCTGAAATATATAGACAAACTGCCTGAAACTTACCGCTCGTAGTAGCTATATTGTTTTTACACCAACCATGGTAACAATTTCAGAAGAGATTGTGTCTGCCATTTCATTTCCCAGGAGAAAATATTTCCTTTTCCAAGACACAACACCAGTGAATCTTCAATTAAGGCAAGTTATAAGAGGAATTTATTTTACTTGCTAATTAGCTGATGTTTGGTACAACCTAACATACAAAATCTGTAGTAATTAATTTAAAATATTACCAAACCTTTGATATTTTTTTGCTTGATTTCCATGCCCATTTATTTTAAATAATGTCTTCTGCTCTGATATTAGATTTGCAGTATTCAGTACAATACAGTTATCCATCTTTTGTGACCTTTAAAAATTTAGAAATCTTTAATTCTGCAATATTATATTGATTTTGCATTCAACAGTCATCTAAGTGCTTGATTTGCAACATGATTATGCACTTAAGGCATATGTATTGTGATTCAGTTCTTCTAAAGCAACTGTTTTTTTTTTTTATTGTTGGAGCAGCTGAATGATCATGTAAGGGATTAGAATGGATATGAATGTATTTGAAATCCTAGTTTGCAGTAAAATGTTAATTGCAGCAGGGAACAGAAATGAAAGTATTACTGATAATCTCTATTTCCGAATACAGGGGAATACCAATGAAGATAGCATTTGGATAGCACTGCCTATTGAAGGGAGGGAGACAGAAGGATTAGATATAACCAACCTCGAAGACTTGGGCATCACTTTGCAACTGGATCCTTGATAGTCATAGAAACATAAAGCAATGATGCAGGCCCTTTGGCCCAACTTGCCCATGCCGACCAATCTATATTTGTGCCTGCAATTGGCCCATATCCCTCTAAACCTTTCCTATCCATGTAAATATAGCCAGTTCATTGGCTATATTTAAGAGGGAGTTAGATGTGGCCCTTGCGGCTAAAGGGATCAGGGGGTCTGGAGAGAAGGCAGGTACAGGAAAGTGAGTTGGATGATCCGTCTATTGTATGAAGCAAAGGCAGATGGGTTTAATGTAATTTGGCATCATGGTCAGTGCTGACATGGCGGACCATAAGGCCTGTTCCAGTGCTGTACTTTTCTATGTTTTATGTATTCATGAGACTACTACAACAAAACCTTCCAAATCTATAACCTCTATCATCTAGGAGTTTTAGAATAGTACGTATATAGGGATATACCGATAAGGCAGAAAAGACACACAATTAACATAATTTACATAAACATCCATCACAGTGAATCTCCAAACACCTCCTCACTGTGATGGAAGGCAAAGTCTTGTCTCACCCCTGTTCTTTATTGTTCTCCCGATATTAAACCCCCCGGCGGGCGATGGTAAGTCCCGCAGCCGTTAAGGCCGCGCGGGGCGATGTAAGGCCCCACTCCGGGTCGTTATCAACTCCGCGATTCAGGCGGGAGAAGTTGCCGGTGCGGGAGCTCCGAAAAGCGGTTCCCACCAGGCACCCGCAAGCTCCCGATGTTACCATCCATAGGGCCTGCAGCCAGAGCCTCTGAAGCTCCGAAGTCGGGTCGCAGCCGCGCGCCACCACAGCACTCCACGCTCCGAAGTCGGCCAGCTCCGCGATGGTGAGTCCGCAGGCTCTACGACTGGAGCCCCAGTTCGGTCCGGTTGGAGGCTGCTCCACGGTGCTAGGCCCCAACGACGATGGAGACCCGACAGGGAAAGGTCGGGTCCCCGCACAGGGAAGAGAATACATATACACAGCTAAAAATAATATATAAACTACAACCAAAAATGCACTTAACATTACAAAAAGAAAAAAAAAAGACAGAAAAAAAAAATCCTTATAGCTATAAAACTCTGATCTTGTATGTGGATGTGGATTTATTTGTTTGTGTGTTGTCATGTCTTCTTAAAAAAACGACGCTCTAATGGTAAAATTTTTACATATTCGGGTAGAGATTTATCCCCTGGAGTCCGAAATTGCCTTATTTGAAAAATTCATGCTATATTTCTCGAGTTATTTATGAAAATGTTCACAAATACGATGAAACTTTGAAAATAAATGAGATGGTCTCGCTGATGACGTCACAAAGGGTCTGCTTATGCGCGCCTGGTCTGTGTTCCACTCGCTGCGAGTGACATCACCCCCCCACCACTCCCCCCTCGTACTCGGGCCCTGGAGCCGAGCCGGCAGCCAGGAGTGAGGGAGTATTGCCCCCCCCCCCCCCCCCCCCACCTCCCCCCCCCCCCCCCCGGGCTCTGGATTGAAGCCATTGAACTCACAGTCCTTTGATTGATGCCCTGCCCGCTCCCCTCCTCTCCCCCTCCTCCTCTCTCTCCCCCTCCTCCTCCTCCTCTCTCTCCTCTCTCCCTCTCCCACCCCTTCTTGCCTTCCCTCTCCCCCCCCTCTCCTCCACCTCCCAGCCCCCTCAATCCTCCCTCCCATCTCCTCTCTGCTCCCCTCTCCTTCTCCCCCTCACCCACTCCCCCATCATCTCCCCCTCCTCCCCTCTCCTATCCCCCCAACCCCCTTCTCTCTCCCCCCCTCCCCTCTGTCTGTGTCTCTGCCCTCTCTCTACCCCCCATCCCTCTCTACACGCGCCTGTACGTTCAGGGCTCTGCATCAGTGCATAGGGCCAGGATGGGGTAAAAGGAGCCAATGAATAATATTAATATAATATCAAGGGGGGTGGTTAGTGTGTGTGTGTGGGGGGTGTTGTTACTGTGTGTGTGTGTTTGTGTGTGTGTGTGGTGTGCCACCCGCCCCGCCCCCCCCCCCCCCCCCCCCCCCCCCCCCCCGGTTGAGGGGGACGGGACCTAACGGGTCCCCCTTGGTCTAGTGTTTACTTAAATTTCAATTGTGGTATATTTGTAACTAATTCATTATCTGCATAATTTTAAAATCTATGTTAATAAAATTGATGTACACATTTTATATATGTAGTTATTATAATGGGTTTGTTACCTTTTAAAAAGTAAAACAGTAGAACAACTGTACATCTATCTTTAAGAGCAATGTGTACTATCTGATAAAACCTTAGACACATTGCTGAATTTAAATGCTGTCAGTTGAATGTTGCTTGCCATCAACATAGTATGCCGTATTTGGTTGGAAGTCCTATTCTTTACTTGCCTTATTGAGTAGAAACATAAATAAACATGCTTGCTTTATCAGTTGTCGAGACAGCTGAAGTCTTACCAGTTTCAGGTGGATGTGTATTTATTTTAAGGGTATTCAAATATTAAAATACATCGACAGCTCTTTCCATGCAATAATGCTGATAACCATAGTGTGTAGCTCCCACAGGAATGTTACAATATTTTACAATACAATACTGTAGGGAGGTTGTGTAACTTGTTTTCCATACGAGGAAGATAAATGCAGATCAATATTATTTTGTCATGGCGGATGAAACCACGGATTATATAGAACAAGCTTATTTCATAGATTCAAGCTGTTTTTTGGGGGAATTTATTCTGTTAATGTTTCCAGCACAACAAGTATAAATATCACAATAAGCTTTGAAAAAAAATGCTTTGCAGGCATAGATCTAGTAAACAATCTGAGAGGTTCAGTCACTTTTCTCATTTCATTTTTCCACTGTTACTATTGTTCCACACCTGGTACAGGCTGTTTCTATCTAAAATTGACGGGTCATTTTCACCGCCAGTGGATGTGAAATATGAGTAGGTAGTATTCTGCCTACAAAATCTGCAAATCGCAGAGTTTCAACTCATTTCAATCTGAAGGAGAGTTGTAGGTTTTTTACATTTACTAAATTGTTCAATATTCCACTGGGTTCATTGCCTTTCTTGAAAATGAAGAATTATGAATGTTTCATGAGGTCTGAGGCACCAGGCAGGAACAGAGAAAAAGGACTTAAAGTAAGTCTCGAGGCAACATGGTGAATATTTTAATAACACTGCTGCATCTTCTTTGGCAGTTTCCATAGTAAATCAGAGGACACGTTGCTGTTTAACAATGGATTTAGTTGTGCCAGATGTAGAACAAAATCTAGGCCACTAATTGACAATGACTAAAAAAATATTATTTTTATTCAAAGCTATTCTCAATTTTAAATCAGTTTATTTAATTGAATTTCAGATCTCTCATTATATCAGAGACACTGCAAAAGAAAGGAATTATAAATGAATTAAGAGAGATGGCCAAATCGTAACATCTAACCTGAAAATAACAAACAATGTCAGATCATGCGTCTGGCAAAATCCATTTAAAAAATGTCTATATATGTATGCCGTTTACAAAATGTAGTTCTGTGATAGTGTTCTGCAAACCAATCGTGTTTCTGACTGCAAACATAGTTTCCATAGTCTTCCATTGTTAATTTTGCTTAAGATATTAAAATTCTAATGGCGTGAATCCAATTGTGGTTACGAGTTCTGACCACCAGGAGGTATTTATGTACAAAGTGAGTCAGAGTCACACAGCATGAAAACAGACCCTTCTGCCCAACTTGCCCATGTTGACCAAGTTGCTCCATCTACACTAGTCCCACCTGCCTGCATTTGTCCCATAGCCCTCTAAACCTTTCCTATGCATGTACTCTCCCAAATGTCATTTAAATGTTGTTATAGTACTATTCATAGACTACAGGTCTGCTTTCAATACCATTTTGCAATCCAAATTCATTTCTAAACATGGAGAATGTGGGTCAGCACTCGTCTCTGCAAATTGATCCTCAACTCCTTGACCAATCAGTGAGGACAGGTGACAAATCATCCTCTACACTAATCCTCAACACTGGTGCCCCACAAGAATGCGTCCTCTTTACTCATTATACATCCACGACCGTACAACCATATACAAATCTATCAAAATTTGCAAATTCACAGATAACACCACCATAGTGAGCCTGATATCAAATAATGATGAGATGGAGTACTGGAAGGAGATTGGGAACCTTGTGATTTGACACCAAGACAACAACCTTTCCCTCAGTGTCAGCAAGACAAAGGAGATTGTGATTGACTTCAAGAAGCAAAGCGGTACACATATCCCTGCATAAATTGATGGCGCCGAAGTAGAGATGGTTGAAAGGTCCAAGTTCTTAGCAGTAAATATCACTAGCTGGGGGGAGAGAAGGGGGGGGGGGTGGAGAAGGGGGGGGGGGGGGGGGAAGAGGGGAGAAGGGGAGAGAGAGGGGGGAGGGGAGAGAAGGGGGGGGGAGAAGAAGGGGGGGGAGAGAAAGGGGGGGAGAGTGGGGGGGGGAGAGAAGGGGGGGAGAGAAGGGGGGGAGAGAAGGGGGGGAGAGAAAGGGGGGGAGAGAAAAGGGGGGAGGGGGGGGGTAGAGGGGGGGGGAGAAGGAGTGGTGACACTTTTAAGAAGTCAGGCAACGTTTAATAAAGTTTAGCGGGCATTTTACTGACTGGTCGGTTTCCTTGGTCCTGAAAACTCCAATGAGCCAATTAAAATGCCCGGTCTGCGAAGGAGATTGCCTGCGGCTGCCCTCGACTGCCTGTAACCAAATAGCGATCCCACTCCACTGCAGTACGAGCTTTTAAACATGCTGAAATTTTTTCCGCGACCTAGCTGAGGCCGCGAGTATGCGGGAACTTCCCTCGAGCATGAAGGAGAGGTCCAGTGACCTCATAGGACTTCCTAGGACTATGTGCCGGCCATGCTGTGAGTTTGAGTCGAGGGCAAACTCTTCTAAACTCACAGATTAGGTAGCCACAGTGGGACAGCCCCTTTAGGAGGTTTGGCATGTCCTCAACAACTCTCACCAACTTCTACAGATGCGTCGCAGAGGCATTTTATCGGGATGCATCACAGCATGGTTTGAGAGCAGTCTGACCTATCATCTATCTCATTGGAGATCTTTGGACTGTCTTTAATCTGACTTTACTGGCTTTATCTTGCATTATCTCTTACATACATTATTCCTTTTATCAATTATCTGTACACTGTGGATGGCTCGATTGTAATCATGGATTGTCTTTTCGCTGACTGGTTAGCATGCAACCAAAGCTTTTCACTTAACCTCGATACACGTGACAATAAACTAAACTCAAACTCAGGTGTTACATCTCCTGCAGTTGTTGGCAAAAGGGCCCAGGGAGGGGTTGGCTACTCAAAAATATTTTGAGAAAATACCCCAAAGAAAATCAAATCCCCACGGATTGACTAGATGTCAGTTCACAAAGGTGCCAAAATTGGTTGAAATCTCTCCACATATTATGCAGTATCAAGACCATATTGAGATATTCTGTTTCTGCATTTTGAGAAACTGACAACTTGTTTTAGAGTTTGTATAACATAGTAAAATGTCCTGTCATTTCACAGCATAATAATACATCAAATACTATCACTGAGACAGTAAAGACAGTGAAAGAAGCATAGTTTCACAAGGATCTTACACGAGGTAGACATGAAATTATTGAAAATTATTTTCAGAACAATGTTGAGAGAGCTGCAAGCACAGTCTGCAATGGTGAAACAATGGAAAATCAGAAATCGTATAAGATCTTGAAATTAAAAAAATATATCTTAGTACACATTTTAAAAGGTAAGTATATTCTTAGTGAAAACCCTTTTTTTTTCATACATCTTTCAGCACTTTTGAAATGCCAGTTTCTGATAATAAAAGGTGAACACAAAATGTAATAAATGTAAATATTAGGTATGCTGATACATTGTAGAAAATGCAGTCACTGAAGCCTTTCAATTGCTAGTCCACTTGTTATTATACTATTCATAGAGTAAAGCTTAGCACAAAGGGTCGACAGTCCCTTCCTATCTGCAATATTATTCTGTAAAGATTCATAAAACACAGTGAAAGTTTCATCCAGGAAAAATAGAAAAACTGCATTAAAATTCATTATTGGGCATAAGAAATATAAATTTGTTTAAAAAGCCTTCTGCCCAGAACTGAGAAAATTCTAAAAATTAGAGCCTATCCTATAAGGAATTCAAATAAAATTCTGCATGCAAAACTTGACGTTTTTGAAACGCCCTTTCACAAATGGCTATTGATGCTAGGTGAATTGCAAAGTTTAAATCTGTGCAAAGAATGACATTGGCAAATCTCTGTAATTGTCTACTGAATGTTTATGAAGGCTAGATTACATTTTTTTGAAAGATCAGAAAACTATCAGCAATTTTTTTTTGAAAGATCAGGAAATTGACAGCAGTGGGTAACTGGCAGAGAAGGTTGGTTGATGTCTGGGACAGATGGTGGGGCAGCTGGAGAGGTTGATCCTATTCCAATTTCCTCACATTTGCTAACACAAGCTGCAAAAAGGGTGCAGTGTGCAGATCTGGTCCAGGCATGGGTGGCCATGCAGCCATGCACTCCACTGCCCAGTGTTTCTCATCAAGCCTCAGGCTCTCTAACCATTACCTTTTTAAACACACCACACTAACACACTAACATGAACAGTGTTTGGTTGCACAATGGACTTCAGTCTTTTTGCACTAGTATTGTGTTTTTACCTTACTGAATTTGTTTTTACTATATATTATCTAGGTGTATTGTGTTTTCAGGCGTGATATGCGTTTATTGTTTCATTGTCGGTACATATAAATGTCAATGAAACACTCTTGAGCAGGATGTCGCTCCTCGCACTGTGCCCGGAGGGTCAGACAACGGAATTACCACATAAGACACAAAGTGCTGGAGTAACTCAGCTGATCAGGCAGTATCTCTGGCAAACATAGCGAGGTGATGTTTCAGGTCAGGACTTTTTTCAAGTCAAGTCAAGTTTATTTGTCACATACACATACGAGATGTGCAGTGAAATGAAAGTGGCAATGCTCGCGGACATTTGTGCAAAAGACAAACAACCAAACAAACTATAAACACAATCATAACACACATATTTTTTTACATAATAAATAATGGAAGGAAAAACGTTCAGTAGATTTAGTCCCTGGTGAGATAGGCGTTTAAAGTCCGAATGGCCTCTGGGAAGAAACTCCTTCTCAACCTCTCCGTTCTCACCGCATGGCAATGGAGGCGTTTGCCTGATCGTAGCAGCTGGAACAGTCCGTTGCAGGGGTGGAAGGGGTCTCTCATGATATTGTTGGCTCTGGAGTTGATTGATTGTGGGGAAAGAAAGCTGGACGAGAGGAGGGGCAGAACAAAGCCTGGCAGAAAATAGGTTGATACAGGTGAAGGTTCAAGTTCAAGTGTTCAAGTGAGTTTATTGTCATGTGTCCCTGTATAGGACGATGAAGGGGGGGGGGGGGTTATGAGGCAGATGGTTGGACAAAGACCAGAGATTAAGAGACGGAAGGTGTGAGACTTAATAAATGAAGAGTTGCAAATTATGAAGCTAGAGGATGGAATGTAGGTGGAGGGGGAGAGCAGGTGAGAAATAGATACAAACCCAGCTGGGACAGAGGAAAGAGGGAAAATAAATGTCATGGGGGGGGGGGGGGAAGAAGGGGTAATTTTGAAATGACCTAAAATTGGAGAATTCAATGTAGGTTGGGGTCATCGACACAACTGGGATCCAGCCGCAGTTGCAGGCCGGGAACCTCCTCGCTGTCAGCTCCAACCATGTCATGTGGACTGGGTTCTATTGCTCCACTCTTCTAAAAGAGAACCTCAATAATGGCACCACTGGGTCCTGCTGCCATTCCCTCTATGCTGACCGTGCTACTTCTCCTAACTCCCACCATCACTCCTCATATCCCCTCCATCATACCCCCGTAGTACCCCATAAAGCCTCCCCATACAACGTTCCCCAAGCTTCCCTCCACACTGAGCCAGGGTGACTCCACACTCTGAGCCAGGGTCTGACTTCAGTTCTTACCCCGTCAGGTTTTCACCACCATCACCCCCTCCCCTCCAAACTCCCTCTTTCTGAAGAATGGTCAGTCCTCAGCAGAGCCCTTACTCTTACGACTAAACCTGAAGGAGTTCCGAACCTGCCAGGGTCTTTCACTGGCAATGGGTCCTCACTGCCCAGTGACGACCTCTTCACCCACATTCCTCCTCCTTATGGACTCCCTCTACTGGCCTTCTACCCTCTTTGGACTTTATTTTATTTCTCTGATCATCACCTTTCACCCCACTAGCCTCCGAATTCAACACATCATTTGCCGACCTCACATCATCTCCAAGGTGATCCAACCACTATTCACATCTTCACATCGCCACCCTTTTATGCTTTCCAGAGACAGCTCCCACTGCAACTCCTTGGTTCACTAAACATTTCCCACCAAACCACGCACTCCCCAGGGTACTTTCCTGTGCAACTGGAGGAGATACCTGTCCCTATGCTTTCTTGCACATTCCATCTACGGTTTTCAACCATCCTTGCAGGTGAGGCAGAGGTTCACGTGCACCTCCTCTAACCTCATCTTCTGCAGCCGATGTTCCCAATGTGGCTTCCTGCTGAACACTTGCACCTGCTGAATCTCCTGATTGGTAACCATTTTAACTCCCCTTCCCATTCTTTTAAGTTTAGAAATACAGCATGGAAACAGGCCCTTTGTCCCACCGCATCCGTACAGACCAGCGATCCCCACACATTAACACGATCATACACACACCAGTGACATTTCCATTTATACCAAGCTAATCTTGGGGTAAACCTACGCAGGTCACGGGGAGAATGTACAACGTCCGTACAAGCAGCACCCGTAGTCAGGATCAAACCAGGGACTCAGAAACTGTAAGGCAGTAGCCCTACCGCTACACCATCATCCCACCCCTTCTCCTTCGACTGACCTTTCTAGCCTGTGCCTCCTCCATTGCCAGAGTGAGGCCATGTGCAAACTGTAGGAACAGCATCTCATATCCTGTTTGGGTAGCTTAGAACCCAACGGTATGAACACTGAATTCTCCAGTTTCAGGTAACTACAGGCACTCCCCTTCTTCCCCCACCCCCTTTCTTTCCCTGTCCCATTCTCTCTCCCCAATGCCCCACCTGGACTCGTACCTATTTCTCCATTCTCCCCTCCTTCTATCTATCACTCCTTCCTCTAACTTCACAATTTATTTTGTTTCACAGCCTGTGTCTTGCATCCCTGCCTATCAAAACCCCCTTCACCTGTATCCACGTATTTTCCGCAGGCTTTCTCCTGCCAGTACTCCTTTCCAGATTCCCCCAAGCCCAGTCTGAAGAAGGGTCCTGACCTGAAAAGTCACCTATGCATGATTCGCAGGGATGCTGCCTGATCCGTTGAGCACTTTTTGTCTTTTATTGTTACAAAATCAGCAAAATCCTTGTTTGGCCTAAGGTACAAACACATCACACACATCAGCTCTTCTTCACCCATTCCTTCTCTCCAGAGATGTTACCTGTCCCACTGAGTTCATAAGTGAATGGAGCAGAATTAGGCCATCTGGCTCATCAAGTCCACTCCACTATTCAATCATAGCTGATCTATCTCATCCCCCTAACCCATTCACTTGCCTTCTCCCCATAACCTCAGACACCTGTACTAATCAAGAATCTATCTCTGCCTTAAATATATCCACTGACGGCCTCGACAGCCTTCTGTGACAAAGAATCCCACAGATTCACTACCCTCTGACTAAAGAAATTCCTCATCATCTCCTTCCTAAAAGAACGACCTTTAATACTGAGGCTATGACCTCTAGTCCTAGACTCTTCCTCCAGTGGAAACATCCTCTCCACATCCACTCTATCCAAGTCTTTCACTATTCTGTACGTTTCAATGAGGTCCCCCCTCATTGTTCAAAACTCCAGCGAGTACAGGCCCTGTGCTGACAATCGTTCATCATGTGTTAACCTATTAATTCCTGGGATCATTCTTGTAAACCTCCTCTGGACCCTCGCCAGAGCCAACACATCCTTCCTCAGGTATTGTGTCCAAAATTGCATATAAAATTCCAAATGCGGCCTGACCAGCGCCTTATAGGCTATATTTAAGGGAGTGCAGAGGGAGTTAGATGTGGCCCTTGTGGCTAAGGGGATCAGGGGGTATGGAGAGAAGGCAGGTACGGCATACTGAGTTGGATGATCAGCCATGATCATATTGAATGGCGGTGCAGGCTCGAAGGGCCGAATGGCCTACTCCTGCACCTAATTTCTATGTTTCTATGTTCAACATTAGTTACTCCAGCATTCTGTGTCTATCTTCGGCAGCATCTGCAGTTCTAACAGCATCTATCCTCTAACAGCATCTGCAGTTCCTGCCTACACACATACATCAGGGAGGTGGGTGCGAGCTAAAGGTACCAGAGAAGCTCCTCTAGTATCTTTGGTGCGAGCTGCTATCACGCGCCTGCGCGGAAGAGACGTCCTTGGGCCGACGCCCCTGCCGACACGTCACTACGGCAACACGTCATGCTCAGGCCGCCCGCCGGCCCGGCGGGGGTTGCGCAATTACGCGCGTGCGCGGAGGGATCGCCGTTGGGGCAGCAGCGGGTACGAGCTTCGGTTGCGCTGAGGGTCGAGCAGCGTCACGCGGGTCAGGCTCTCTCCACCTCCTCCCTCCTCCGGGGACTCTGCGCCGCCGCCGCGCCGGCAGCAGGTAGGGTACCCGCCCGCCCGCCCGCCGGCCGCTCAGTTGCCGGGGTAACGATGGAACTTTCTAGAGCCGTGGTGGTCGCCGCTCGCCCGGTCTCTCACGAAGGTTGAGGCTAGGCCCCGGCTCAGCCCCAGTCACTGGGAGTAGGCCCAGTGTGGTTGTCATTGCGCCCGGGTGTGCGGTGCGGTGCATCCTCACGTCCCCGTCCGTGTTTGTAGAGGCAAGGCCCATAGTCACCCGGCCCTGCACGTTGGCCTGGGCCTGGGCCTGGGGTGGGATCACCGCCGCATTCAGCAAGGTGGTGAATGAAGTGCGTGCAGGTTGAGGCCCAGCCTCTCGCCTGGGTGAAGGCAGCGAGGTGCATCGGGCAAAGGTTGGCAGAGTCTTTAAAAGAAGTGTCATTGCTGAAAGTTGACTTGTTGTTTGTTATTTACGGGATCCCTCGGATTCACAAGATGCCCCCAGAGGATTGCACATCTGCAACACGCTGTTCACGAGAAGGGGGATGGAAGTCGGGAAGACAGTCAAGCATTTGACATTAGAAATGTGTTGGAAACCAGGATTGGGAGGCAGGGGTCATTTGATTTAAGGAAAGTCATTTGTGATAAACTTGCTCGAATTCTTTAAGGATGTAATGAAGTAGGTAGATAAAGGAGAATTAAAGATGCAGTGTATTTGGATTTCCAGAAGGCATTGAATAAGACAACACTGTAAAGGTTGTGATACAATATTTGAGTGTATGACAACAGTGATTGGGAGTAATATATTAGCAAAGATAAATGGAACATTTCAGATTGGCCATTAGTAACTAGTTGGGTGCCACATGGATCAATGCTGTGACACCAACTATTTGCATTGAAAACATGCAATGTATAGTGCAGGAACAGGCCCTGTGGCCCTTGATGCTTCTGCCAACCATGATGCCAGTCTGAACTTAATCCAACTTCCAAACTAACTATATGAGGTCCATATCCCTCTAATCCTAGCCTGTTCGTGTGTAACTATCTCTTAAATGTTGGCTTCTCCTGCTTCACCCTGGCAGTGCTCTCCAGGTACCTACTGTGTTTTTAAAAAAAGACTCGCAAAAATCCTTAAATTTTTGCCCTCCCGCTTTTTGACATTTCCAAGTCACGGTGGCACAGCGGTAGAGTTGCTGCATTACAGCAAAATGCAGCGCCGGAGACCCGGGTTCGATCCCAACTACAGGCACTGTCTGTACGGAGTTTGTACATTTTCCCTGTGATCTACGTGGGTGTCCCCCGAGATCTTCGGTTTCCTCACACATTCCAAAGATGTACAGGTTTGTAGGTTACTTGTCTTGATTAATAGCTTGATAAATTAAAAAATTGTCTAGTATAAAATTGTCCAACTTCCAGTATAGTCCCTAGAGGACTCTTTGGAAGGTACAAGGTAAAAGCCTCTGACTATCCAGTCTATCTATCTATGCCTCTTCCAACAGGATGGCTTTGTTGACAACCTGTTGAAGATAGCTAAATTTGTTGTGAGACATTGCTGTATTTCTTCTCATTAGGCACCAGAATAAGGGGGGAGGGTATAGCTTCAGAATTTTGAATGAGATGAAAAGAACTTTCTGAGTTTGTGCAGATTGAGAAACTGCTTGTTCACTGTCATAAGCTTTAATGGCCAACATTCTAAAGAATTAGTACAGTACATGTCCACCACTGAGCCCTGTGGCTGGGCATAGGGACTTCGGCCCAGCTGGTGCCGGTGAATGCATTCGTATAGCTAACTTCAGAGGCTGACTGCAGTGTGGTGTCTAGTCAGACCGTTTTGCTACCTTTGGACTCCTCTCGGAGGCCTGCATCAGACAACGGGGGTGACAGGTGTGCCCACCCTACCGCAATTTCGGCAATCTCTAGTTGACCCGGTAGTCTTGCCAGGAAACCAGCGCCTCGCCCCTGTGGGCCCTCAGTTCAGTTTAGTTCATTGTCACATGTACTGAGGTACAGGTTTCTGAGAGCAACTCGTTAACTTGCGCCTGGGGTGCCCCTGCAAGAAATGAAAGTTTTGCTGTAACTTTAATTTACATTTCATGTTTGCTTTATTTAAGTTTTTACAATCCATGGTGCTTTAGAGACCCAGCAGGGGTATAATTGGTAGGTCAGAGGTGTATTGTATCTTTATTACGTGACCACTGTTGGTTTGGCAAAGCAGATAATATGGCAAGGCTATGGAAGCAAGGGGGCTGGAAAATCTTATGGTATTTTAGATGTCTTCAAAGGCAAAAAGCAGGAAAAGCAGTTCTCTGTGTAGTGTTCTCTGTCAGGCCCTGTTGTGACTAGCACAATGAATTCACATCCGCCATCGTGTAAGATAAGTTTAATCTGCTATGACTGAAACTTCCAGAAAGTCACTTGACCTCATTCATGAGGCACAGGTACATTTGCCAGCTTCTGCTTTTGGCCTCAAGGGGCACTGGCATTTACATTACATATTACATTACATATAGGGTGGTTGCACGAAAGGTCATTGGGTCATAGGGCTCGATGCACGGAGCCGCTAAATCCAACTGGAAGACATCCGTCACTTCCGGTATATGTTATTAATGCCAGAAACGCGTACTTTCCTACCTGTTAAAAACCGCCAAAATGTTGAATTTTTGCGCTGAAAAAAATTGTGGGAGTCGGGGTAAGTGTGAGAGACATGTACCCAACTTTAGAATTCCAAACGTGAAGTGAAATGAAGGTATAGAGAAGCGAGAACTGAAGGGACTACAGCAGCTAAAGTGCTTGGTAAACATTGAAAATATTGGGAATTATCGCGTTTGCTCACTGCATTTCATCAAGTAAGGCATTATTTGTGTTTTTTCTTGATTCCTTTGGCATCTAAAAATTCTCAGAAGTGATAAATCTGGCTGTAAATTTTTCTTCAGATGCGTTTTCATTTTATTTCTGAAGTAGGCTAAATGTCCACACGCTTATCCCGATTTCCATAATTATTTACAGTGCAAAAATTGACAATTTCAGCGGGTTTTAACGGGCCCGCTACGCTGGAAACAATGGTAAGTGCCTACCTGCAGTTCATGCGTGTAATCCATTTGGAGTAGCGTAGCAACAGTACGGGTCATGGGTCGTGACCCGACTACCGTGAAACCTCCCTATACATCCCAAATTCCATTCTAATACATTCAATGATAGTACATTACAGATACATCACACTCTGGCTACCAGGAGTTAAATGGGATTAGATGAAAGGAAAAGGGTTCTTCAGACAGATCCCTTGGATGGTGGGTCTCTCATATGAGAGATGAAACAGACCGCTTTTACTTGACTTTAGAAGAATGCTAAAAGCTCTTAATGAAGCATACAACATTTTTATGGGTCTTGACATAGATCAGAGTCTGAAGCATCACATGGTCTCAATAGTCAGCCATTGAGGACTGAAAAATTCTCTTCACCTGGAAGATAGTAAAGGGCCTTATAGAGCTTCACACTTGGGTATCATTTGCGCCTCATTTACGCCTCATTTTAAGGGACAGAAGTTTAGGGGTAACATGAGGGGGAACTTCTTTACTCAGAGAGTGGTAGCGGTGTGGAATGAGCTTCCAGTGGAAGTGGTGGCGGCAGGTTCGTTGGTATCATTTAAAAATAAATTGGATAGGCATATGGATGAGAAGGGAATGGAGGGTTATGGTATGAGTGCAGGCAGGTGGGACTAAGGGAAAAAATGTTGTTCGGCACGGACTTGTAAGGCCGAGATGGCCTGTTTCCGTGCTGTAATTGTTATATGGTTACGCGTCATGTAGAAAATTGGTCGACGCGTGTGGGGCGCGTGAGTGATGCACGCATAGCGCATGGTGACGCGTGGAATCACATGTAGTGTACCAAAATCCTCGCATGCCACCTGCGTGACGTATCGCTTATGCACGCTGATGCATTGGCTACACACGCTGTATCGCGTGGTGACGTATGGCTATGTCACCGTGCGTCAACGTCCGTAAACATGCATGCCGCGCGCAGCCCATACGCAGTCGGCCCGCCTTTTACGCGTCATGTAACCTCTAACCTCGTCCACACTAACCTCTTCTGGGTTTCTTGCTAGCCTTTCTTGGTGTACTCCTGCCTGGCTGATCTGTAAGTATGAGGGCTGCTGCTAACAGCAGTCTCTGTTGTTGCTGTAGCAATACAATCTGTAGATCTTCCATGATGGTCATGATGCAGAATAGGGAAGCAGGGTATTCTAATGACGTCACGTGCACCAGACGGCTGTGCTGACGCACGATGACGCGTGATTTGCATGCGACCGTCGCGTGTCAATCACTACGGACTGTCGCGCAAATGACGCCCAAGTGGGACAGGCCCTTAAGTCTTTGAGAATTCTTTGTTAAAATTGGCTGTGAAGGCTCAGTCACTGAATATATTAAAGAAAGAGGTCAGTAGGCGTTTAAACATTATGGAATTGAGGGATATTAAATGAGTGCATGAAAGTAGCATTAAATTAAAAGAGCACCACTGATCTTATGGAATGGCAGAGAAGACATAAGGAACAAATGGCCTTCTCTTTCTTAATTCAAATGTTCCTAAAATAGGTAGCATAGTTACTAATCATGTGATGATACATTTGAAACTACACTGCTGGGTTCTAGATCCAGTTGTGCCAAATGGGAAATTGACTCAGGACAGATTAGCTGTGAAGCGTCAAGGAAGAAATATTGAGTAAAAGGAGAACAAAATATGAAAAATAGTTGAAATTGATATCAGCTATAATTTTTGCTTATTTGATAAAGTCCACAGCTCTTCTTTTGTTCAAGCAAACTAGATTAAGTATTGTGACCCTTTGAATTTGATTACTCGTTTCGTACTGTATAATAAAAAATTTAGTACTTCAATGAAAAATTACTAATTGCTTTGTCATTGTGACATTTTGAAATGTACACTGCACCTTGTTCATTTTCTGCTTTATTCTTATCTATGGAGTAAACAAAATAGAGTTATTGGTTGACGACCTGAATATTTACAACTTTATATATTTTATTTCAGATTTCCAGCATCTTGAATGTTTTGTATCTCTATCTCACAGTTCTGGCATTTTTTTTCTCTTGTTTTTATTCATCTCCTATTTGCATTTTCATGCATATCAGAACCACAGTCAGAAATAGCACAGAAACAGGCTTTGACCACTGGCTATCTGTTGACTGTCAAGTATTCATTTTTACACCAATCCTATTACAACCCATTTTGTTCTCCCCAAGTGGCCATGAAATTCCCCCGATTTTACCTACCATCCACGTGCAACAGGCAATTTATATTTTGTCCCATTTCCTCCATGTCCCATCAATCTGCATATTTTTGGGATGTGGAGGAAATCGGAGCTCGGCAAATTTTTTTTAGCACTTTCTTAATTTATTCCTGCTTTACAGAGTTGTTTGATATATGAAATGTGAGCATGATGGTTTTTTAAGTGATAGTGAATTGAATATACTATGTAGTATTCTCTTGTGCACATGTATAGCAGCCTGCACAAAATGTGGTGATTTTTGAACTTTATCTTAGTGATAAACTTCCCTTCAACAATGTCATACAGGTCATCCGTTCTTGAAAACTATTCCGAACCCAAACAGTGCATAAGTCAGAAATGTAAATAAAAACATAGGGCAAACAAGGGCAACGTAGTTAAACCAAGATATTTATTTCAACCATTCAAGAATTGTCACAATTGACAAATTCATACCACTGGTCTCCCAATTGCTTGTTCACATGCACAGACTGTATATACAGTGTCCCTCCATAATGTTTGGGACAAAGACCATCATTTTTATTTGCCTCTTTGCTTAAATTTATTCCTGCTTTACAGATGTTGTTTGATATATGACATGTGAGCATGATGGTTTTTTATACAGTGATAGTGAATTGAATACAGCTGTGTTTATACATATTCTCCCCATTGGGCACATAATGTTTGGGACCATGCACAAAAGGTGGTGATTTTTGTGTTTAACTTTATGCAGGTTAGTGATCTCAACTTCCCTTCAACCATCTTTCATACAGGAAATCCGTTCTAGAAAATCAACTATGGGGACCGAAGCCAAACAAAGAAGCCATTATGAGACTGAGAAATAAGTAAAAACTGTTAAGACATAGGGCAAACCTTAGGGCAAAATCAACTGTTTGGAACATAAGATATTTATTTACAACGCAAAGGGGCTGGCAAAGGAATTGTCACAATGATGACAAAGAATTCTCTCTATACCAAAGGTCCCCAAACACCTGTTCACAGATCAGACTACACTCTACAGGAGCCAGGTGTGGATGTTTCAATGACCAATCTGCAGACCTTCATGAGCAGAAATTTAGAGGCCACTGCAAGATGCAAACCACAATTTGCCGTATTTGTAGGCTAGCCAATAACAGTTTGCCATGAAGTACTTAAAAGTGCACATTGTCAGATTTTATTAAAGGCCATTTTTATACTTTTGGTTTCACCAAGATTAACTTGTATTACAGCTGTGTTTATCCATAGTTCTCCATTTCAGGGAAACACGGTGGTAATGTTTGGGGGCATGTATGGCTTCACACTGGTCACTCTATCCCCCTTGCTCCTTAGGTGTTTTTAAGATGGCGGACTGCGGGGGTTCATGCAGTTGTATATGGAGCTCTCAGCACCGCCCTTTCTTTCCCTCCAGTCTTTCCATCACCTTCCGTGGGAACTTTTATAGAAGTTTATCAACATGGGGACCAAAGTTGAGCCAATGAAAGTCAAAGAAGCCATTATGAGACTGAGAAATAAGAATAAAAAACTGTTAGAGACCGCTTCTTCGTCCTCTTGTGCGCTTACCAAAAGCAACAGTTTGGAACATAATTGCCGGGCAGCTGGTGAGCTTACTGGGAATCGCAAAGGGGCTGGGCAGGCCAAGGAAGACCTCCACAGGGCACTGGGATGACAGAAGAATTCTGAGCTCGGCTAACAAAGAAAAATCCCCAAACACCTGTCGGACAGATTTCAACACACTCTTCAGGAGTCAGGTGTGGATTTGTCAAGGGACCACTATCTGCAGAAGACTTCATGAGCAGAAATACAGAGGCTACACTGCAAGATGCAAACCACTGGTTCGCTGCAAATATAGGATGGCCAGGTTACAGTTTGGCAAGAAGGCCTTAAAAGAGCCCGACCACACTTGGACTATGAGGGGGAAAAAGGTCTTTTTAGTGCCTTCCCTCACAGTGAATTCTGCTGTGGGGGGACGTTTCATGTTGATTTCTATAGTGTACTGTTCTGTGTCTTTTTTCTCTTTTTTGTTTTGTATGGATATATTGACATTTGATCTGTTCAATTAATTTAATCAATCTCTGTAAAGCACTTTGGTTCAAATACTGGTTTTGTTGAAAAGTGCTATATAAATAAAGATTATTATTATTATTATTATCTTTATTGATGATACAACTGCTGATGGTAGTAGCATAATGAATTCTGAAGTGTAAAGACACATCCTATCTGCTCAAGTTCAAACAAATACCTCAATTTTATTGACCGGCAGTTAATTCTACAGCAAGATAATGATCCTAAACATACTGTTAAAGCAACAAAGGAGTTTTTCAAAGCTAGATAATGGTCAATTCTTGAGTGGCCAAGTCAATCACCTGATCTGAACACAATTGAGCAAGCTTTTTATATGCTGAAAAGAAAACTGAAGGGGACTAACCCCCGAAATGAGCATGAGCTAAAGTTGGCTGCAATACAGGCCTGTCAGAGCATCACCGGAGAGGACACCCAGCAACTGGGGATGTCCATACATCGCAGACTTCATGCAGTCATTACATTCAAAGGGTATGCAACAAAATACTAAACATGACTAGTTTCATTTACATAACATTGCTGTGTCCCAAACATTATGGTGCCCTGAAATAGTGGGGGGGGGGCAAATCTCAAATTGTGGAGTACAGAGGCAAATAAATAAATGACAGGTATTTGTCCCAAACATTATGGAGGGCACTGTAAGGCGAGGAGCCAATCTACATAATAAGTATGTTTCTTTTTGATGGATCTACTACCAATTTTGACATGCTCATCAGTCTGTTCCCAATTCTAAATGGCAAGGCTCTCTGGCTTTCTGCAACATTCTTTCTATCTTGAGCTGGTTGATGGAGAGCAAATGTTGCACCTGAACTAACTTTTCAAAAAAGCCTTGATTTTGGTCTAAGTTATGTTTTTATGCTTTGTTAGCTGCTATATTTCAATAGTTAATGTTCAGAAACATTGAAAATGTAATTAGAGAAATAAATTTACAAATGATATAACACAGAATGATATTTAACTAAACTGTTGTTCCCCTTGATCCTGAGGAAAACAGACATTAAATTTAAATTAATCATGCATGTAAATCATAAGATGAAATGACCACAGAATTGATATCATGTGAGCTAGTTTGTTTTATAAAATTATTAGACTTCATTGTTATAGAGCAAACATTATTTTCAAAAAGTGCATTGCTCACTTTCCTGCTGTTATGTTTCTTCACTCAAATATTAAAGTCTTTAGTTCAATTAAATTATAATTTAGGCGAGTTATCTTAAATCAATTAGCTTGGCGGCATAGCAGCACAGCTGGTAGAGCTTCTTCCTCAGCTCCAGAGAATTTTGTTCGACCTTGACCTCGGGTGCTGTCTGTCTGTTCAACTTGTGACAGCATGGATTTCCTCCATGTGCCTCAGATTCCTCTCTCATCCCAAAGACCTGTAGGTTAAAAGGTTAATTTTTGGATTCTGTAAAATTGCTCTTTATTAAACTGCCCTTAATGCACAGGAAGTGGATGAGAAAGTGCGATAATAAAAGAGATGCACAACGCTGGAGTAACTCAGTAGGTCAAGCAGCATCTCTGGAGAAGGTAGATAGGTGGTGTTTTGGATCGGGACACTTGTCCTGGGCCTCCTCCATGCTCCATTGCCAGAGTGATGCTACACGCAAAGTGGTGGAACTACACCTCATACTGGGTCGCTTACAACCCAATGGTATGAATATTGCATTTTCTAACATTAGATAACTACAAACCTCTACCCCTTTTTGCCACAACCCCCCTCCCGCCTCTCTTGTGCCCCACCTGGACTTTCAGCTATTTCTCCCACTTCCCTTCCATCTGCATTCCTTTCTCTAGCTTCACAATTTGCAACTTCAATTATTTTGTCTCACACCTGTCTTTTCATCTCTGGGCTGGGTCCTTCATCTGCCTATCAAAAAAAGCCCCCCACCCGTGGCAACCTATTACCTGCCTGACTTTGTCTTGCCCCTTCACTCTTCCAGCTTTTTTCCTCTCCCTACAATCAAATAAGGGTCCCGACCTGAGACGTCACTTTTCCATGTTCTTCTGAGATGCTGCTTGACCTGCTGAGTTACCTGTGCTCTGTCTCTTTTTTGTAAACCTGCATCTGAAATTCCTTGTATCTTCCTGGATAACAAAACTAGTATGAATGGGTGATGAATGGTCGGTGTGAACTCAAATGGCTGAAGGTACTGTATCCATGCTGTATCTCTAAACTAAACCCTCATTCTTCAGCATCTGGAATTCCTAGTTTTTCTCTTTTAGGATATGTTTGATTAACTAACATTTTGTTTCTCTTCTAGCATTATTTTGGAATGGCAGACTCGACAAGAAATGGCCCTCAGGGCGGTATCTTGGTGAGTACAACAAAATACTCTTGGTTCATGGCCAGTTTCCGATACAGCTGAGTATCTAGTTTTAATCTGACTGTGTTTATCTAATCTGACTGAATTTAATCTGATATAAATAATCTGCTGGAAATAGCAGGGGACCGGGTGTCAAATGAGATGGAGGAACTGAGTGAAATCCAGGTTAGCCTGGAAGTGGTGTTAGGTAAATTGAATGGATTAAAGGCTGATAAATCCCCAGGGCCAGATAGGCTGCATCCCAGAGTGCTTAAGGAAGTAGCCCCAGAAATAGTGGATGCATTAATGATAATTTTTCAAAACTCTTTAGATTCTGGAGTAGTTCCTGAGGATTGGAGGGTAGTTAATGTAACCCCACTTTTTAAAAAGGGAGGGAGAGAGAAAACGGGGAATTTCAGACCAGTTAGTCTAACATCGGTAGTGGGGAAAATGCTAGAGTCAGTTATTAAAGATGGGATAGCAGCACATTTGGAAAGTGGTGAAATCATTGGACAAAGTCAGCCTGGATTTATGAAAGGTAAATCATGTCTGACAAATCTTATATAATTTATCGAGGATGTAACGAGTAGAGTGGAGAGAACCAGTGGGTGTGTTATATCTGGACTTTCAGAAGGCTTTCGACAAGGTCCCACATAAGAGATTAGTATGCAAACTTAAAGCACACGGTATTGGGGGTTCGGTATTGATGTGGATACAGAACGAATGGCAGGCAGTGACTAGTGGGGTAACGCAAGGCTCGGTGCTGGGACCCCAGCTATTTACAATATATATTAATGATTTGGACGAGGGAATTGAATGCAACATCTCCAAGTTTGCGGATGACACGAAGCTGGGGGGCAGTGTTAGCTGTGAGGAGGATGCTAGGAGGCTGCAAGGTGACTTGGATAGGTTGCGCGAGTGGGAAAAGGCATGGCAGATATAGTATAATGTGGAGAAATGTGAGGTTACCCACTTTGGTGGCAAAATCTGGAAAGTAGACTATTATCTGAATAGTGGCTGAATTAGGAAAAGGGGAGATGCAACGAGACCTGGGTGTCATGGTACACCAGTCATTGAAAGTACTCATGCAGGTGCAGCAGGCAGTGAAGAAAGTGAATGGTATGTTAGCATTCATAGCAAAAGGATTTGAGTATAGGAGCAGGGAGGTTCTACTGCAGTTTACAGGGCCTTGGTGAGACCACACCTGGAGTATTGCATACAGTTTTGGTCTCTTAATCTGAGGAAAGACATTCTTGCCATAGAGGGAGTACAGAGAAGGTTCACCAGACTGATTCCTGGGATGGCTGGACTTTCATATGAAGAAAAACTGGATAGACTCGGCTTGTATTTGCTAGAATTTAGAAGATTGAGGGGGGGATCTTATAGAAACTTACAAAATTCTTAAGGGGTTGGACAGGCTGGATGCAGGAAGATTGTTCCCAATGTTGGGGAAGTCCAGAACAAGGGGTCACAGTTTAAGGATAAGGGGGAAGTCTTTTAGGACCGAGATGAGAAAAACATTTTTCACACAGATGAATCTGTGGAATTCTCTGCCACAGAAAGTAGTTGAGGCCAGTTCATTGGCTATATTTAAGAGGGAATTAGATGTGGCCCTTGTGGCTAAAGGGATGGAGGAGGAGAGAAGGCAGGTACAGGATACTGAGTTGGATGATCAGCCATGATCATATTGACTAGCGGTGCAGGCTCGAAGGGCCAAATGGCCTACTCCTGCACCTATTTTCTATGTTTCTCTATGTTTCTATGTTTTTATATTTCATAAATGCTTCATGTACTGGACTTTAAAATAAATGATGACTATTTTCATCTGACTAAGATTTATCTTTGCATTATCAGTGCGATCACCTGAACATCTTCACTAAGTTGCCATATTTTTTCAATGCCATTAGATTATTTTTTTTGCTCGCTTGATTGCAATCAGGAAATTATAATGATGGATGTGTTACTGGCTGTTAAGAGGGTTGGATTAATCGGTTGGAACAAGTATGCTGCAATAGAAGTTTGAAAAGTTCAGATTCTGAACTTGATGTAAGCAATATAAATGCAACGGCTCAACTAAATCACATCTATAGTATCAATGTTTCTTTTTTATTGAATAAGGAGATGATTTTTAAATATTTTAACATCGTTTTTAAACACCTAGAACATAGAAAAGTACAGCACAGAAACAGGCTGTTTGGCACACAATGTCTGTGCTGAATATGATGCCAAGTTAAACTAATCTCATCTGCCTGCACATAATCAGATCCCTCCATTCCCTGCATATCAATGTGCCTATCTAAAAACCTCTTACTGTTTGCACCTTCCACCCTCCATGTAAAAAAAGAACTTTGCCCCTTCTTTGGGGGTAGGGTATTGACATGGTTAGAGAACTGGTTGGCAGGCAGGAAGCAAAGAGTAGGAATTAATGGGTCCTTTTCAGATTGGCAGGCAGTGACAAGTGGGGTGCTGCAAGACTCGGTGCTGGGTCAAATTATATTAACGATTTATACGAGGAAATTAAATGTAACATCTCCAAGTTTACAGATGACACAAAGCAATGTGGCAATGGATGGCAATGTGAGCTGGGAGGAGGATGCTATGAGGCTGTAGGGTGACTTGGATAGGTTGGATGAATGGGCATCCATGCCACCAAAGTGGTAACCTCACATTTATCCACATTATACTGCATGGCAGATGCAGTATAATGTGGATAAATGTGAGGTTACCACTTTGGTGGCAAGAATAGGAAGGCAGATTATTATCTGAATGGTGTCAGATTAGGAGAAAGGGAGGTGCAATGTGTTCTAGGTGTGCTTGTACATGTCACTGAAACTAAACATGCAGTGAAGAAAGTCAATGGCATGTTGGCCTCCATTGCGAGAGGATTTGAGTTTAGGAGCAAGGAAGTCCTACTGCAGTTGTAAAATATGCTGGTGAGACCACATCTGGAGTACTGTGTGCAATTTTGGTCTCCTAATTTGAGGAAGGACACTATTGCTATTGAGGGAGTGCAGCGTAGGTTCACCAGGTTATTTCCCGGGATGGCAGGACTGACATATGATGAAAGAATGGGTCGACTGGACTTGTATTTGCTGGAATTTAGAAGGATGAGGGGATCTTATAGAAACATATAAAAATTCTTAGAGCATTGGACAGGGTAGATGCAGGAAAGATTTCCCGATGTTGGGGGAGTCCAGAATCAGGGGTCAAAACTTACCAATAAGAGGTAGGCCATTTATGACTGAGATGATGAAAAACCTTTTCACCCAGAGTGTTGTGAATCTGTAGAATTCTCTGCCACAAAAGACAGTGGAGGCCAATTCACTGGATGTTTTCAAGAGAGAGTTAGATTTAGCTCTTAGGGCTAAGGGAATCAAGGGATACAGGGGAAAAGGCAGAATGAGGTACTGATTTTGAATGATCAGCCAGGATCATATTGAATAGCTGGCTCGTAGGGCCGAATGGCGTAATCTACCTATTTTCTATGTTTCTACCCCTGCACATCTCCTTTAAACTTTGTCCCTTCTATCTGAAAGCTATGCCCTCAAATCTTTGACACTTCCACCCTGGGGAAAAAAAGGTTTTGACTGTCCACCCTATCTATGCCTCTCAAATGTTATAAACTTGTACCTGTCCTTCGTTCAGAGAAAATAATCCAAGTTTGGATAGAGAATTTGCTTCATGTATGGAAGGAGAGGGTGATGCTGGAGTATCGTTTTTCAGGCTGGAGGCCTGGGACTAATAATGTGCCTCAGTGATCGTTGCTGGGTCCATTTTCTTATTTTTATCAATAATTTGGATGAAAATGTAGAAAGTACGATTAGTGATTTAGCAGATGACACTAAAGTGGGTGGTATAAATAGAAGTCAAACCAGGGCAGGACTTACACAGTGAATGGCAGGAAGTGTTATAGAGCAGAAGGATCCGGAAGGGCATGTGCATAATTCCTTGAAATTGGCATTGCAAGTCAATAGGGTGGTCAAGAAAGCTTTTGGTACATAGGTTTTCAGCAGTCAGTGTATTAAATATAGAAGTTGGAATGTTATGTTACAATTGTACAATACCTTGGTGAGGCTGAATTTGGAGTCTTGTTAAAGTTTATATTTCTTTGCTATAGGAAGGATGCTGTTAAGCTAGAAAAAGTGCAGAGAAGATTTATAAGGATTTTGCCAGGTTTGTCCAGGTGTTCAGCTATTGGGAAAGTTTGGGTAGGCTAGGACTATTCCTTGGAGCACAGGAGGATAATGGGTGACCTTAGAGGTGTATAAGATCACGAGGGGAATAGATTCAAGAATATTTTGTCATATGTCCCAAAATGGAATAATGAAATCCTTACTTGCACAAGCAGCACAACTGATTTGTAAACTTAGAACTCTGTAAACCCCATAATAAAGAAAGAAAAAGTTCAGTGTATAAATGTAAAAAAAACAATGTCTTTATTAGTTTAGAGCCTATTTGGGGGTTGTAATGTTTAATAGCCTGATGGTTGTAGGGAAAAAGCTGCTCCTAAGCTTACAGTTTTCAGACTTTGATACGTTCCCAGTGGCAGGAGTGAAATGAGAGCATGGCCTGGGTGGTGTAAGTCTCTGATGCTGGCTATGTTTTTGAGGCAGCAACTCTTGTAAGTACCTTTGATCATCAAGAGGTCAATATCTGTGATGGACTGGGCAGTGTTTCCCATTTTGTTTGCAATCTTTGTTTCTGGTTGTTCAGATTTCCCAGAGTGAATGCACAGAGTTTTTTACCCAGAGTTGGGGAATCAAAAACCAGAGGACATAGGATTAAAGTGAGAGGGGAATAATTTAATAAGAAATTAGAGTATTGTGCAGTTTTCTGGTCGCCCAATTACAGGAAGGATGTGGATTCTTTGGAGAGGGTGAAAAAGAGGAATACCAGAATGCTGCCTAGATTAGAGGTATTAGCTATAGAAATTGAGAACAACTTTCGCACACAGGGTATGTGGAAGGAGCTTACAGAGGAAGTTGTTGAGGCAGGTTCTATGACAACATTTAAAATACACTTGGGCAAGTACAGGGATAGGAAAGGTTTATAGGGCTAAGGGCCAAATACAGGCAGGTGGGACATCTTGGGCATCTTGGACGACATGGGCAATATAGGGTATCTTGGATGACATGGGCAAGTTGGACCAAAGGCCCTGCTTCCGTGCTACATGATTCTGACTGACTGCTTATAGCTAATACCCTCTGATCTAGGCAGCATTCTGGTATACCTCTTTTTCACCCTCTCCAAAGACTCCACATCCTTCCTGTAATTGGGCGACCAGAAAACTGCACACAATACTCCAAATGTAGTTGAATTAATGTCCTATAAAATTGCATCATGACTTCTTGACTCTTGTACTCAATACTCTGACTGATGAGGGCAAGTATACCATGTGTCTTCTTTACCATTGTTTATTTGAGTTGCCACTTTCAGGGAACTCTGGGCAATAGACAATAGGTGCAGGAATAGACCATTTGGCCCTTCGAGCCAGAACCGATCAACCACAATCAGTACCCTGTTCTTGCCTTCTCCCAATATCCCTTGATCTTTAAGAACTCTATCTAACTCTCTTGAAAGCATCCAGAGAATCGGCCTCCACTGCCTTTTGAGGCAGAGAATTCCACAGATTCACAACTCTCTGGGTGAAAAAGTTTTTCCTCATCTCCGTTCTAAATGGCCTACCCCTTATTCTTAAATGTGGCCCCTGGTTACATATATCACACAATTTGCAGTAGTAGTGTGACACAAGATGCTGGAGTAACTCAGCAGGACAGGCAGCATCTCTGGATAGATGGAATAGGTGACATAAATGCTGTATACCTTTAAGCCCCCTAGTAATTACTGCATAATTTCCCAGGCCTAATTTCTGGTTCCTTCTTCCAAACTGATGATAAATGAGAGAAATACATTAGTCTTTGTTTTACAACCATGAATCATAAAATGAAAATTATATTTCAGGATTTAAAAACTCAATTGAATGCCATATGCATTCCCACACTTAAATTGTTCTGTTATTGTCTACTGTTCAATAAAACAAGAAGTCTACATTGACTCTTAAAATTGGTTAACAATAAAACTATTGTGGGAAATAGCATAATCCTCTGAATTAACCATGAGTTTCTGCTATTGATGCTTATGCGTGCACATTCAAGTTCCCATCCCAGTTCATAAATCATTGTTTTCATGTCAGGGATGTTAAAATTGATTTGAGTGCAAGCGTAAAGGATTTATTTGAATTGATCTATTTGATTCATGACAATCCAAATTATCTGTTCTATTTCATGAATATTATTACTGTGGTTTAATTTTCTATTTGTTAATGCTCCTGTGATACTTTTTCGTGATTTAAATGGTGTTTGGAAGTGATTATTACTTTTTGACTTTATTAATTCCTGAGAGTTTTTGGCCCATCTCCTAGTGTTTGATTGCCAATCAAATGCAATTGTTGAAACAATAATATATAAATTTGTGTTTTGGAATATGTATGAATTTTCCAAATATTGCAGGAATTTTCTGTTAATAGTGTTAGCCACTACCCTCATATAAGAACTTACTTTGTTTTGTTTTTTTTTAAAATAATGAACCTGTAAAATCCTGTGGGGATTTTATGGAGTTAGAATGTCGTTGCCTTCTGTCCACTTTCCAAACGTCCCTTTGCCTGCAAGCAACCTACTTCGATCCACTTCTACAAGTTCCTTTCTAATAATTTTGTTAGATGTTGGTTTTGATTGGGATTTTGGCATATTTGTATTTGATAATACTTCATAATTACAAATCTCTTTCATTTTCAGCAATACATGATGGGTAACAAACTGGAGGCTGCCATGTGGCTTTCTCGGATTTTCACAATTTATTGTTCCATCTTGTTCATATTTCCTTTTATGGGGTAAGTATCATTTCTTAAATTGATTGAATTAGTTTTCACATTGAAGGAAAATGTCTTACTCGTATTGAAAAATGCTTGTGATGCATCATCATTTTAGTGCAGTTATCTTTGATATAGCAATGCATTTTTATTTATACACCAGTCTAAAGGCCATGAATGTTAGTTCAGTGGACACAAAATGTTGGAGTAACTCAGCGGGTCAGGCAGCAACTCTGGAGAGAAGGAATGGGTGTCTACCTTCGATTTAAACCAGCATCTGCAGCTCTTTTGTACAAATGTTAGTACAGTGTTTTATGGAAGCATTTTGTGGAGTAAATAAAATGGTGGCTTATTCAAATGATAATATGATAGTGTGGAATGATATATATTTGGTTGTTTATAGGATATTGTTTATTTAAATAGGTTGGACATAGCATTAACATTTCAAGGTTATGAATTGCACCTGTACTAATCTCTATTCTAATTTAAAAAAAATAATGAACCTGTAAAATCCTGTGGGGGTTTTATGGAGTTAGAATGTCGTTGCCTTCTGTCCACTTTCCAAACGTCCCTTTGCCTGCAAGCAACCTACTTCGATCCACTTCTACAAGTTCCTTTCTAATACCATCAAAGTTAGCCTAGCACCAATTTAGAACTATAACTTGAGGACCAGTCCTGCCCTTATGCACAAATATTTTAAAGTTAATAGAGCAGTGGTTGCTGGACCTCAGTCACTTGCTTTACCCATTCACCAAGAGTAGGTCAAGCTTTGCTCTCTTCCTTGTAGGGCCCTTCACGTATTGCATGAGGACACATTCCTGAACACACTTTCCAAATTCCATCCCATTTAAGCTCTTGGCACGATTGCAATCTCAGTCTATACTGGAAAAGTTATAGCTACCCTATTAATTTTGTGATCTCTTGGCCTATTTGTTGCTCTAATTCCTGCACCTCTAACCTTTGGATGATCCTTCAACAATGGCATCTCTGAATACTGTTCAGTTTAGCTTTATGTACAGTGAAAAACATTTGTTGCGTGCTATCCAGTCAGCAGAAAGACAATACATGATTACAATCAAGCCATTTACAGTGTATAAAAAAACATCATGTATGTGTACATGATAATGGAATAACGTTTAGTGCAAGGTAAAGCCAGTAAAGTCCGAGCAAGGATATCTGAGGGTCACCAAGGAGGTAGATAGTTCAGCATTGCTCTCTGGTTGCGGTAGGATGATTCAGTTGCTACTTCTGTGGTGTTCTCCTTAATCAATAAAGCAACTCCCCCTTCTCCTTTATACCCACCTCTATCTCACCTGTAGCCCCTGTACCCTTGAACATTAAGGTGCCAATCTGTCTCTCCCTTAGCCAGGCTTCTGTAAAAGCTGTAACATTCCAGTTGCATGTACACATCCATGCCCTCAGTTCATTAGCCTTGCTGTCAGACCTTGCTTTGAAATAAATGCAGTTTTATCTAACCGATTTTTCTCAATCCTTGCCTTACTCCTACCTATCCTGTCTACTGAACATGATGTCACTAGCTTCTGTACCGACTTCTAGCCTTCCACCTGCCTCACTACTGCATCAGATCGTGTTCCCCTGTCAATCTAGTTTAAAGCCTTCCGAGTAGCACATGCAAACCTGCCTGCCAGGATAGAGGTCCCCAACCAGTTCAAGTGCAACACATTTCTCTTGTATAGGTTACCTCTGCCCCAGAAGAGATCTCAATGACTCAAAAAATCCAAATTCCCTACCCCTGTACTCCTCAGCCACTCATTCATCCATCCCTCCCTCACTAGCATGTGGCATGGGGCATAATCCAGAGATTACTACCCTTGGTCCTACTTTTCAACCTTTTGCCTAACTCCCGAAAACCACTGTGCAGGACCTCATCTGTTTTCCTACCTATGTAATTTGTGTCAATGTGCACAATGACCCGGCTACTCATCCTTTTCCTACAGAATTATCTGCAGCCACTCCGAGACATCCTAAACCCAAATATCAGGGAGCCAACACACCATTCTGTAGTCCTTTGTGCGGCCACAGAGTCTCCTATTTGTCCCCTAAATAACGGTTCCTCTACTTGTATATTTCCATCTGACCATCCTATCCTGCTGTGCTTCAGAGGTACACCTGGTGCCACATACCTGACAGCTGCTGCTGCTCTCCTCTGAACGCTCATCCTCCCTTTAGCAGCATCCAAAAGGGTATACTTGTTTTCGAGGAGAATGTCCTTGGGGGATTCCTGCACTCACTACCTACTTCTTTTTCCATCTATTTTTCTGCATGTACTTTTGGTATGACCACCTCATTGTAACTCCCATATATGATGCTCAGTCTCCTTGATGATCTTGAGGCCATTCAGCTACAGTCAATCAGGAGCTGCAGTTGGATGCACTTCCCATAGGTGTAGTCCTTGGGGACACTGGAAGTTTACCTGACTTTGCATCCTACAGGAGAAGTTTATCGAGCTAGCTGCATCCCGAATGCACTTAGACTAAAGAAGAAAGTTACAAAAAAAAGTCCATACTGTATCTTGCCATCACCCTCTGCTCAGCCTTCTCGCCAAAGACTTTGACCATAAAACGTCAGTCTTCTGATTATGATGCTTATGTTTTAAATTGTAAAGTGTAAGGTTCCTGATTTTTAGTGAGAAAGTTAACTTTCATGACGAAGACCCTACCCTTGAAAAGGCAATGACAAGTTGCCATTCCTGATTTCTGATGAGTATTTCTTGAAGTGTAGGTTAAATGATTATAGAATGATAGTTGTATTAAGTAGACTTTTGTATTACCCCAAAATGAGTTTCAGACTCGCACAAGGTATTAAAGCTATCAGTAAGAAAAAAGAGCAGCAAAAGCTGGTCTATACCAAAGATTGACACAAATTGCTTGAGTAACTCACCAGGTCAGGCAGCATCTTTAGAGAAAATGGATAGGTGACGTTTCAGGTCAGTACCCTTCCTCAGACCCAAAATGTAATTTATCCAGTTTGTGTCTTATCAATATCCCCACAACAATTTGCGTACAGTAGATACATTTGATAACTGAACCATTGCAAACCATTGTCTTCAGGAAAATTTGGGAAAACATTTCAAAGGTTTTGTTTTTCTAAATAGTGCATACATTTTGAAGATTGCTTAAATTATTAAAGTGGGTAATGATATTGCAAAATATATTTATTGAAAGCTGGTCCTTTGCTTTACAGGTTATATGAAGCAGCCAGTTTTTACCAACGTGCTTTGCTGGCAAATGCCCTTACGAGTGCACTTCGATTGCATCAACGTTTACCTCACTTCCAATTGAGCCGTGCTTTTCTGAATCAGGCCCTGCTAGAGGACAGCTGCCACTATCTCCTTTTCTCATTAATCTTTGTCAACTCTTATCCAGTTACAAGTATCCTTTAAATATTGACTGCATTAAAGTGGAGTTGAAACACTGCCATAAAATACAAAAAATTTAAATGTACACAACTGATCTTCCTGTTTGTACTCTTGTTATTTAAATTTACAATTGAACGTTTTTATAGCGAGTCCCTAAGACGCTCATTTGCTGTGTAAGTATGGAAATAAGGTTTTGCTCACTTCAAGTTGTCTGTAAGAGATTTGTCCTTATGCCAAGTAGCTTTTTCCACAAGACCAATATTTGCACCTGATGTGATCCTTGGAACTAAATTCCTGCTGATATCCCTTTTAGGTGGCGCAACTAGTAGAGCTGCTGCCTCACAGCTCCTGAGTCCCGGATTTAATCCTGACCTCGGGTGTGTGGAGTTTCCACGTTCTCTTTGGGACCAAGTGGGTGTCCTCGGGGTGCTTCGCTTTCCTCCCACATCCCCAAAATGTGCAGTATTGTAGGTTAAATGCCTCTGTATATTGCCCTTAGTGTATAAGGAGTGAATGAGAAAGTGCGATAACATAGAACTAGTGCGAACAGGTGATCGATGGTCAGCATGGACCCGGTGGGCTAAAGCACCTGGTTTCCTGCTGCATCTCTTAATCTCATTCAATTAATCCTTCATTTGGGGTCGTACAATATTTTGATTGGAGCCTCTTTGTTTAGGAGTTTTGGGAAGTTTCAAGATTAAGGTAGGAGTTTCAAGGAATATTCGTCAGAGACTTGGATCTAAGAGCAGGAGTCTGGACTCTTGTTTTGAGAGAAGACTTAGGACAGTGTCTTTGGACATGTGCATTGAACAGGGAAGTTGAGTATGGGGAGGTGAGAGGACCTGAGGGGGAATTGTATGGAGGGGTAGGCAGGTTTTATGGGTTGCAAGGTGTGTGGGGAAAAATGTAATTTCTTTTTGAAATTGAAAAATATTTGTGCATCTTCAACTTCTGTTGATCACATGTTAGAAAATTCAGCAATGGCTATGCTATAGATTATACAATCATTAGTTCATTTAATTTGCTTTGCATAGGATTGGGTGTAGAAAGTGGTTCTATAATAGATTGGACCAGAAGTAATATTTTGTTCCATAATGCTTTGCGAT
Organism: Leucoraja erinaceus; assembly: GCF_028641065.1. Taxonomy (NCBI): domain Eukaryota; kingdom Metazoa; phylum Chordata; class Chondrichthyes; order Rajiformes; family Rajidae; genus Leucoraja; species Leucoraja erinaceus. The sequence goes on along the minus strand of NC_073377.1, from coordinate 71,461,271 downwards.
TCCATGAAAGAGGTGAAAGATGATTGAAAATGCCAATGTATTATTTTTGCAGTGAAGTTTCTGGATGTATCAGCAGTATTATTAGTTTTAAATTTATAGATCCATTAATATAAATTTTTGGTTTATGACTAGTGAATTTTTTTTCCTTAACTGTCTCCTCAGTGAGTATTTTTCCTGTGTTTCTATTTTCTCTGTTACATGCTACAGCCTATACAAAGAAAATTTTGGATGTAAGTATTGTTTCGCAACCAAACACCTTTCTGTGTGCTATTGAGGTGAATCGTGCAGACATTTTGTTAGTATGAAACATGTTTCAGCTCTTTGTAGTACATACTTCAAAAACTGTTCAAATAGTTCTGTGGGTTCCATTTTCCAGAATGAAACAGAAAGCTGAAGGGGGCATTGTCCATAGCACCATGAAATAACTTTGCTACCAGTCTCTAATCTGTCTGATTTAGAGTCAGTCATACAACATGGAAACAAGCCCGTCAGCTCAACCCTTTAATGCCACATAGGATATCCATTTAAGCCAGTCCCATTTGCCCATATTTGATCCATGTATCTCAAAATCTTTTTTGGTGTTGAATATTTTGAGTATTTAGCAGTGGAAAATATAAGCCTTTCTTATAATCATATCTTGGAGTTTGGTGACATTCCTTTAAACAAAATTTCCAAAGAAAATGTTACTTGGCAAATACAAAGAATACTATTAAATTCCAACTCCAATCAGTCCAAGAGATATGCAAGACCTCCTCCCACAAGTCCAGATTTACTTTTGGGACTCCACATTTGTGCAGTTATTTCTTCAGTTGTGGTGTATCAAACAACAGACACCCCCCAACTAAAATAAACGTTACATACTGTAAATTCTTACGTAAGTCAGGTTTCATGCAGGTCAGGATCACCTTAAAACTTGGTAGAAACAAAGAACTGCAAACGCTGGTTAATGCCCAGAAGGACACAGTGCTGGAGTAACTCGGCAATCAATCTGGAGAAGGGTCCTGACCCAAAAGGGCCATGTTCTCCATAGATGCTGCCTGACCCGCTAAGTCACTCCAGCACCTTATGTTGTTTCATCTTAAAACTAGGCGCTGGTCAGCACCAGCGAGCTCATCTTCATCAGCTATCGCACCGTCCAGTTGACACAGCTGTTGTTGCGACTCACTTTGTAGCCCTTGGCCAACAGCACTTTCATCAGGTTACTCTCACCAATAGAACACGCTCGGTCACCGAGGGGCTCCTTCCCAAGGGTATTGTAGACAGTGAAGATGGTTATCAAAAATTCTAGAAGGATCAGGATCGGCTGGGCAATTGGGCTGAGGAATGGCTAATGGAGTTTACTGCAGCCAAGTGTGTATTTTGACAAGTCAAACCAGAGTGGGACCTTCACAATGAATGACAGGGCCCTTTAGTGTTGTAGAGCAGAGATATTGTGGTATCACAGGTAGATGGGGTGTTAAATAAGGTCTTTGATATATCAATATCTGATTATAGAAGTTGGGGTGTTGGGTTGCTGAGGCTGCATTTGGAGTATTGTGTTTGGTTTTGATCATTCTGCTATAAGAAGGAAGTCATTAAGTTGGAAAGAGTGCAGAGAAGATTTACGAGGATGTTGCCAGGACTTGAGGGCTTGACCTATAGGGGGGAGAAGTTTGGCAGGCTAGGCCTTTATTCGTAAGACCGTAAGAGGCTGGATGGTGATCTAGTAGAGGTGTACAAAATCATGAGGGGGATACGTATGGTGAATGCTCAGAATTTGTTTTACCCAGAATAGGGGAACGAGAAATAGACGGCATTGGATTAAGGTGAGAGGGGAAAGATTTAATACGAACCTGAGGGAAAACCTTTTCACTCAGGGTGGTGGGTATATGGAATAAGCTGCCAGAGGATTGAGGCAGGTACTTTAACAGTATTTAAAAGAAAGTTGAACAGGTACATGGAAAAGAAAGATTGAGAGGGATTTGGGCCAACGTAAAATGGCATGTAGCAAGGACAAAGTCTAATCTGAAGCAGATTAGGTTCATAAGTGATTATGTACAGAATTAGGCCATTCGGCCCATCGAGTCTACTCAGCCCATCCTTGATATATTCGGCCCATCAAGTCTATCAGAGTTATAGACTGCTGATCACTAATCATTCTCATGACTCGAGTGAGACTTTAATAGAGGACTAATTATGTATTCTAAATATCCCGGGGAAAAGATTCCCAGGAAAATGGGACCATTTTTTTCTGACCCTGTATCGGAGTTGCAGCACGTGGCAAAAGATTCAGAATCAAACTTGTAAAGTACATTGCCCCTTGGAGGTGGAATTTATTTATTGCTAATTTATCATTCTGGCTGAAGAACTCTCACAAAAATGTATGCCACAAAGAGGTAGCAAATTAGAAGACATTTTTATCTAGGTTTAGGAAAATATGTTTAAAAATTACTATTGAAAATACTTACGCATCAGGATTGATTGCAGAGAATTCTTAGGGTTTCAGAGAACAGAGAAGGTTATAGCAACTAACAACTGCTCCTGTTCTTTTTAGATCCTGGGTTCAGGCAGTTTGGCTTTTTTGAGGAACATGTTGGATAAAATTTCAGCCAATCAGCAGAATATTTTGAAGTTTATTGCTTGCAATGAAATTTTTCTGATGCCAGCCACAGTCTTCATGCTCTTAAGGTAATATGACTTAATGGGGATATTTTTGTCATAACTTAATCTGCTATTAAATTTCATTTAAGCAATATAGTTATTTGCATGCATGAAACTAGCAATGTGGATGCATTGCAATAATTTTCCATTTTTACTTTTTTATAGCGGCCAAGGAAGTTTGTTACAGCCTTTCATTTACTACAGATTTCTTGCACTCCGATACTCTTCTCACAGAAACCCCTATTGCCGGTATGTATTTCAGTGGTTTGGTGCATTGGTTAAACATCTTAATCGAACTTGAAGTGAATCTAGTGTCGCATGGAATGCTGTTACAAATTTTATTTTTAGAAAGGTAGTACGAGTTGTCAGGAGTAATAATTATTAGTCAAAGACTTGTCCTGAAATTGCTTACTATTGCAACTGATTCTTTAATTGATAATCCAAGTTTCATTGAATGTAAGAGGATAGTTTGTCCTGAACCGACACTGACCTCTAAAGTATATGTTCTTTTGAAGAAGACAATTTAGTTTAGTTTATTATGTGGTTGATAAAAAGTTGTTACTCTTGAGCTGATTTTTTTAAATTTCCGTAGACAACACTGAATTCCCCAGTACTGTTACAGTTGTACAAGATGTTGGTGCGTTGCGCCGCATTTGGAGTACTGTGGTCAGATTTTGTCATTCTACTCTGGATCCAGATATCCCAGTCCCATGTTTGAATCGACAGAACGCCACAGGAGATCCTTTTTCCCTGTGGCTATCAAACTGTACAACTCCTCCCCTTTCTGTCGTGGGGTAGACTAACTCCCCTTCCCCCTCCTCCCCAATCTTTGCACATTCCCAATCCTGGACTTTCCACTTGTCATTTTAATTTCATGTATCTTGTTATGTTTTGTATTGTATTCTTGTATTGTATTCAAATTTATTGTCATTGTCTCAATTTGAGACAACGAAATGAATTTCCCTTACAGGCAGTATCATAAAAAAAATCACACAAAAAACAAATAAATAAATAATAAATAAATAAAACATATTAAAAATAAAATTGAAATTGAATTAAAAAAAACCACAAACACAGAAAGTCCACGACACAACATAACATAAATGGCACCAAGGTGAGGATGGCACTATAGTCCAGCCAGCCTCCCCTCCGTGTTCATCCGTGGTCGGGGCCTTCCGAGCACCCGCAGTCGCCGCCCCGGGTGGCCCGATGTTCAGGCCCTCACGCCGGGCTGGTGGAACACCAACGCTGAACCCCGACGGTGAGCATCCTCCTCCTCAGCGGCCCAAACCTCCTGATCAGCTGCCTCCCGCTGCCGGAGTCTGCAGCTCCTAAGTCCGCAGGCCGAGCCGGGCAGAGTCACAGGACCCCGCACTGTCCATCAGCGCCGCCCGCGTTGGGAGCTCCGCAAACCGCAGCTCCATGATGTCGGTGCAGCAGGTCCAGCACTCCGGGCTCCAGACGGCGACCCCCGGTAAGGCATCGCCAGCCCCGCGATGTTTCAGCGCTGTCCCGCCGCTGCTGGAGCTCCGGTCGATCCCGGCAGGAAGGCCGCGCCAATCCAGGTAGGTAGGCCGCTGTGGGGGGAGGGGGGCAAGGACGCGACTCGAATAATAGTCGCGTCCTCACCAGGAAGCGACTGAAGGACGGTATCCCCCGCACCGTGCCCTCTTCCCCCACATAAAAACACCAAAAAAACACAATAAAACACACTTTACATAACTAAATAAACAAAAAAAACCAAAAAGATACCGGGCTGTAGGAGGATGCTGCTGGCACCAGCACCATCGGAAGTACAACACTTTTATGACTGTTGGCGCACCAATTTCCCTCTTGGGATAAATAAAGTTCTATTGTTTCGTATTGTATGCCCTGGGTTCATCTGCCCTACGTATCAGGCCTCTTGCATTGAAATAAATCCAGTTTAAACCATCGGACATCTTTCGCTCCATCTTGCCTGTCTTGTCGAGTCAACTTATTCTCTTTATCTTTGCATTTGTTTCAACTTTCTCATCTGCCTCACTGCTGCTTTGATTCCCACCCTACTGACAGGCTAATTTAAATCGTCCCAAGCAGCTCTAGCAAATCTCTCTGCCTGGATATTGGTCGCCTCCAGTTTGGGTATAGCCTATCCCTCATGTAGGTATTAACTATGTCCCTGTCACAAGAGTTCAAATACCAGAGCCTTTGCACCCTTCACCAAGACCTCAGTCATCTTCCTTATCCTTTTATTCCTGTTCTCACTAGCACATGGCATCAGAGGCATTTCGAGATTATTACCCTTGAGTTCTTACTTTGTACTCTCCTGCCTAATTCTCTGTATTCAGTCTGCAGGACATCATCACTTCTCTTACATATAATATTATCATTATTATTATTTATTTATTATTATTATTATCGTTGAAAACATTAGCGACGCAGTGGTGCTGGTTTCCGACGGGCACGGTGACGGACGCACCACACATCTCTGTCCGCCATACAGCTGGCAAGCTCCTCTTTTGTCTCTGCACATGCGTCTTCCATCAACGTCTTCAGCATCGTCTTGATTGGCCGTCCCGGATCACGTCATCCATGGGTGGGTTCCCACAGCACAACCTTGTTTGCTGGCATTTCTGGGTGACGGTGGCGGTGACCAGCGAGCCTCATCCTTCTCCACCTGATCTTCTCGGTCAGAGGTGGAATCTCCCCATAGAGCTGGGCGTCGATGATGTGGTCCCTGCAACTGACATTTTGAACTTTTCTGAGTATTCGGGTGTAGGTACCATCGATAGCCTCACGTCCGTACAATAATATGGTCTCTACAGATAGACAATAGGTGCAGGAGTAGGCCATTCGGCCCTTCGAGCCAGCACCGCCATTTAATGTGATCATGGGTGATCATCCACAATAAGTACCTCGTTCCTGCCTTTTACCCATATCCCCTGACTCCGCTGTCTTTAAGAGCCCTATCTAGTTTCTCTTGAAAGTATCCAGAGAACATTGCCTCCACCGCCCTCTGAGGCAGAGCATTCCACAGACACAACTCTGTGTGAAAAAGTGTTTCCTCATCTCCGTTCTAAATGGCTTACATCTTATTCTTAAACTGTGGCCCCTGGTTCTGGACTCCCCCAACATTGGGAACATGTTTCCTGCCTCTAGCGTGTCCAAACCCTTAATAATCTTATATGTTTCAATAAGATCACCTCTCATCCTTCTAAACTCCAGAGTATACAAACCCAGCCGCTCCGTTCTCTCAGCAGATGGCCTTATGAACCCACGCTGCACTTCCTCAATAGCAAGAATGTCCTTCCTCAAATTTGGAGACCAAAACTGCACGCAATACTCCAGGTGTGGTCTCACTAGGGCCCTGTACAACTGCGGGATCTCTTTGCTCATATACTCAACTCCTCTTGTTATGAAGGCCAACATGCCATTCGCTTTCTTCACTGCCTGCTGTACCTGCATGCTTACTTTGATTGACTGATGAACAAGGAGCCCCAGATCCTGTTGTGCTTCCCCTTTTCCCAACTTGACACCATTTAGATAATCTGCCTTCCTGTTTTTGCTACTAAAGTGGATAACCTCACATTTATCCACATTAAACTGCATCTGCCATGCATCTGTCCACTCACCCAACCTGTCCAAGTCACCCTGCATTCTCATAGCATCCTCCTCACAGTTCACACTGCCACCAGCTTTGTCATCTGCAAATTTGCTAATGTTACTTGTAATCCCTTCATCTAAATCATTAATATGTATTGTAAATAGCTATGGTCCCAGCACAGAGCCTTGCGGTACCCCACTAGTCACTGCCTGTCATTCTGAAATGGACCCGTTAATCCCCACTCTTTGTTTCCTGTCTGCCAACCAATTTTCTATCCATGTCAGCACTCTACCCCCAATACCATGTGCCCTAATTTTGCCCACTAATCTCCTATGTGGGATCTTATCAAATGCTTTCAGAAAGTCCAGGAACACTACACCCATTGGCACTCCCTTGTCTATTTTCCTAGTTACATCCTCAAAAAATTCCAGAAGATTAGTCAAGCATGATTTCCCCTTCGTAAATCCATGCTGACTCGGACTGATCCTGTTACTGCTATCCAAATGTTCGGCTATCTCATCTTTTATAATTGACTCCAGCATCTTCCCCACCACTGATGTCGGGCTAACTGGTCTATAATTCCCTGGTTTCTCTCTCCCGTCTTTCTAAAAAAGTGGGATAACATTAGCTAACCTCAGTTGCATGGAAGACTCTCAGTTTGAGACCCTTAGACACCCGAGACGTCCAGATTTTCCCCATGTTATTGAGAGCTTTCCATGCGAGCACTTTCCGGACCTTGATGTCAGTCTCCAAGCACTGCATTCAAGCTCCCAGGTACTTGAAGTCCTCCACTTTCTTGAGAGATGCCCCGCCACTGGTCTTGAGAGGCACATGGTCACCAACGTTGAACGCCATGTACTCCGTCGTCTTGGCATTGAGGTGGAGCCCATTTTTTCGCACTCCGTCTCGACCCTGCCTAGCAGCTCCTGTGCCTCCCTAATCTGGTCTGACAGCAGTACGATGTCGTCAGCAAAGTCGAGGTCTGACAAGTTGACTGGCCCGATTCTTCTCGAATGCCTTGGGTTGATTGTGAAGCCGAGGTCCTCATGTTCCTTGAGCGCCTGCCTCATGGCATAATCAAGGACAATGACGAAGAGAAAGGGTGCCAGTGTGTCTCCCTGTAAGACCCCCGCAAGGATCCCGAACACTTTGCTCTCGCCATCCGGGATGCCAACCTTGGCCGGGTTGCCCAAGTGCATATCCTCAATGGCTCTCAGGAGACGAGGAGGGATACCGTAAGCCTTCAAAATCCTGATCATTTTGCATTGATGAATCAAGTCAAATGCCTTCTTGAAGTCTACGAAGGTTAGGTACCTATATCATTAAAACCAATGTATACAACAACCTCTGGTTGCTCTTCCTCTACCTAGCTCTCCCTCTCTCCACCGTTCCCTGTGTGCCTCTGTGCCAGTCATCATGCCACAGACTTGGCGGCTGCTGCTCTTCACTGAATTGCCACAAAGGAACATTGCAGTCTCTGCCTATCTCCTCTGGCTTTTCTGGTGGTCGCCCATCTACCTGCTGCCTGAACGTTAGGTGTGATTATCTCACGGATAGTCCTACCTATAATGCTCCAGTGTGAGTTCAACTCCACTCGCTTGATGCAGTCGGTCAAACTGCAACTGGGCACTTCCCACATGTGTAATCACCAGGGGACACTGATCTCCCACAGCCTGCAGGAGGAGCATACAACTGCCCCAACTGCCATCCTAACCGCAATGAGGCTGAAGAGGAAAATATGAACAACCTTAGCTTATCTTACCTTTCCACTGCTCAGGCTTCTTGCTGAAACCTCTTGATACAAAGTTTGAGTACTTACCACTCAAATACAGTGCTTGGCTCTCAAACAACCAGTTCAAAGTGGATGTAGATACAAGGAAATGCAGATGCTGGTTTATCAAAAAAAAAAACATTCTGAAGTAACTTAGCGTGTCAGGCAGCATCTCTAGAAAACATGGATAATGGACTTTTCCGGTTGGATATGTGATGTTTCACAGGGCTCGAAATTAACAGTTGCCCGGCTGCCAATGGCCACTTAAAGTCCCGCCGGACAACCTAAAAGCCGTGTCATTTTGCCCGGCTTGGCAAGCACCCGGGACACGTACCATTCAACTCTGAATGGGCCGCCCTCTCTATCTCTCTCTCTCTCTCTGTCACTCTCCGTCTCCGCCCGCCATCCGTGTCTGGGTCTCAACTCTCCGGCCGCTCCTCATCCGCCGGCATGGCCAGCCGCCTTGCACATGCGCACTGCCACAGCAACTGGTCGGTGCCGGGCACTTTCTCCCTCCCTTTGCATTGTGGGCGATATGGCCGCCATTGCTGTCCGGTCGCCGCCTCACCGCGACTGCTGAAAACCAACACAGAATCATTCCCTGGAGCTGGAGTAACTCTTGCTTCTTGGTTTTCTTGGTTTTAAATTCCAAATGGAATTTAAACTGGAGGTGGTGGAGGGTCCACCACCAAACTCCAAACTCTGAACAATAACAGCCTATTGCACTTTATCTGTTTATTTATTGTGATATATATGGTCTATGGTATATAAACATACTGAACTTGTATGTCCTGTTCTGTATTATGTTTACATGTTCTGTTGTGCTGCAGCAAGCAAGAATTCCATTATCCTATCTGGGACACATGACAATAAAACTCTCTTGACTTGGAGCAAAAAAAGGGTTCTTGGGGAAAAAAGAGCTACCTTAAATTTAGTTGCGTCTGGTTGGGTAACTATGGTAGGGTGAAGACTATTCCATGCTTTAATTGTGCGGGGGAACTCCATGGAGCAGCCAGCATCTCTGGATAGAAGAAATTGGGTGATGTTTCGGGTAGAGACCTTTCTTTAGACTCCCTCTGGTTTTAGTGTTTTTAGTTTAATTTAAAGATACAGCGTGGAAACAGGCCCTTCGGCCCACTGCGTCCACGCTGACCACCAATCACCCATACTCTAGTTCTATCCCACACATTAGCGACGTAAGTCGAGAGTATTTTATTTTCTCACGTTCCACTTAGAACAATGAAATCCTTACTTGCAGCAGCACAACAGAATATGTAAACATAGTACTCTGTAAACAATGTTATGAACGTGAAAACGAAGCTGTATGTATTTTATATATACACACACACACATTTCCCTCCTGGGATTAATAAAGTTCTATCGTATAGTATCGTGTGTGTGTCGGAAGGAACTGCAGATACTGGTTTAAACTGAAGATAGACATAAAAAGCTGAAGTAACTCAACAGGTCAGACAGAATCTCTGGACAAAAGGAAAATATTACGTTTTGGGTTAGGTCTGAAAAAGGTTCCTGCACTCCTTTGGAATGTGGAAGGAAACAAGAGCACGTGGAGAAAACCCGTGCGATCAAAGAGAAAAGGAGCAAACTCCATACAGACAGCATCCATATTCAGGATCAATTCTGGGTCTCTGGCACTTTTAGGCAGCAACTTTATGGCCAATGTACTGCACCATAGTCTTGAACTGAATTAAAACATACAGTAGCTGTAAAGGGGGACATAGCATCACTTAGAGATTTAAGACTGAAAATGGATAGTTTCTTTTTTTTAGTAACCAAAGTTATCAACGTATAATTTTTTGTGTGTTGGAAAACAAAATAGTGGCACAGCTGGTAGACTTGCTACCTCACACGCCAGAGATCTGTGTTCGATCCTGTCCTCGGGCACTGTTTATGTTGAATTCACACATTCTCCCTGCAAGCGTGTGGGTTTCCTCCCACATCCCAAAGACGCATTGGCTTTGTAGGTTCTTATCTCTGTAAAATTGCTCCTAATGTGTAGGGAGTGGGTGAGGAAAGTGGGATAAGAGAACTTGTGTGAATGGGTGGTAAACAAAAAAGCTGGAGAAAATCAGCAGGAGAGGCAGCATCTATGGAGCGAATGAATAGGCGACGTTTCAAGTCGAGACCCTTCTTCAGACTGATGTCGGGGGGGGGGGGGAGCACGGGAAAAAGGAAAGGAAGAGACAGAGACAGTAGGCTGGGGGAGAGCTGGGAATGGGAGGAGAAGGAGGGAGAAAGCAAGAACTACCTGAAATTGGAGAAGCCAATGTTCGTACCGCTGGGGTGTAAACTACCCAAGCGAAATATGAGGTGCAGCTCCTCCAATTTGCGGTGGGCCTCACTCTGGCCATGGAGGAGGCCCAGAACAGAAAGGTTAGATTCGGAATGAGAGTTGAGTTGAAGTGCTGAGCTATTGGAAGATCAGGTTGGTTATTGCGAACTGAGTAGAGGTGTTGTGCGAAGCTATCGCCAAGCTTGCGCTTGGTTTCGCCGAGGTTGATCATACGCTGAATAATCTAACCACATTTTTGTTTGGAAGTGGAAAGAAATAATAGAAATTGCATTCATTGCAATGTGTAAAAAGAGTTGAGATACTGTATTATAATTTTGCTGCATGTCATTGTGATATATATCATGTCTTGATTGGTGAATATATTTAGTTTGTGACCTTATTTGAAGCAGAAATAATATGTGAATGCTTCATTGAGCATAATTCCGACTGATAACTACGCAATTCGTCCAAGCACATTATCGCACGCGTCATGCAAGCCGTCTTAAATGACCACCTAAACTGTCATTTGGCAACTTAAAAAGCTGCCAAGGTTGCCCGGCTGGAAACAGAAAAAAAAAAAGTTAAGTGAGAGCCCTGTTTCATTCTGAAGACGGGTTACAGCCCGAAACGTCATCTATCCGTGTTCTCCAGAGATACTGCCGACCCGATAAATCACTCCAACATTTTGTCTTTTTTTGTCAAAATGGATGCTCCGCTTGAGTCTGTCTCCTTTCTATTTATTTCAACGAACTATGCCTTAATGCTTGCTTTTTAAATCTCCCGCGCTCCTCTCCAGCTTCACACGATCTAAAACTAACAAGACTAGGCAAGCCTTAAAGGCTGTTTTTAAAATCTCCTGCACTACTCTTGTCACAGTGCCCACAACCTAGAAGAGCAAGGGTAACTGATGCATGACATTTAATCATAGCAATGTCATCACCCACGCGTTTTTTTCCTACTATCACCCTATTCTGATTTAGAAATATTACTGATCTATCTTCTTTGTTGGGTCTAAATCATGAAATTCTCCACAACGAGTGTTTTTGCAGTGTTTTTCAGTGGTATCCCATTTCCCACCTTGAATGTCTTTGAAAAGGTCGCAGTACATACTGACGAAGTTGTGCTCATTTTCTATGAATGAATAAAGTTATGAATGAAATGTACTTGTACATCATGTTTACCTTGTCATTCCCATTTAGCTCATGAAATATTCTCATAAGGAAAATGAGAAGGGTCATTATCTGACATATTTCAGGTTATTGCTATCTATCTCTTGTTGCTAATTGTTGAATACGAATCTGAGCCATACCAAGATGTTAACACCCCTTTTTGCGTTTCAGAACTCTCTTTTCAGAACTGAAATTACTGTTGGAACATTTAATCATGAAACCTGTCTGCCCTGGATTTTTGCGAAATATGTGTCTTAATTGCATTTCCTTTGTAAGTCGATTGGCTCCCACCGCAAATTGACGTGAAAACAATGCATCCTCTGTGAAAGATAAATAAACATACTGAGCAACTGATTAATGTTACAGGCTGTCAGCCTAGATATATTCCAAATGCTTGTTTTTTTTTTAGAATCCCATTCATATGAGATTTTATCTTTGAACAAAATTTGTTAAACTCAATTTCAATTTTTGGTTAAATTATCTAATTGAAATGGTTGGCTAAGGTATTGAAAAACTAGGATGTTCGTATGGATTTTAATTTTTAACTGATGTAATAATGGTGAAATAAATGTTTACTTTTAGTTATTAGAGGGAAAATGGAAAAATGGCACTGAAGGTAATTGGTCTTGATGTGCACTTGTTTGAATGTTCACGATCTTAGATTTTGTTGTCTGTACCCAAAACTTTGTATTTTGATTAATATATAGGGTATCCAATTCATTAAATGGATAGATTACACGTCAGACACTGCATCCTGAAGTGTTATGTGAAATCAAACACAAATAAAATGTCATTGTTTGTCCGTTTACACTGTAAAATGTCTGTTTCCCACTCAATCAGAATACCCAATGAATAAGTTTATTAGAAAAATGTTGAGGCGGCTCAAATTAATCAGACTGCATTTAAATGGAGGTAAATATTAGCTCCAATAAGGATAAACCTCAATGTGGCAGAAAAGATATTTAATGCTCACTGGGATATGAGCATTTCTTAAATGTGTTTCACACTGCATAAAAGGATCTAATGTCGATTTTATAACAGGTTTTCGATATTTGAATGATGTATATTTAAGGCATGTAACTATTACCAGCAATTTGCACTGAAATAATTGCATTCTAGTTGTCAAAATTTAATCCTTTCTACGAGAACCTGTATTGGTACAGAATGTTCACAATAATGAAATACAAGCTAAATTAGCTAGAAAATTAAAAAAATATGTTTTTTTAAGATGTGTTTAAAAATTCATACATAGCAAATCAAATATTTATGTAACCAATTTCCCATTCCAACCAATGCAAGACAGACTGATGCTGTTATGTAGTGTTGGTGTTTTTTTTTTTGTTTCTGTTCTGTCAACCAAGATGTGGTATGTATTGGGAATTTTATTGACTGAAGTTCCTGTACCTAATAAAGCATAACATTGAAATGGCTGTATTATTTGCTGTATTCAAGTTTACTTTGCAGTTTGGTTGCCATATCTGTCATTTTACACTTTAATTTTCCTGCCATATTTCAGTCAGATTTCAGGTTTTACATCCATGCCAAACTAAATCTTTTGAAATATTGCTATTTTTTACCTAATTCCTTATTGCAGATTGAAATGATCTTTAATTCAAAACAAATGGATATTTTGCAATGATCTCCACCAAGTAGAATTTGAGTGTAAGACAATACTTGCACCTTTATTGCTATTATATGTAAACATGGACAAAAACACAGCTGTTAGATAATTAAAATAAATGATAAATGCTGGAAATGTTCCCCAAGAATTTGTGATCTAGCTGAACCCTCCTGAGTTTTTTCTTCTTAGCATTGTTAGCATTCAGGCCTGGTCTGTTGAAGAAAGATTATTCTTCTCCAACATGAAGTTCACGTCAGTCCATTTATTGAACTAGTTTCCAATTTGTTTTGGATGGGGCAAGGGTGTGGGAATATGCATTCCATTGTAGTTGATGGTGTTGTCATACAAAGAGCTTGGCCATTGCTCTGTCATCAACCAAAGATTTGGATGAGAAGATGTGGCATTTTGGGAAGTCAAACCAGGGCAGGACCTTCACAGTCACTGGTCGGGCCCTGGGGAATTGTAGAAAGAAGGCTTTGAGGTGTAAAAGTACATAATGCCCTGAAAGTGGCGTTGCAAGTAGATTGGGTGCTGAAGAAGGATTTTGATAGGCTGGCCTATCAGTTAGGAAATTGAGTCTAGGAGTTGGGAAGCTATGTTGTTGTTGTACAAAATGATGGTGAGGCCGCACTTTAGTGTAGTTTATTATTATTGTCCCGTGTACTGAGGTACAGTGAAAAACTTTTGTGTGCTAACCAGTCAAAGAAAAGACTGCCATATATTTATTGCAGATTTTTTTGCATCTGCACTGTTTTGATTTAGTTTAGTTTATTATTGTCACGTACCAAGGTACAGTGGAAAACCTTTTGTTGCCTGCTATCCAGTCAATGAAGACTATACATGATTACAATCAAGCCAATCACAGGGCACAGATACAGGATAAAGGGTATAACTGCAAGATAAAGTCTGATTAAAGAAATTTCAAAATGTCTCCAATGAGGTAGATGGGCGGTCCGGACTGCACTTTAGCAGATGAGAGAATGGATCAATTTCCTGACAACAGCTGGGCAGAAGGTGTCCCTGTATCTAGAGGTGCGTTTTCAAACTTCTGTACCTTTTGCTTGATGGGAGAGAAAAGGGAGGCTGGTCCTTGATTATGCTGATAGATTGGCCAAGACAGTGAAGTGTAGATGGAGTCAATGGAAGGCAGGTCAGTTGTGCTGTGGTCTGGGCTATGTCCACAACCCTGCAATTTCTTGTGGTCTTTGATGGATCTGTTCCCAAACCATGCTGTAATGCATCTGTTTAAAATGCTTTATGTGGTGCATCTATGCAAGTTGGTGAGGAAGACGTGCCAAACCTCCTAAGCTGCCTGAGGAGGTAGAGGCATTGGTGTGCTTTCTTGGCCATAGCTTCGATGTGGCTGGTCCAGGAAAAAATGCAGTGATATTTATTCTTAAACCTTCGACCATCTCTACTTCGGTGTCAGCAATGTATACCATGGTGTGTGTACTCCTTTGCTTCCTGAAGTCAATCATAATCACCTTTGCCTTGCTGGCATTGAGGGAGAGGTTGTTGTCTTGGCACCAGATTACAAGGTTCTCAATGCCTTTTCTGTACTCGGTCTCATCATTTGATAGCCTGCCCAGTACAGTTGTGTTGTCATCAAATTTGTAAATTGAGTTAGATTGGTAGTTAGGTAGGGATGAATGTAGTGGATGCTGTTAAGCTGAAAAGAATGCAAAGAAGATTTATGAGGACATTGCCAGCACTTGAGGGCCTGAGCCACAAGGCGTGGTTGGGTAGCCAAGGGCCTTTTATTCTTGGGTATATAAAATCATGAGAGGAACACATAGGGTGAATGCAGTCTAGGAGAATCAAAAACTCGAGAGAATAGGTTTAAACAGAGGGGGGAAATTTAATAGGAAATTTGAAGGGCATTTTCACTCCGGTGGTGGGTACATAGAATGAGAGCTGCCAGAGGGCAGTAGTCGGCACATGGTTTTGAGAGCTTTGGGTAAATTGGGATAGCTTAGATGGAGCATCTTGGTAGGCATGACTATGACTAACAAGCACACTACATTCCCCATGAATGCTGGATAGACAAGAGTATGCTGTCTGATTTTAAAACGTACTCGAGAAACCATTGTGCCTGCATATTCTCAGTGGTAGACTATACAGATGGTCTTGAGCATGTGTAGGATTTGCTGGTCGTATAAATTGTCAAACTATTAGAAGTTCAGCAATGTAATTGGGAAAATAAGTGTACACCATTTATCAGGCTTATCGTGTTAGGAACATATTTATAGTTAGTCATAAAGTGCAAAAGTTTTCAAAAGTGAAAGGCCGAGCATTTCATTCACTGGGTTCGATTTGTGCCTGAGTGAGCTGTAAGGTGGCCAGCTGGGCTATGCTACTTCTGAGGTCTCGATTGTGGCCTCGCAGCTGCAGGGCAGTCTTTGCCTACCATGCTTTCCCCCCCCCCCCCCCCCTCGGTGCTCCAATGTCAGCCGCGGGAAGGCTGTGTGAGACGAGGCATGGCACTTACATGGGTTGGGGTTGAGGTGATGGTGGAGTGGGTCTGGAGGTCTTGCCTCCACCTGGGACTCGATTAGATCGAGTGCTACTCCAAGTGACTGAACATGGATCACTTACGGCCTGCAACAATGCAGAGCAGCAGTAGAAGGCATCGACAACATCGCTAGGGCAGGCCGACCCCTGTAACTCCAACCCATTTTATGGCCAAGTTATGACTGAACTTGAAGGGTACAAGATATCACCGGAAATGTAACTGCTTCAGTGTAATCTACTATCGCACTTTTGTACTTGATAACAATTATACATATCTATAGTAAGATTTTTACTGAACTCTGTCAAAATAATAATTTCACTGTACCCAAGTGCATGTAAAAATAAAGTACCATTGAAGATGAAAAGCTGTCAAACGTTTGGCCTATCATCGGACTATATTTGAAATTAGGCTAACCAGTGCCTTACCCACTTTGTCTTAAGGTAAATAAGCTGGGCATAATGAACCAACATTTATCAGCATTATTTACAAGGATTAATTCTAGGGGGAAAAAAATCAACCTGCAAATGTAATTTTACACATGAAGGGTAGTCCCTGAATTCAAAACCAAAATATTCACATTGGATGTCAGAATTGTGGAAGTCTGTGCCACAAAGATCACTTTATCTTTGAGGACAGCATCCTATACAGTCATTCATCAGTTCCATTATTTTGCCACTCATTTGAGAATCGAATCTTATCTTCTTTATAATAGTAGATTCACAGTGTGTCATATGGGGTCTAATCAAGCTTCTATACAAGTTTAGACTTTACAGTTTCCTCTAGAAATAACCATGTTCTTTTGTTGCCCTTTACATTTCATTACCTGCTGCTTTGAGATGTTGTCAGTATTTCAGATTATTTTGTTCCTCCATCTCGTATGGATATTAATTTTCAACAGGATTGCCTGATCCTCCAAACAAAGTATAGCATGTCACATCTATATTGAAGGAGATTTGGCAATTACATCCCCATTCTGCAAGTTTGTTAATTTTGTCGTGTTATTTTTGGCGGTCTTCTGATGTGCTAACTGCACCTCTACAATTTGGAGGTATTTACAGATTTGTACTTTCAATTGTTTGTATGACTGAAAGTGAAGGAATAACAAGAGTTATAAAGACACCATTGTGGGATCCTTCTATCCTCCTCAGCCCAGCCCTGGATTTGGAATATCAAAGTGTTCAGCTTCACCAGTCTACTTCTCAAAGCTGTCATCACTGCCTAAGGGTGTGCAGCTTGATCAGTTCTTTGTGTTAATGGCATCCAACACCATAACTTGGCATACTGTCTATTGATGTTGTTAAAGGACAAAAACATCAGCTTACAGTTGCAGCATCAGTAATGAGTTGCCAGGAGGTTGTCCTGTTTAGGTAAAATAATTGCTCGGAAGTACAAGGTAAAGGCAAAATGGAACGCACAGGCAGAAATGAACTCTTTATTAAATGTTGTTGCATAACATATAAATGAGTTTAAAAATTGCATGTCCCTATTTTGGCACTGCACTTCCAGCTGTGAAAATCTTGGGATTTGTATTAGACATTTTGCAACTTAAAGATGTTTTAAAACACCATTGCCAATGAAGCATAATTTAAATGCAGTCCCTCTATAATGCAATGAAATACTTCTCTCCTGCAGTTGCTGGCTTTAACAAGATCAGCAAGCTGTTGGTATTGTTCCCACCTGACCATCTTGCACAGTAACTGATTTCCTTGAAGTGGCAGGTTCACCTGGCGTTGCATTGTTACCTTATTTCAGCAGCTGGGGGTGATTGTGAGAGGGAAATTGACTTCACTCTTCCCTAGCTATCAGTCCTCTGTTGCTGGCATAAAAATCATCACTGCTCTTCACAGATAAATCATTGCACAAAATGCTTTGAGACTACAAGATGTCACATTCATGAAAATTGGCATATATGTACCCATTAAGTATTCATTCTAGGATAGATATAGAAATATGATTTTATATTTATTTTATTTTGTGAATCTTCAATATGGGCCAGTTTGGAATATTGATGATGTCATGAAAAATGTACATGACATGAACAATGTCACGGTAACATCTCAAACGGCATCTCTGACA
Organism: Leucoraja erinaceus; assembly: GCF_028641065.1. NCBI lineage: Eukaryota > Metazoa > Chordata > Chondrichthyes > Rajiformes > Rajidae > Leucoraja > Leucoraja erinaceus. The sequence goes on along the minus strand of NC_073377.1, from coordinate 71,443,606 downwards.
CTGATAAAAGATCAACACAATGGTGAAGAGAGCTAGCCTCTGGCACAGTTCTCTTATAACTCACGCACAATGGCATCATATTGCTATTTTATCAATAGACTTAACAGTGAAACAGATCAAAAATGGAAGGAGATTTAATGCTACTGCTGGACCTAAGGGATTTGAAAATGCATTTTGTGTTTTTAGGAACATAAGAGAAATAAATCAAAGTTTTATTTAAAAGCAATAATAATCAGTGACTCGAGATGTTGCTTTGAACTATAAGATATGGCATAAAACGGCTTATTTCACTGAAGAAGTAAAACCATCAAAATTATTAGCACAACAGAATGGCTATTTTATTATAATCTGTTGCTTTTTGTCAGGTGAAAGTGTAACAAATGTATTTTTAAATGACCAGTTCCAGGAATGTTATCACCAAGTGGAATGATTTTATCTTGGTGTAATCTGATCCTTGCAGCTAGTTATGGAAGTAGCTCAGTCCTTTGCACGAACCAGCCTCCCGCATATCGACTCCGTCTACACTTCACACTCCTCAGGAAAAAAAAGCCAACAAAAAAGAACACTGAACAAAATCTAAGTATCCAGGCAAGCACTTGATTCGTGTAGAATTCATGATTCTACATCGTGAAATGGAAGGGGGCATAGAAGGCTACAGACTGAGCTCTGGTATGTGGGATTGGTAGCAATTGGTACGATGGTCAGCATTGATAAGTTGGGCCAAATGGCCTATTTCAGAGCTTTGCAACTAAAGAAAAAAATAAAAATGTTGAACCAATACATAAATAAGGCATAAAAACCACCTCAAAGACTTAATTGATGAATCAATTTTTATTTGCATTGTATTGATAAAACTGCTGACAATAAATATCAATGTGTAGAATTTATAATTTGGTTTAATGCAGCATGCAGATTTCGAAGTGTTAAACACTTAGGAGACCTAAACAGCAACCTCTGGTGACTGTGCATGCCACCCAAGGTTTCCATGAGGTCACCGGAGGTTTTGGTCACTCCCTAATGGTCGAAAGTGGTTCCCGTGTGGCTGAGACTTCATCTAGCTTGCTGCTGTTTTTTTCCATCATGATTAAAACCGGCCTCATCTAAAAATAGGTCGCCGTTTTAAAAATCGATTATTTTTTTTGTCGCAGGTCTAGTCAAAACTGGATTTCATCAGTCGAGGAAGGTTTTCAACATATGCGTGGGAGGTGGTTGTAGGTCACCTCGACCTTGATTTTTTTTTTTGGGTGGCGGGCAAGGTCACCAGAGGTTGCTGTTTAGGTCTCCTAAGTGGGACAGGGGCTTTAAGGTCATAAGTGATAGAAGTAGAATTAGGCCATTTGTTCCATCATGTCTACTCCGCCATTCAATCATGGCTGATCTATCTCTCCCTGCTAACCCCTTTCACCTGCCTTCTCCCCAAAACCTCTGTCACCAGTTCAGACAGATGACTGACCAATTTAATTTGTTTGTGGGATGCACTAGTCAATGTCAAGAGAATGGTTAAAAGAGTTGGAAGAGCAAAAAAAGCATGGATGGACATGGGGAAAAAAAATCTAAAGGGATTTGGCTTACAGTATTAACAATTTTGATGTAATTATGATTTTGTTCAAACCAAATGTTAACATATATCAAATGGTGACACAATGTACTGCAGATGCTGGAATCTTGAGCAAAACACAAAATGCTGGAGTAACTCAATGAGTCAGACAGCATCAGTGGAGGGCCGGTGACATTGGTGTCCATCTACAGATGTTGCCTTATTTGGGTTCCACCAGGACTTTTTGCATCAATTGGTATTTTATGATAACTAAAAATACCCAATTTTACTGAACGTTAATAAAACTGAGAAACTCTAAGTAAACAATGTGGGCAGCATGGTGGTGCAGTAGTAGAGTTGCTGCCTTACAGCGCTTGCAGCGCCGGAGACCCAGGTTTGATCCTGACAACGGGTGCTGTCTGTACAGAGTTTGTACATTCTCCCCGTGACCTGTGTGGGTTTTCTCCGAGATATTTGGTTTCCTCCCACATTCCAAAGACATATAGGTTTGTAGGTTGATTGGCTTGATATAATTGTAAATTTTGCCCAGTGTGTGTAGGATACCTTTGGTAAAATAACAGATGAATCAAAAATGGAAAACATTGGAAACACAAATTAAGAAGGATTCATTCAAAAATAAGAAAGAAATGATACACTGGAAATAACATTCATCAGAATTTATGTTTGTTTAAAACTGAAAGGATTTTTGTGTGGCACATTCATATCAAATTATCCAGCTGCATTTAAACAAGGTTTGAGATAATTTCTTTCTACATAAGTAGTACAATTTGTGCTGACTATCTTTGGATTCTTTGGATCACAGGTTGAAACGGTGAAGAACATGTGTAATGTATCTACAGATTGATTATCTTTAGCTTTAGTCCTTTTTGAGGGTGGCACATAAAATTACATTGGAATCCAAAGAATAAATAAAGTATAAGGCCCAGCCACACTTGTTATTAAACTCCATGCGATTTTCTCTGTTTATATATGAATTTCTTGACTGATCTACCATTTTAGCCACATTCTCTTACAGTTTTAAAGGAAAAGTGAAAAGCTACAGATGCTGGAAACCTCAAACAAATATATGAGGGTCTTCAAGCTAAGATGTCAAATATTATTTTGCCCACAGGTGCTGTCTGATTTCCTGTGAGTTTCCAGCACTTTCTTTTACATTTCCCTTACATTTTATTTTAATTTACACGATTGTTCACATATATTAATTATTTCAGCATTTTCTGCTATCTGAGGCGTCCCTCTGTCCACCGACGTGAAGAAAAGCCCGTTCAACGGATACATGTGGGTCAAACTTAAAAGCTTCTGCAGAGGGAGTCACAGATTAATAGTGACTGAAGTATAATAGTAAGATGAAAGAAGACAAGAACTACCAGATGACCTTAATGAGGGCTGGGAGCGGAGGGCACGTGGACCCTCATCGTAACTCCTCATAAAATAAAGATCAAACTTCAAACTGGTAAGTTCACATTTAATCTTACTATTTTACTTCGGAGTCACATGAGTGACTACGTGAATATTTCAAAGCTCTGTGATTTCATGCCGTGAGAAACAAGTCTACACAACCACAACTGCCCCATTGACAAATGAGGGAAAAACATTCATAATGCATAGTCATGACATAGATTTAAACATGCTGATGCTGTTAAATAAGTAATAACAATAATCACATCTCTCATCCGGATGGAACCTATAACAGAACATAAAATAAAGTTGAGAAATACCCCTGGTCTGGCAACGGGTTATTATAACGTTTGAAAATTTGTTCGTTTGACCACGCGACAGCCGTTAGGATGTGGTCCAGCGGAACGTAATTAACCCTTGCTGCTGCTGTTATAACAGCCCTGGTGGAGTGAGATCTGGATCAGTATCTACTCGTGCATAACTCAACTCTGTTCTAACACCTGGCAAGATCTGAGCAGATACGTTCTTATAACGTTTTTTGTAACTAACAATCATGGTTAGCTCAGTCTCAAAGGCACTGGTGACCTTGACGTATTGTTGTATATGTGTGTCCTCACATAACGAAAGGTCCCTGGATATGCCTTGAACTAATTTGAGACCTGACACCCCTACTGTTCTGCTTAAATAAATTATAGCATAAAATACTATGCATATATTTGCAGATGTAATCATCCTCTCCTGTCACAATAATGTAGCGATGGACCTGTTGCGCTAAACAGTGCCAGGAGGATAACTACCTAACGAGGTCCAGTCAAAGCTAAGAATGTAGCTGGAACCCCCTGGTGAAATAGTGTTAACACAATGTCAACCTCCCATACTGCATTGTACTTGTCCTGGGAAAACTTGTGTAAAAAATATCCTTTACTAACTCAATATCCGAGGTGAACCCAACAAAGTGGACCTCGTTAGCTGCAGTAAGTCTGATGGAAAGCATCTTGGCACAGTTAATGACCCTATAACTCAATATTGTCAAAGACCATTTAAATGAACTGCAATAGCTCAGAATCTGTACCATTTTAAATGTAACATGAGCATTAAACAAACACTTCCCATCTCCTGAAGCAGCAAAGTACCACTTTTTGGTACCATTCCAGCACTGTGAATACATACAAAAATAGGTGTGACAACCCAAGCTGTAAACAGTCTATTGAGAATCTGTAGAACATAAATTGATTTTATCATGCCACAGGCTGAACCAGCAAGTTACGTTTAAAATAACCATATAAGGTTGCATTATTATTATTCCCGACAAATCGGGAATCAAACTGCATAGGCCAATTCCACAGCTGGAACATAAAGCGGCTCTTGATGACTATTTCAAGACCCGACTCATAAAGCAAAATGGAGGAAGACATAAAAGACCATTCTTCATGCTTGTAGCGAGAATGTATCTTTCGCCACTATTATGCCACACATTTTTGCAACCTTTGAATTAGCATGAAAACAACATATCTATATTTGGTGTTGCATTGAATCGGAATTTCATAAATACTGTGTGGTCCAACACCCATTCTGTGTTGTCATTGATCTGTACTTAATGATACTCCAGTGGCAAATGAGATTATGTACCTTTTACAGGATATTTTACCTGATTGCACCCTCGTGCTTATATGCCACATCATAGTGTATCAACATGAAGTTGAGCATGCACCTATGCATATTCACTCGATCACTCTTTAACCCATAAAATGCACTTAGGGTCTATAGATAGTTGATACCAATACTGAAGAGTTAATAACTCATGCAAATCTCCTGCATCTCCAACTAGAGATGACATTCGCATTTTCCCACCTTAGGCCATAGCATCATTTTGCAATATAATGACATATTTATTGGTGAACTACTGGAGCAATGCTGAATACTGTTTGTCCATCATAGTGACTTTAGTAGCTTCAGCTGGTAATAGCCAAGGTGTATTATCAATGACCTTCATGGCCCTTTATAGTTTGCCATTAAGCATGCTGTCAGTTCTCCCACTTGCACAGCTGCATCACATATTACATTGCCAGTTAATCTAATGAATAGAAACTGCTTTATAACAACAAGGCTGTTCCAAGTTTCTATTGACTCCAATCTGTTGCCCAGGGCGGAGTCACAGGCTAACTGTCCATTTGATAACAACTTAATTTAACTGGGTAGGAGAGAACAATTTCTCAAGTAGCTTGAGACGGAAACAGTGGATTTTAGCCAAATACAGCGTCAAAATATAATCCAGACAATACATCACAAATGTTTTTGAAATCTGAGTAGTCCTTTGAATGATTTATTGTCATCATACTGTTAAATTGCCTCATCATAGCAATGCCTTCAAATTGCATATCTGATGATCATTGTACATGGAAAAACCCTTTGAAATCAGTTTGATCACCCTTCTTTCATAATGAACAGGCCACGCCTGCCATCATTTTGTGTCTGCCCTGAACGGCAACTCTGGCCCGGTTCCGATAAATCTCACATGTCCCAAGACAACTCTTGCCATAATTCTGACCTTGCCTTGAAAGATAATTCCCCATATCTCCAAGCCTGTCTCGAAGGCAACCCTGGCTAAAATACTGGACCTGGCTCAACACTCTTCTGGCCAAATTCCAACCTTCTTGGAATACTAATAATGTCCAGTTTACCTGGTTAAAATGCCTCCGAGTAGATGCCAATGTCTCAATCATTTGGGTATTGTACAACCAATTGTAAATCTTACCAACTTGTTCGTGGTCACTTAGTTGTAGAGTAACTCTGGTCAGCTTTCATGCTGCTACCAGCTTCAGTGAACCGCATCCTGCCGATGAAGCCGTGGGGTGCGCTGTCCCCTAAATTATGAATCCTTACTCGTCCTTCAGGTTTTACCTGTGGAGTAGGTCTTACCTGAATAGAAGATTCGGCTGGTGGCTCTAACGTCCCCTGATAGCGGTGACCACTGCATTGTGTTGGGATGGCAACCTTGCTGCCAGGAATCGTACCTCTGACATGTGAGGTTCATCCCCTGAGGTATGCTCCACGCTATACCCTCAGCCTCACATTTACACTGACCCGGCATGTTCTCCTCTTCCATAAGGGAGACATTAAGCAGCCCTACTACAAGGCGCTGCTGGCGCAGCCTAGAGCTAAAGGCTGGCACTGCCGTAGACTTGGCATCCCCATTAAGCAGCCCTGCTGCTGGCACGGACTCGCCTATAGTCCCGCACTGACACAACTCCTGCTATTAGGGTGTATTTAGCTTGAGCCTCCTCTCAATCGGGCTCCATCTTGGTCAACCTCCACATTTTTTAGGTATGTTACAAAACCTACCTGAATCGTCATTGGGAATCTGCCCTCAGCCATGTCGGCGATTTTGGCGCTGTTTGGAGGGGGCGGGTTTTAAAACGCGATTTTTACTAGGCTGTACTAATCGCACATGTTCAGCCTAGTAAATCATTAACGAAAAATCGCTGCAAGACCCGGTCGCAAAAGGTATTATTAGTTTTATAGGCCTCGATAATATAGTTATAATAGTTTTAAAATTACTCTCTGATTTCGCAACCTCTCGCAGCCCCAGGGTTTTATAAAGCAAACAATTAAAGGTATGTACCTTATTTTTACATTAAATGGGGCATATATATAACCCTGAATATCAAGTTATCTATAACGAATAGTTCATTTTGGGCTTTTTATATCCCGCAGTATTTTTCTCGGCATTTGAGGGCACTAATCCAGCGCTATGTCAACGTTCTAAACCAGCGCGTTCCACATGAACCCACTAGAAAGCTGATTTAAATGGGCATTTATTTACAGCAATTGAACACTAAATTCCTTCCATTTGGCCTATAAATTAATGTAAATTAGATATAAAAATCATGTTATATTGTGAATTATTTGTGAATAATCTTTGGACACTTAGGCTATTTAAAAATGTTAATCTTTCCTTAAGAAATGGGCGTTTGACTATCCAAGATCACAGCTTTTTTGTAATGTCCATTGAAAATCAATAGGGAACAAGATGCTAATTTCCGAGTATGAAAATGGTCATAACTTTTTTAATACTTGAGATATGAAAGTGAATTTGGTGTCAAATTAAACTTATTGTTATGCTTTATCTGATGGGATAAATTGCAGACTTGATTTTTTAAATCTCAAAATTTTGTAACATTGCTACATTTTTCACTTTACCGGAAGGGAACCCTCCCGGCACCAGGACTGACTACTTTGGTCGGTTTACCCCATATCTTGGGGACCTCTGCGGTCTGGGCACAGCATTGCTGGGGGATTTCCCCTCCCACGGGAATCCCAGACCCATATTTATTACCAGAGAGAAAAAACCCTACCGGCACCAGGGCTGACCGTTCCGGTCTGTTTAACCCCTTTCCTGGGGACCCCTGCGGTCTGAAAGCCGCATAACTACTGGATTCCCCTACCCTGGAACCCCAGTAACCCAACGACTATATATCGGGGGGAAATCCTCTCGACACCCAGTCTACTGGAGGCCCCCTCCCTGGGAACCCCAGCATTAATATGTATATCGGATGTAAAACCCTCCTGACACCCGGTCTACTGGAGGCCCCCTCAGCGTCTATGTGCCTATCGAGGGGAAACCATCCCGGCACCCGGAGCGCCTGGAAGCTACTGACCACCCGTCAGCGACCGACTTCACGATACCCGACATTCTCCAGCTATCCGCTCCCGCGGCAAGAACCGGGGTTTCCCCACAGCCCATAGCTGGTTCCCTCGTCGGGCCTCGCGAATCCTCCGGCAAGAAGCCTCTGGAACAAGAGGTTCCTGCGAGGAAGAAAACGGGTAAGAAAACAAGCTTGCCTGAAGTTTAAACTTACCGGGCTCGAGAAGCTGCTGCTCCAACCGGCCGCCTGCACCAATGCGTCTGACGTAATGGCGCACGTGCACGCTGAACGGGCTTCTTCACGTCGTCACTCACGTGACTCCGAAGTAAAATATACTGTTGGTGCAGAACAAAGCAAGAATTTGATTGTCCTATCTGGGACACATGACAATAAACTCTCTGATTCCTGGGATGTCAGGACTGTCTTATGAAGAAAGACTGGATAGACTTGGTTTATACTCTCTAGAATGTAGAAGATTGAGAGGGGATCTTATAAAAACTTACAAAATTCTTAAGGGGTTGGACAGGCTAGATGCAGGAATATTGTTCCCGATGTTGGGGAAGTCCAGGACAAGGGGTCACAGCTTAAGGATAAAGGGGAAATCCTTTAAAACCGAGATGAGAAGAACTTTTTTCACACAGAGAGTGGTGAATCTCTGGAACTCTCTGCCACAGAGGGTAGTTGAGGCCAGTTCATTGGCTATATTTAAGAGGGAGTTAGATGTGGCCCTTGTGGCTAAGGGGATCAGGGGGTATGGGAGAGAAGCAGGTACGGGATACTGATTGGATGATCAGCCATGATCATATTGAATGGCGGTGCAGGCTCGAAGGGCCGAATGGCCTACTCCTGCACCTAATTTCTATGTTTCTATGTTTCTCTTGATTCTTGAATCTCGAATCAAAGGGATTCAAGTATAAAATTAAAAGGAAAGAGTAAGATTTGAAATCATGATTTTATTTTTGCACATAGTTGTGCAGTCTTTCGATAGTTTCCAAATAAACTTTATAAAGTACAGGATCAAGAATTGTAGGATTATGTACAGTTATTTACACAAGGCTTGAATGAATCCTGGGTTGCTGGGACTGCGGAAATAATAAACATCTCAAATTGCTTACTTTGAAGATCAATGGTTGTTGTTGTGCAGACAAACAGTGTAAGCATTTTACATTATGTCCTTAAAACCAGTAACAAGATAAAAAATGACTTTAACAGCATAAAGAACAAAACTTTGCTTCTTTTAACACTGATGATGTTTACCCTAAGACTAAAGGTAGACTGAATTTTACCTGGCCAAAAGACTGGCCTTTTTTCAAAATCCAGCACCAATAGTCTGTCTGCTGATGTATGGTCACAAATGTGTCAACCAAGGACAAGCACGAACAGCAAATGTTCATGATTAAAAGTGAATAGCACAGGATAAAATACTGATGAGTTTTCTGGAATTTCACTAGTGATATTTTGGGAAAAGTAAGGCATTTGGCAGAACTTTCCATTACAGAATGGGCAATAGAGCAGCTCAAAGTAAAATAGACTCTACTTGATGTGTGGAAGGAAGACACCCAGCCTGGTCCAACATGACATAGACCTTCCCACCATCGAAACTATCTAGATAAGATGCTGCATCCACGTTAGTCAGGAAATGGTGTTTGGTAAACTGTTGGGACTGAGGGCAGATAAATCCCCAGGGCCTGATGGTCTGCATCCCAGAGTACTCAAGCAGATGGCCCTAGAAATCGTGAATGCATTGGAGATCATTTTCCAATGTTCTCTCGACTCTGGATCAGTTCCTGTGGACTGGAGAGAACCAATGTAACCCCACTTTTTAAGAAAGGAGGGAGAGAAAAAACGGGGAAATATAGACCAGTTAGCCTTGCATCGGTAGTGGGGAGAAGATGATGTAGTTGTAAAAATGTTATAGCAGCGCATTTGCAAAGCAGTGACAGGATCGGTCAAAGTCAGCATGGATTTATGAAGGGATAATCATGCTTGACTAATCTGGAAATATTTGAGGATGTAACAAATAGAATGGATAAGGGAGAGCCAGTAGATGTGGTGTATCTGGACTTTGACAAGGTGCCACACAAGAGATTGTGCAAAATTAGTGCACATGGTATTGCGGGTAGGGTATTGACATGGATAGAGAACTGGTTGGCAGACAGAAAGCAAAGAATAGGAATTAACAGGTACTTTTCAGAATGGCAGGCAGTGACTAGTGGGGTGCCGCAAGGCTCGATGCTGGGATCCCAGTTATTTACAATATATATTAATGATTTAGACAAGGGAATTAAATGTGACATCTCCAGGTTTGCGGTTGACACAAAGCAGAGTGGCAGTGTGAGCTGCGATGAGGATGCTATGAGGCTGCAGGGTGACTTGGATAGGTTGGGTGAGTGGGTAGATGCAGTATACTGTGGATAAATGTTAGGTTATCCACTTTGGTGGCAAGAACAGGAAGGCAGATTATTATCTGAATGGTGCCAGATTAGGAAAAGGGGAGGTGCAACGAGACCTGGGTGTGCTTGTACATCAGTCACTGAAAGTAAGCATGCAGGTTGGGCGGGCAGTGAAGAAAGCTAATGGCATGTTGGCCTTTATTGCGAGAGGATTTGAGTTTTGGAGAAAGGAGGTCCTACTGCAGTTGTACAGAGCCCTGGTGGGACCACATTTGGAGTATTGTGTACAATTGTGGTCTCCTAATTTGAGGAAAGATATTAATGCTATTGAGCGAGTGCAGTGCAGTTGGTTCACCAGGTCAATTCCCAGGAAGGCGGGACTGACATATGATGAAAGAATGGGTCGACTCTGTTTGTATTCATTATAATTTAGAAGGATGAGAGGATATCTTAAAGAAATATATAAAATTCTTTATGTATTGGACAGACTTGATGCAGGAAAAATGTTCCTGATATTGGGGGAGTCCAGAACCAGAGGTCACAGTTTAAGAATAAGGGTTAGGCCATTTAGGACTGAGATGAGGAAAAACATTTTCATGCAGAGAGTTGCTAATTTGTGGAATTCTCTGCCACAGAATGCGGTGGAGGCCAATTCACGATGTTTTCAAGAGAGAGTTAGATTTAGCTCTTAGGGCTAAAGGAATCAAGGGATATGGGGGAAAAAGCAACGTGGTACTGATTTTAGATGATCAGCCATGATCATATTGAATGGCAGTGCTGGCTCGAAGGGCCGAATGGCCTACTCCTGCATCTATTTTTCTATGTTTCTTTGTGCATTGAGAAGGTGACATCTATCATAAATAAATCCCCATCACTCTAACCGCTGAGCATCACCAGGTTCAGGAACAGCTAATTTTCTACAGCCATCGGGTTCTTCCACTACCTTGCACAACCCTAATCTTATGGGCCTGTCCCACTTAGGCGACTTTTTAAAGTGACTGCAGGAGATTAAGGCCTTCATGGTCGTAAGGAGTTCTGGCATTCGCGGCCTCATTATTGTCACCACAGATTTTTCAACGTTGAAGAATTAGCGGCGACCAGAATGAAGCCGCCATGGAGAGTAGCGAGAATTCTCGTGCCGTAGGTCCAGTGGTAATGGGTTGCCAGGAGGTCGTAGCCGGTGCTGACTGGTGAATTTCATTGGCTCATTGGGGAAAAAAAACATAAGCAGTAGTTTTCAGAACCAAAGATAACCAACCGGTAATGTTATGTCTGCCAAGCTTCACAGCTGTGTATATCTGTTGTCTCCACTTCTTCTCCACCCCCCTTCTCCCCACCTCTTTTAAAGGACTTACGTGACCCTTCCCGTACACTGTGCTTTAATTACAGCGCCGACCTTCCTGTTCATCGCGGCGCGGTGTGTGTCTGTATCTCATTGGTTTTGCACCGTGTGAATTTCACTTCGACCCCGCTGTGTGTGGGTGCGTGTGTGCGCGCACGCCACTCTTGACAGTCACATGAGTGGGACAGGCCCATTACCTCAGCAACTGAACATTATGGACTATCTCTCGCACTACAATGGACTTGTTTTTCTAATTGTGTTTTTGCACTCATCATTTGTTATTTGCACTCTTTTTCTTTTTGCTGTCTTGGATAATTTATGTATAATTTACACTTTTATCAGTTGTCTGAGTATGTATATGCAATGCTGCTGCAAGCAACATTTCCATTTTCCTTTTACCTGTACATGCATAAGACAATAAGTACTTCACTTAAATGGAACCAGCAGCTTTCTAATTTAGCATTGTGAGGTTTTTTTTTCATATCTTTATAAATGCTAAAAAATCTAATGCATAAGGATCCTGGAATCTAGGAAAGACTGGGCACTGACATACAGTATGTAATTTACAATTTGTCCCTACGTTTGAAAGGAACCCTGTAAAAATTACAGTCAGCTATTTGAATTAAATGTTTTATTCTAATAACACAGTTTTATTTAAAATATGAATGAATGTAGCCAGTGTCTATATTCTATATATTTCTATACAAAATGCACAACATTACCTCTCTCTTGTGAAATATTTCCCATGGCAACACATTGCAGTAATTAGTCTAAAATTCCCCAATTGATGAACCGTATCTGATGTCACTTTACATGTGTAATTTACTCGGGCTGTGTGTGATAGGGATGTACGGTTTGTGTCCATCTAACGATGTGAACGTGTAAATAAATAGTCCCTGTACCACCAATGGAAAAAAAACTCAGAAGCGGATTCAGAAAATAGAACACTGCTCTTCTAAATCAAAGAAGTCAGACTTCATAAAATAACTATGGCTTGGGATTTCAAATATCCCATTACATTCAACCTGGAATTGAAAAATTACTTTGGTTTATCTACTGTTATGGTGCAGAAATGCTAATGCAGGCCTTAGAGGGCAGGTATATTTCCCTTGCTCATTTGACAAAATGTGAAACCCATTCAGTAAAATCCAATAAATGCAATAATCACAGTCTGCTGACACTAAAGAAAAAGGACTTTATTTGCTGTTTCTTTTATGCAGCAATTACAGGTCCCTATAGATTTCCAAATCGGATCAGCACAGTGAATTAGACTTGCCATTACCTGTGAATGTGAGCCTTTGGATCCATATTTGTTTTAGGTTCTGCTTAAATCAGCAAGAATGATAAATCTGATGGTGTAAAATTGGAAATGTCAAGGGCATTCTGCAATGGCAGCTGTAATTTATTGTGACCCATCTTTGTACATGCATTTTATTGCAAAATATGAGACAATGTTTGTTTCAATTTAAATTAAATTATCCTTTTCATTATTTTGTCCCTGTTGCTGTCACCACTGTCAGATTTTTATATAATTTTTATTTCAGAATTTCTGATTTGTTCATTGTTTATATTCTTGTTCAAAAATATATTTATTATTTAACAGTTTATTTCTCAACTGAACAAGGTTCATACAATCTTTCAGCATTATTTGAGGTAATTACTGAGCAAGAATTAGATTTCATCTGGGATAATTTTGAAAATATCTGCTCAGATAATTAAATGAACAAAAGAATGCATTAATAAATAAAACACCAAATCTCAAATGCGTAAATCCAAGAATTTTCAACTTTAAAAGTTAACAATACATTTTCAGCTCCAGACCTGAAAGACCCTCTCCAAACATTCTGTGAAATGCAAACAGGTGCATAATTCTTAGCATTGTTCAATAATGAATACATCAGTATGGAACGCAAGGCGGAACTCAATATGGTCAGTGTACATTAAAAGTCATTAGAGGTGGGTACAATTACAACATTTAAAAGATAATAAGTTCATAAGTTCTTAAGTTATAGGAGCAGAATTAGGCCATTTGGCCCATCAAGTCTACTCTGGCATTCAGTCATGACTGATCTATCTTTCCCCCTCAATCCCTTTCTCCTGCCTTCTTCCCAAAACCCCTGACACCCTTACTAATCGAGAATCTATCATTCTGCACTTTAAAAATACCCAATGATTTGGCCTCCACAGCCATCTTTGGCAATGAATTCCACAAATCTTTTTAAATCATTAGTTTGGCCCCAACCCTTTCTACAATATTTAAGATTTGTGCACTTAAGGTATAAGGTCCGTGGACTTCAAATGAATTTCACTTGTTAATTTGCTCTAGATACTCCTTCCTCATCATATAAATATTCCAAATTCCTTCTCCAAGTGCTAATGAATAAAATTTGTATTATTTTCTTAAGCAGTTTACAGAACATTGTGTACTCTCAGGCCTCCCTTTCATTGCTGCACCAGTTTCCGACCTCCCGCCCAACCAATTTTCTAACCAGCATCTTGGCTACTTTTTGCGCTCTAAGGTCTCTGTTGGGTCTCTTAGCAGGGCGACAAAAATTGAACACAATACATCGTGCAAACTCATCAACATCTTGCACCGTAGCCCAACTTTTATTCACAATTACATTCTTATGAGGGAAATGTGGGTACTTCTGTAAAACATTTTCGTTATAATACTAACAAGATCAACATAAATGAGTAGAAACATAGAAACATAGAAATTAGGTGCAGGAGTAGGCCATTCGGCCCTTCGAGCCTGCACCGCCATTTAATATGATCATGGCTGATCATCCAACTCAGTATCCCGTACCTGCCTTTTCTCCATACCCTCTGATCCCCTTGGCCACAAGGGCCACATCTAACTCCCTCTTAAATATAGCCAATGAACTGGCCTCAACTACCCTCTGTGGCAGAGAGTTCCAGAGATTCACCACTCTCTGTGTGAAAAAAGTTCTCCTCATCTCGGTTTTAAAGGATTTCCCCCTTATCCTTAAGCTGTGACCCCTTGTCCTGGACTTCCCCAACATCGGAAACAATCTTCCTGCATCTAGCCTGTCCAACCCCTTAAGAATTTTGTAAGTTTCTATAAGATCCCCTCTCAATCTCCTAAACTCTAGAGAGTATAAACCTAGTCTATCCAGTCTTTCTTCATAAGACAGTCCTGACATCCCAGGAATCAGTCTGGTGAACCTTCTCTGCACTCCCTCTATGGCAATAATGTCCTTCCTCAGATTTGGAGACCAAAACTGCACGCAATACTCCAGGTGTGGTCTCACCAAGACCCTATACAACTGCAGTAGAACCTCCCTGCTCCTATACTCAAATCCTCTTGCTATGAAAGCCAACATGCCATTCGCTTTCTTTACTGCCTGCTGCACCTGCATGCCTACCTTCAATGACTGGTGTACCATGACACCCAGGTCTCGCTGCATCTCCCCCTTTCCCAATCGGCCACCGTTTAGATAATAATCTGCTTTCCCGTTTTTGCCACCAAAATGGATAACCTCACATTTATCCACATTAAACTGCATCTGCCAAACATTTGCCCACTCACCTAGCCTATCCAAGTCACCTTGCAGTCTCCTAGCATCCTCCTCACACCGAACACTGCCCCCCAGCTTAGTGTCATCCGCAAACTTGGAGATATTGCCTTCAATTCCCTCATCCAGATCATTAATATATATTGTAAATAGCTGGGGTCCCAGTACTGAGCCTTGCAGTACCCCACTAGTCACTGCCTGCCATTGTGAAAAGGACCCGTTTACTCCTACTCTTTGCTTCCTGTTTGCCAGCCAGTTCTCTATCCACATCAATACTGAACCCCCAATGCCATGTGCTTTAAGTTTGTATACTAATCTCTTATGTGGGACCTTGTCGAAAGCCTTCTGGAAGTCCAGATACACCACATCCACTGGTTCTCCCCTATCCACGCTACTAGTTACATCCTCGAAAAATTCTATAAGATTCGTCAGACATGATTTACCTTTCGTAAATCCATGCTGACTTTGTCCAATGATTTCACCACTTTCTAAATGTGCTGCTATCCCATCTTTAATAACTGACTCTAGCAGTTTCCCCACTACCGATGTTAGGCTAACTGGTCTGTAATTCCCCGTTTTCTCTCTCCCTCCCTTCTTAAAAAGTGGGGTTATGTTTGCTACCCGCCAATCCTCTGGAACTACTCCAAAATCTAAGGAGTTTTGAAAGATTATTACTAATGCTTCCACTATTTCTGGAGCTACTTCCTTAAGTACTCTGGGATGCAGCCTATCTGGCCCTGGGGATTTATCGGCCTTTAATCCATTCAATTTACCCAACACCACTTCCCGACTAACCTGGATTTCACTCAATTCCTCCACCTCCTTTGACCCGCGGGCCCCTGCTATTTCCGGCAGATCATTTATGTCTTCCTTAGTGAAGACGGAACCAAAGTAGTTATTCAATTGGTCCGCCATATCCTGGTTCCCCATGATCAACTCACCTGTTTCTGACTGCAAGGGACCTACATTTGTTTTAACTAATCTCTTTCTTTTCACATATCTATAAAAACTTTTGCAGTCAGATTTTATGTTCACTGCCAGTTTTCTTTCATAATCCATTTTTCCTTTTCTAATTAAGCCCTTCGTCCTCCTCTGCTGGTCTCTGAATTTCTCCCAGTCCTCCGGTATGCTGCTTTTTCTGGCTAGTTTGTACGCATCATCCTTTGCTTTGATACTATCCCTGATTTCCCTTGTTATCCATGGATGCACTACCTTCCCTGATTTATTCTTTTTCCAAACTGGGATGAACAATTTTTGTAGTTCATCCATGCAGTCTTTAAATGCCTTCCATTGCATATCCACCGTCAACCCTTTTAGAATTAATTGCCAGTCAATCTTGGCCAATTCACGTCTCATACCCTCAAAGTTACCTTTCTTTAAGTTCAAAACCATTGTTTCTGAATTAACAATGTCACTCTCCATCCTAATGAAGAACTCAACCATATTATGGTCACTCTTGCCCAAGGGGCCACGCACAACAAGACTACTAACTAACCCTTCCTCATTACTCAATACCCAGTCTAAAATAGCCAGCTCTCTCGTTGGTTCCTCTACATGTTGGTTTAGATAACTATCCCGTATACATTCCAAGAAATCCTCTTCCTCAGCACCCCTGCCAGTTTGATTCACCCAATCTATATGTAGATTGAAGTCACCCATTATAACTGCTTTGCCTTTGTCGCAAGCATTTCTAATTTCCTGTTTGATGCCATCCCCAACTTCACTACTACTGTTAGGTGGCCTGTACACAACACCCACCAGCGTTTTCTGCCCCTTATTGTTTCGCAGCTCTACCCATACCGATTCCACATCCTCCAAACTAATGTCCTTCCTTTCCATTGCGTTAATCTCCTCTCTAACCAGCAACACTACCCCACCTCCTTTTCCTTTCTCTCTATCCCTCCTGAATATTGAATATCCCGGAATGTTCAGCTCCCAGCCTTGGTCACCCTGGAGCCATGTCTCCGTGATCCCAACTATATCATAATCATTAATGGCTATCTGCACGTTCAACTCATCCACCTTATTACGAATACTCCTTGCATTGAGACACAAAGCGTTCAGGCTTGTTTTTACAACGCTCTTACCCCTTATACAATTATGTTGAAAAGTGGCCCTTTTTGATTTTTGCCCTGGTTTTGTCTGCCTGCCACTTTTACTTTTCACCTTGCTACCTACTGCTTCTACCTTCATTTTACACCCCCCTGCCCCTCTGCTCTTGTACCCATCCCCCTGCCACATTAGTTTTGTTTGAACCTCGTTCTCCTCGAATTTGTGAAAACCTATCACTTCTCCAATATTACTCACAAGCATTTTATTGTCTATTCTGTTTATTTTTTTCGTCTTTTTTAATTTTTATTGTGTGTTAAAAATGTTCTCCGGTTTGTTTTATGTGGGGGAGGGGGAGGGGTCAGGGTCGGGGGAAACCTTTTTTTTCAGTTTCTTACTTTG
Organism: Leucoraja erinaceus; assembly: GCF_028641065.1. Lineage (NCBI taxonomy): Eukaryota > Metazoa > Chordata > Chondrichthyes > Rajiformes > Rajidae > Leucoraja > Leucoraja erinaceus. Next base: position 71,426,282 of record NC_073377.1, on the reverse strand, counting down.
CCGGACATGCAATTAATTTTCGGATCGCATTCTCCAGTCGCTCTGCGGCCTACCATCAATGGAGCAGGAGGCCTCCTTGGGGCCCCACCGCGGGCCGTGGACTTACATTGGAGTCGATCCTTGCCTGGTAGTGCTCCAACCTTGGCCGGCTGATTTTACAATGGGAGCTCGCAGTCTTGGGAGAGGTTGTAAGGTATAGGATAATTAGCATATGTAATTAGTGTCTTGTGATATCTTTGCAATTACGTATGTGCGGGGAGACTCAAGGTGGCGTCCTGAAGTAAAGAAGCTTGTATGATTACTCCTGTGTCCGAGCCTTATTTCTAGTCTGTTCAAAGCACCCAAATACACAACAATTGGTGACGAGGATAAAAGAACGAAGATAAGAACAAGGCCAGCAAGAAGAATCGAAAACAAGTTTAAAAATAGAAGTAATATTTGGAAACAAAGTGGAACAGCACCAAGCCAAATGGTTTTGAATTGGCGCCAAAAAGAAAAAAGGTAGGAACGGGAAGCAATAGCACAGGGAAGAGCTAAGAAAACAAGCAGGGGCAGTAAGGGTCACCGAGCACGGTGTCAGCTTACCTGGAATGTACCCAGGGCTGTGCAGCCCACAGCCAAGCCCAAGCAGCAGCCACAGACGTCGGGTGAAGGCCACGGACAGGTCCAGAGAAGCACCGACAAGAGGACCGTGTAGCCCACGGCCAGCCCCAGTAGCAGCCACAGACGTCAGGTGAGGGCCTAGTATCGTGTAGGCCACGGACAGGTCCAGAGAGCCACTGACCGAGGCTGAGTCTTCAGCCCAACCGGGAACAGTCAGCCCGGTGGGGGGATAAAGTAAAGAAAGCCCGGTCGGGAGCAGAGTCAGCCCGACCGTGAGCAGAAAAACGGACAGGCCCGCGAGAGAAGCGGAGAGCCGTGAAAGCCCGGTCGCAAGGGACTGCCGAGAGTGGAGAAAGCTGAGAAAGCTGAGAGGCACAGTCCCGACGCTTGGAGCAGCGGGGACCAGCAGCAGAAACGAGCAACGACTCGCCTTCGCCTTCTGCAGGGTGGCCACAGGAGCCAGCGACGAGCCGTGCAGCGGGTCCGGTAGCAGCCGGGAGGGCTGTGGAGACAGCGGGCAGGCAAGTCGGCAGAGCAGTGGTAAAGAGGAAGGTCAGCAGACCAGCAGGCCAGCAAAGCAGCAAAAGCCAGCCGGTGGAGACAGCGAGAGCCGTCAGAGGCAACAGCAACAGCTGAGCCAGCAGCAGAATCGGAGGTCCGGAGTGGCCAGCGGTGTTTAAAAGTAACATGAAGCTCCGGGGGGGGAGGGGGGGTGAGCCAGCTAGGGCAACAGCAACAGCTGAGCCAGCAGCAGAATCAGAGGTCCGGAGTGGCCAGCGGTGTTTAAAAGTAACATGAAGCTCCGGGGGGGAGCCAGCTAGGGCAACAGTGGAGGTCGAGGATGCACACAGGCTGCAAGCTGAAGCAGTGAAATCCTTCACAATAAAACTGTAATGCATTGTCACAGTAAAAACAGGACTGTTGGATGTGTAATGCATTGGACTGTTATCAATAATTTAAGTAAATCTATGTGCATAGGAAGAATATGTTTAAAATGTTCTAGTTGCTATTAACAGGAAATGTGGGTTAATAGTATAAATCTATTATTATAAGATTAAGTAAGAGACAGTGATTGTTGCTAAAGCTAATTAATACAGAACTGTGTTATCCAGGGCAGAAGCAGTGTTTTGGCTGTACAGGAGATATGTGTTTTCTTATCTTGAGGTAAGCAGCGTTTTGTCTGTACAAGAGCACCTGAATAGGGTGATTTCACGAAAGGTCACTGGATCATAGATCCTCACCCACGTGACCGCAAAATTTAACTGGGGTACAAACGTCACTTCCAGTACATGTTATTGATGCTGAAAACGCGTACTTTCAAACCCGTTAAAAATCGCGAAAACGGTTAGTTTTTGAGCTGTAAATAACTGTGCCAGTCGGGGTGACCGCGAGGCAGTTATCTTACTTTAGAGTCCAGAAGATAAAGAAAAACGAAGGTAAAGACAAGAGAGCGCTGAAGGGAAAATAACAGCGGAAGTTGTTGGCCGTGCAGATATAAAGATCGAAAATATCGGGAATTATCGCGTTTGCTCACTGCATTTCATCAAAACTAAGGCATTATTGATGTTTTGATGAAATGCAGTGAGCAAACGCGATAAAATCCCGATATTTTCGATCTTTATATCTGCACGGCCAACAACTTCCGCTGTTATTTTCCCTTCAGCGCTCTCTTGTCTTTACCTTCGTTTTTCTTTATCTTCTGGACTCTAAAGTAAGATAGCTGTGCCTCGCGGTCACCCCGACTGGCACAGTTATTTACAGCTCAAAAACGGGCCGTTTTCGCGGTTTTTAACAGGTTTGAAAGTTTGCGTTTCTAGCATCAATAACATGTACTGGAAGTGACGTTTGTACCCCCCAGTTGGATTTTGCGGTCACGTGGGTGAGGATCTATGATCCAGTGACCTTTTGTGAAATCACCCTATAGGGCACCTGGATAGCAACAAGTAGCATGGCTATTCAATGGATAGGAAAATGGCCCCAGTTAGATTCTGGGAGCAATTTTGAGAAATGGACTGAAGTCTTGGAGGCTTCGTTCATTTCCAATGATATCACTACAGAGGAGAAGAAGAGAGCATGGTTCATATTAGGCTTAGGAAGAGAGAATTATTACACCTTCCGTACGTTACTGCTGCCAGCAGCGCCCACGGATAAAACGTACGAGGAGTGTAAGGAGGTATTAATGGCTCATTTCTCGCCAAAACCTCCAAGGGTATCCAGAAGCAAGGGGCCTGAACTAAAGATGGCAGGGAGTCCCTAAAAGGACCAAGGTCAAATGCAAAAGGACAAAGGTCAAGTGCAAAAGGACCAAGGTCAGGCCAAGGGTGCAATGGGACACAGGTCAAGTGCAGAGGGAAACGGTCAAAGGGAAAAGGCAAAGGAAAAGAAGTAAAAGCCATCCAAAGAGCAACCCTAGCTATTCAAGCTGCATTCAGGGGTATGAAGGTACGGAGAGAGATCCGGAACAAACAGAGGCAGCAATGGTAATACAAACAGCATTTAGAATGCATAGAGTATACTGTCAATGCAAGGCAAGGAGAAGGGCAGCTATAATAGTGCAAACCCATTATAGGGCACACCTTCAAATGGTAAGTGATCGCAAAACTTACATGAAGGTATGCAGCAGTGTTGTACTGCTTCAGGCAGCCTACCGAGGAATGCTTGTTCAAAAGCAATTGCATAAATCTGCCAAGGTCATACAAACTTATTATCAGATCCATAAACAGCGTCAGTATTTTAAGAAACTACGCTGGTCTGCCATTGCAGTACAGCAACGATACAGAGCTTGCCAGATATGAAAAGTCCAAGTGAGACTGTATAATAGTTTGAGAAAATCAGTGGTTTGTATTCAGGCCTTATACCGTGGGATCAAAGCCAGGGTATTGGTTGCGAAAATCAAGGCAGCACGCCGTATTAAGTCATTCATAAGAATGTGCATTACAAGCAAGCATTTCTTGATGCAAAAGGCGGCTGTAGTCACTTTGCAAGCAGCATACCGTGGTTACCGATTACGGGTACGCTACAAAGCTGTGCGTCAAGCAGTCATTTCGATCCAGAGATGGTACAAAGCATGCAAAATAGGGCATTCCCAGTTTGTGCAATATCAGTCAACGAGGGATGCAACTATTACCATTTAGACTGCCTACAAGAATATGGTGGTTAGGCAGTGGGTTAAGCAAAAGAGAGCAACCGTAAAAGTGCAGTCAGTACTCCATATGAGTTGGTATAGGAAAGACTTAAAAAGACAAATAGAGGCACAACAGAAAAGGCTGAAATGATACAACGGCTTAAACGATATAGGAAAGACTTCCTCAAATGGAAAGATACAACAATTGTAGTGCAGTCTCACTACCGTGCTTATAAAGCAAGAAAACTATGCAGAGCACAAACCAAAGCCAGTGTTGTAGTGAAAAGACAATATAGATCTTACTCGATGAAGAACCAGAGATGTGACTTAAGTGGCAAATAGATAAACAACAGAAAAGGCTTAAACGATACAAAAGGTTTAAACAATATAGGAAAGCCAGTGTTGTATTGCAAAGACAATATAGATCTTACTTGATGAAGAACCAGAGATGTGACTTAAGTGGACAAATAGATAAACAACAGAAAAAGCTTCATCTATACAAAAGGCTTAAACGATATAGGAAAGCCAGTGTTGTATTGCAAAGACAATATAGATCCTACTTCTTGATAAAACCAGAAAAGGATTTCCCCCTTACCCTTAATATAGACTTAAGAAGACGAGTAGATGAACAACAGAAAATGCTTGAACGATGCAAGGAAAGGTTGAATAAATGTGTGACAATGAGTAGAAAGTGGCTTATAGAAAAGTCTAAAGAAGAGAGGCTGGTCGGTCACAACAAAAGTATGCAGGACCGATTACAATTAGGACACTTCAGTATAGTCCAGCATGGAGCCTCCTTCACTGAGCAATGGACAAAGGGTTATGCATTGCAGAATCTCATGAAACTCCAAGAGCAGATAACTAAGCAGAGAATGGGAATTGTACAACAGAGGAAGCTGTTAGAAAACGAAAACTTGCAGCCATGGGTCAGATCCCACCTTCAAAGAGGAAAACAAAACAAATACATGAACCAGAAAATTATAACTCATAAAGCAAGGGGTAATGTATTTGGTTTAAGTATAATACCATTATGCAACAGTGTATTATTCAATGATGGGTAGGAAAAAGCGCATATACCGTACAGGTGAAATGGACTTAAAAGGGGAGGAGTGCGGTGTATGTAATTGAAATGGTGTTACCTGCTTCCAAGTTAAAGGAGGAGGAGTGTTATGTATATAATAGAAATAGTGTTACCTGCCCCCAAGTTAAAGGGGGAGGAGTGTTCGGTATGGGATAATTAGCATAAGTAATTGGTGTCTTGTGATGTCTTGTGCAAGTACGCATGTGCAAGGGGAGACTCAGGGTGGCGTCCTGAAGTAAAGAAGCTTGTATGATTACTCCCGTGTCTGAGCCTTATTTCTAGTCTGTTCAAAGCACCCAAATACACAACAGAGGTTGTGGATGTCGGGAGCTCCAACGTCGTGGAAGGTTCGACCAGCCCCGATGCGAGGTTCGATCGTCCAGCGCGGGGAGCTGACATCCCCCCGACGCAGAAGCTGATCGCCCCGATGCAGAGGGCCCACCGTCGGCTACGGGAGTCAAGATTATCCCATCAACGGAGGGCTCGAGGCCCCCGACCATGGGAGAGCAAAGGGAAGAGATTGAAATTTTTGTCCCTTCCATCACAGTGAGGAATGTGGAGGAGTCAATGTGGTGGATGTTTATGTTAACATTTGTTTTGTGTGTTCCATTGCTATTTATTTGTATGACTGACTTGGCAAATGAAATTCCTCGTATATATGTTGCAAAACATATTTGGCTAGTAAAGTATTATTGTGATTGTGATTGTGGTTATGGTAATTTAATTTCAGTGGAATATTTTACTTTAGCAACTTGAGTGTTTTATATCAAGAGGTACAGGTAATCACTGTAATCTTATGGAGGAGTATAAAATCATGAGGTGATTGCACATAGTCTCACCAAGGGTTGGGGAATCAGGAACTGGGGACATAAATTTAAGGTATGAGGGGAAAGATATATTAGGAATTGGAGAAACAACTTTTTCATACCTAGGGGATTGGATATGTGGAACTATCTACCAGTGATGTTGGTTTTCAAATAAAGGCATAACATGCTGGAGTAACTCTGCAGGTCAGCCAGTATCTCGGGAGGACATAGTTAGGTAAAGTTTTGGGTTGGGACGTTCCTCAGATTGATTAAAGGGAGTGGTGAAAGAAAGGTGGAAATGAGGAGGGGCAGGGCAAAGTCTGGGGGGTATTGGATGGGCATAATGAAAAGGAACTACAAATGCTGGTTTACACCAAAGATAGACCCAAAATGTTGGAATAACTCAGCGAGCCAGGCAGCATCTCTGGAGAAAATGGATAGGTGACTTTTCAGGCCAGGACCCTTCTTCAGACTGATTGTAGTGCGGGTGGGGGAGGGGTGGAAACAAAGCAAGAAAAAAAATAGGCCAATCCTGGACAAGCAACAGATGACCTCAGGCAAGAAGTAGGCCAATTGTTGACTAGAGATGGTGAGCCCAAAAGGGAGACATTGTTGCAAACATTGGAACTGGTTAACAGACGTTTTGTGGGGGGAGGGAGAAGAAGGGGAGGGGAGGGGAGGGGGGGGGGGTGTTTGTAGAAGATACCTAAAATTGGGGAATTCAATGTTTATACTGCAGGATTGTAAGCTACCCAAGCATATTTTTGATAGGCAGATGGTTGGATAAAGACCAGCGATGACAAGAAAGATGGTGTGAGACAAAAGGATTGAAGATTGGTTGCAATTTCTGAGTGTGAGATTGTGGGTTTGTAGTTACATAAAATTCTCCAATTTGTCCAATCACCGGGACTTGCACCATTGCCTTCCTTCTCCCTCATTTTCCACCTACATTCCTTCCTCCAGCTTCACAATTCACAACTCGTCCATCCTTTCGTCTCACATCTTCTCTCTTTTCATCTCTGGCCTTTATTCACACATCTGCCTATCAATCCCCCCTGCCAGGCTTTGTCCTGCCCTTTCCCTCAACCAGCTTACAATTTTCAACCATCTCTACTTCGGCACGATCAATGCAAACTGGGATATGTGTTCCGCTTCACTTCCTGAAGTCGATCGTTATAGAAACATAGAAAAATAGGTGCAGGAGTAGGCCATTCGGCTCTTCAAGCCAGCGAAAATACATTTTGCTGATCATCCAAAATCAGTACCCCATCCCTGCTTTTTTCCCATATCCATTGATTCCTTTAGCCTTAACAGCTAAATCTAACCTTCTCATGAAAACATCCAGTGAATTGGCCTCTGCTGCCTTCTGTGGCAGAGAATTCCACATAATTCCAAAGACCCCAGGTTCTGGACTTCCCTAACATTAGGAACATTTTTCCTGCATCTAGCCTGTCCAATTCTTTAAGAATTTTATATTTTTCTATAAGATCCCTTCTCATCCTTCTAAATTCCAGTGAATATTCAGTCAACCCATTCTTTCATCATTTGTCAGTCCCGCCATCCCGGGAATTAACCTGGTGAACCTACGCTGCACTCCCTCAATAGCAATAATGTATTTCCTCAAATTAGGAGACCAAAATCGTGCAAAATACTCCAGGTGCAGTCTCACCAGGGCTCTGTACAACTGCAGTAGGACCCACTTGCTCCTAAACTCAAATCCTCTTGCAATGAAGGCCAACATGCCATTAGCTTTCTTCACTGCCTGCCCAACCTGCATGCTCACTTTCAGTGGCTGATGTACAAGCACACCCAGGTCTTGTTGCACCTCCCCTTTTCCTAATTTGACACCATTCAGATAATAATTTGCCTTCCTGTTCTTGCCACCAAAGTGGGTAACCTCACATTTATCCACGTTATACTGCATCTGCCATGCATCTGCCCACTCACTCAACCTATCCAAGTCACCCTGCAGCCTCATAGCATCCTCCTTGCAGCTCACACTGCCACCCAGATTTGTGTCATCCGCAAACTTGGAGATGTCACATTTAATTCCCTGTCTAAATCATTAATATATATTTTAAATAACTGCGGTGCCAGCATTGAGCCTTGCGTCACCCCACTCGTCAATGCCTGCCATTCTGAAAATATCCCGTTAATTCCTATTGTTTGTTTCCTGTCTGCCAACCAGTTCTTTATCCATGTCAACACCCTACTTCCAATACCATGTGGTCTAATTTTGCACACTATTCTTCTTTGTCTTGCTGACATTGAGAGAAAGGTTGTTGTCTCGACACCAGAACATGAGATTCTCAATGCACTCGCACTCGCAACAAGGGCCGAGTCCCCCTAGTCCTCACCTTTCACCCCACCAGCCATCACATACAAAAAATAATCCTCCGTCAGTTTCGCCACCTCCAACGTGACCCCACTACTGGCCACATCTTCCCATCTCCCCCCATATCTGCCTTCCGCAAAGACCGCTCCCTCCATAACTCCCTTGTCAATTCTTCCCTTCCCTCTCGGTCCACCCCCTCCCCGGGCACTTTCCCTTGCGGCCGCAGCAGATGCAACACTTGTCCCTTTACCTCCCCCCTCAACTCCTTTCAGGGACCCAAGCAATCGTTCCAGGTGCGACAGAGGTTTACCTGCATCTCTTCCAACCTCATCTATTGCGTCCGCTGCTCTAGATGTCAGCAGATCTATATCGGTGAGACCAAGCGGAGGTTGGGCGATCGTTTCGCCGAACACCTCCGCTCGGTCCGCAATAACCTAGCTGACCTCCCGGTGGCTCAGCACTTCAACTCCCCCTCCCACTCCGCCTCTGACCTCTCTGTCCTGGGTCTCCTCCATGGCCACAGCGAGCAGCACCGGAAATTGGAGGAACAGCACCTCATATTCCGTTTGGGGAGTCTGCACCCCGGGGGCATGAACATCGACTTCTCCCAATTCTGTTAGTCCTTGCTGTCTCCTCCCCTTCCTCAGCTCCCCTGCTGTCTCCTCCCACCCTCCAGCCTTCCGGCTACTCCTCCTTTTCCCTTTCTTGTCCCCACCCACCCCCACCCCTGATCAGTCTGAAGAAGGGTTTCGGCCCGAAACGTTGCCTATTTCCTTCGCTCCATAGATGCTGCTGCACCCGCTGAGTTTCTCCAGCTTTTCTGTGTAACCATGAGATTCTCAATCTCCTTCGTCTCATCATTATTTGATATCCGCCCACAATGGTGGTGTCGTCTGCGAATTTGAAAATTGAATTAGATCTGTACATGGCTGCACAGTCGTGGGTGTACAAGGAGTAAAGAAGGGGCTGAGTACGCATCCTTGTGGAGCCCCAATGTTGAGGATTATCGTGGAGGATGATTTGTCCCCTATTCTCACTGATTGGGGTCTGTTGGTCAGGAAGTCGAGGATCCAGTTGCAGAGATGAGTGCTGACCCCAAGTCCTGCAAGTTTGGTGATCAGCTTGGATGGTATAATGGTATTCAAAGCAGAGCTGTAAATTTCTGGATAGAAATAACTGTAAATTGGGCCCCAATGTAAATCAAAGTCAATGTTGCAAAGATCTCCGAATGAATTTTAAAGCATCTTTTGTAAATTTAGGGTCCAAATTCCTGTTATCTCTATCCAGAAATTTTGATAGTTACTTTTTGATAGTCACGACTAGAATCAATCATTTGCACGGAAAACTAGATTAAAAGCCTTGTGGAATGATTAAAAATAAAATTTTAACCATCTGATTAGCAATGTATGACTGATTTACAAAGGACCATGAAATTCATTTTTGCAACTTCTTCCTTTATATTTGCTTGAGTTCCCTCATTAAACACTTCCATGTCTCTTTAAATAGATATTCTGGCACAACCCACAAATATTGCTAAACCTTTGTCATCAAAATCATAGTGATATTAACAAAGTCACATCAATTCTTAACATTCATTAAACATTTTCCTGAGGGTAGATTAATCACTATAAAACAACAGTGACAAGCAGAATGCTGCATTCATCTTGTGGGTTATATACCCAATTTATGATAATGTATTGCTGTCAATCTAGGATAAACAAGCAGTAATAAATACATTTTAATAATATCCATACATTGTAGATTCATCATTGAAATTATTACATCTATGACACGATGGCACATGCAGGGGATCATAAAGAAATCAAAATATGCAATTAACATTAGGGCCAATTACTTTGAAGAGCCAAGAATGGGTTAGGTATATGGTTTCATTAATTTTGCTAAATGAGAAATTATTGGTATGTTTATCTGAAATTCCTTCCTTAGTTGTTTGAGCTTTATCAGTCCGGGACACGTTGGTTAAAGTTTCCATTAAAAGTGCAGAGGAAGTCTGGTTGAATGTGTTAACCTCCCACGCATTAATGCTGCAGGGTGATTTCAAAACATTGATTTTCTTCATTTCCATTAACAAAAGAGTGGAATTGTTGCATATCAGCAGACATACGGTAATTGAGGAACAGTGTTTAAGCCAAACACTTAAGAGTGCTGCTGAGTGTCCAGAGGGACTTTATAGTAAGTGAAAGCCAGACGGGGAACAATGATGGTGCTACTTAGGAAAGACAGAGTGGACCAGAGGGAGTGTTAATCATAAGGTTCACTAATGGACAGTGTTTTCCAGCATGTTTTAATTTTAAAATGGAAAGCCTCAGTAAAGATGACATGTCCTGATAGAGATTTGCATTTGGTGGCTGACACCCGTTATAATTTAACTGCATGCAACTGACAAACATTAGATTACCTCCAACTATAAACTGAACATTTGCTAAATTTAGTTTGGAAGATTGGGGTGAAGATTGGGATCAATTAGCAGTTGTTTTTACTAGTTCTCTAATACTGCAAAATTTGTTTATTTGTTTTATTTTGTTAAGTGTTAGAAATTAGGAATTTTATTTTGTCATAACATATATCGAAGAGATTGAAATTTTAAAAAAAAATTAGAAATATTTAGCAGGTCAGGAGCACCTATAGAGAGAAAAACAGTGTTAATCTTTCACATTGATTGTTTAGATCATAGATGCTGCCTGACCTGCTGAGCATTTCCAGCATATTCTGGAGTTTTTGTACTTCCAGCAGTTTATACCGTTCGTTTTAATTGAATGCCAAATGTAAATGCAGATATTGTTGCCTAATTTAATATCAATCAATATCAGTTTTATTTGTCACTTGCACATAAAATGCAAGTGAAATAAATTTGCCAGCAGTGGTACAATGAAATAAAGAACACACGAAAACACAATAAAAATGTACACAAACATCCACCACAGCATTCATCACAGTGGTGGAAGGCATTTCCCCCCGTGGATCCTGGACCCTCCGCAGCCGCCGCTGCAGTCATCCATATGAGTAGACAGGTAAAGTCCCGGTAAGTCCAGAATCGGTGCTTCCCCACCAGAGACCACGGTTTCAGGTTGGTGTAGGCCGCAGGCCGTCGGTCGAAGATATAAAGTCACCGCCGTGCTGCAGCCAGAGGCACTGCAGACCGCAGGGCCGGCAGTTGAAGCTCCCCTCCAGGCGTCCCCGGCGAGGGGCCCCGCTCCTGATGGTAAGTCCACGCAGCGTCCGCGGTAGAAGTAGGCCACGGTCCGGCGGTCGGAGCTCTTCTCCTCCCAGGTCCCCAACGAGGGATCCCAGGCATAGGACGCTGCCAGCTGGACTTCTGCAGACTGCGGCTTCAGGCTGCCGCGGGCCAGTGAACGGAGTGCTCCCCTCCAGCAAACCCCGGGGAGGGCTCGCCCGCTCCGCGACGAGAGTCCATGCTGCACCCGCAGCTGAAGCCCCGGGCGCGTCTCCGTGAAAGGCTGCACCGATCCGCGATGCTAGGCCATGGGGGACGCAACATGGAAAAAGTCGCCTCTCCGTGGAGGAGGCGACCAAAACGGTTTCCCCCTTACCCCTCCCCCACACCACCCCCCACACAAGACACACAGAGAAACATTAAACACATACATTAAAACACACAAAAACACAAACAAAAAAAGTAGAAAAAACTAACACGATGCTGGCAGGGCTGCCGGTTTGCAGCGCCCCCACTGACCAAAATTAAAGGAGTGATGTTATTAAGCTGGAAAGGGTGAAAAAAAGATTCCCAAGAATATTGCCAGAACTGGAGGATTGAGTGATTAAGAGAGGCTGGATAGCCTGGAGATTTATTTCCCTGCAGTTTCAGAGGTGATGGGTGACTTTATCGTGGTTTACACGAAGAGCATGGATAGTGACAATGGTCACAATCTTTTTCCCAAGGTAGAGAAGTCTAAGATTAAAGGGTATAGATTTAAGGTGAAAAATGAAAGATTTGAAGGGGACCCGAAGGGCAACCTTGTCACACAGAGGATGGTGGGTATGTGGATCGGGCTGCCGGAGTAGGTAGGAATGCAGGTACAATTACAATGTTTTAAAGATATTTGGATAGATACATTGTTTGGAGTGATATAGGGCCAAACTCAGACAAATGGGACAAGCTCAGGTAGACAACTTGGTTGACACGGATAAATTAGGCCGAAGGGATTGTTTCTCTACTCTACTGTACACATGACACTAGAGTGACAGGAATTACTAGAATGACCCATACAAAGGGTGGTGAGTGTATGGAACAGGCTGCAGGAGGAAGTAGTTGGGGCATGTAATATCGCAACGTTTAAGAAATGTTATATTCCAGATGGCAGAATGAAGAACAAGACTTACACACAGGTTGCGAGAGAGAGTTTTATTACCCAGCATTCCCTACTTATATTGAACACCAACTCATTAACATACACATGAATATGAAGGAATACATTACACTGCTCTCTGTTTTTTAAAGTATTAAATCAAAGTACTCAGTTACAATTTTGTTGCCGTGATACTTGATTTAAACCAGTATATTATTTACATCAGGTTCAAGTTCAAGTGAGTTTATTGTCATGTGTCCCAGATAGGACAATGAAATTCTTGCTTTGCTTCAGCACACAGAACATAGCAGGCATTTACTACAAAACATAGAAACATAGAAATTTAGGCCACTACAAAACAGATCAAACTCAGTATCCCGTACCTGTTCTCTCCATATACCCCTATAATCCCTCTTAAATAAAATAACTGGCCTCAGCTACCCTCTGTGGCAGAGACTTCCAGAGAAAACAGATCAATGTGTCCATATACTATAATATAAATATATACACACATGAATAAATAAAATGATAAAGTGCAAATAACAGATGATTGGTTATTAATAATCAAAGTTTTGTCCGAGCCAGGTTTAATAGCCTGATGGTTGTGGGGTAGTAGCTATTCCTGAACCTGGTTGTTGCAGTCTTCAGGCTCCTGTACCTTCTACCTGAAGATAGCAGGGAGATGAGTGTGTGGCCAGGATGGTGTGGGTCTTTGATGATACTTCCATTCCTTCTCCCTCATTTTCCACCTACATTCCTTCCTCCAGCTTCACAATTCACAACTCGTCCATCCTTTCGTCTCACATCTTCTCTCTTTTCATCTCTGGCCTTTATTCATACATCTGCCTATCAATCCCCACTGCCAGGCTTTGTCCTTCCCTTTCCCTCCCTCATCCAGCTTACAATTTTGAACCATCTCTACTTCGGCACCATCAATGCAAACTGGGATATGTGTTCCGCTTCACTTTCCTGAAGTAGAAACATAGAAAAATAGGTGCAGGAGTAGGCCATTCGGCTCTTCGAGCCAATGAAAATATATTTTGCTGATCATCCAAAATCAGTACCCTGTCCATGCTTTTTCCCCTTATCCCTTGATTCCTTTAGCCCTAAGAGCTAAATCTAACCTTCTCATGAAAACATCCAGTGAATTGGCCTCTGCTGCCTTCTGTGGCAGAGAATTCCACATAATTCCAAAGACCCCTGGTTCTGGACTCCCCCAACATTGGGAACATTTTTCCTGCATTTAACCTGTCCAATTCTTTAAGAATTTTATGTTTCTATAAGATATCTTCTCATCATCCTTCTAAATTCCAGTGAATATTCAGTCAACCCATTCTTTCATCATTTGTCAGACCCGCCATCCTGGGAATTAACCTTTTGAACCTAAATTGCACTCCCTCAATTACAATAATGTCTTTCCCCAAATTAGGAGACCAAAATCGTGCAAAATACTCCAGGTGCGGTCTCACCAGGGCTCTGTACAACTGCAGTAGGACCTCCTTGCTCCTAAACTCAAATCCTCTCGCAATAGCTTTCTTCACTGCATGCCCAACCTGCATGCTCACTTTCAGTGACTGATGTACAAGCACACCCAGGTCTTGTTGCATCTCCCCTTTTCCTAATCTGACACCATTCAGATAATAATCTGCCTTCCTGTTCTTGCCACCAAAGTGGGTAACCTCATGTTTATCAACATTATACTACATCTGCCATGCATCTGCCCACTCACTCAACCTATCCAGGTCACCCTTTAGCCTCATAGCATCCTCCTTGCAGCTCACACTGCCACCCAGATTTGTGTCATCCGCAAACTTGGAGATGTCACATTTAATTCCCTCGTTTAAATCATTAATATATTTTAAATAACTGCGGTGCCAGCACTGAGCCTTGCGGCACCCCACTTGCCAATGCCTGCCATTCTGAAAATAACCCGTTAATTCCTATTGTTTGTTTCCTGTCTGCCAACCAGTTCTCTATCCATGTCAACACCCTACCTCCAATACCATGTGGTCTAATTTTGCACACTATTCTTCTTTGTCTTGCTGACATTGAGAGAAAGGTTGTTGTCTCGACACCAGAACATGAGATTCTCAATCTCCTTCATCTCATCATTATTTGATATCCGCCCACAATGGTGGTGTCGTCTGCGAATTTGAAAATTGAATTAGATCTGTACATGGCTGCACAGTCGTGCATGTACAAGCAGTAAAGAAGGGGCTGAGTACGCATCCTTGTGGAGCCCCAATGTTGAGGATTATCGTGGAGGATGATTTGTCCCCTATTCTCACTGATTGGTGTCTGTTGGTCAGGAAGTCGAGGATCCAGTTGCAGAGATGAGTGCTGACCCCAAGTCCTGCGAGTTTGGTGATCAGCTTGGATTCAAAGCAGAGCTGTAAATTTCTGGATAGAAATAACTGTAATTTGGACCCCAATGTTTCAAAGTCAATGTTGCAAAGATCTCCGAATGAATTGTAAAGCAACTTTTGTAAATTTGGGGTCCAAATTCCTGTTATTATCTCTATCCAGAAACTTTGATAGTTACTTTTCCATGACTAGAATCAATCATTTGCATGGAAAACTAGATTAAAAGCCTTGTGAAATGATTAAAAATAAAATTTTAACCATCTGATGAGCAATGTATGACTGATTTACAAAGGACAAGGAAATTCATTTTTGCATCTTCTTCCTTTATATTTGCTTGAGTTCCCTGTAGGGAAAAAGTCAGGGTAAGATATCATTAGTGAGTTTGCAAATGACAGTAAAATAGATGGCATCATAGACGTTAAAGATGGTTATCAAGAATTACAGTTGTATTTTGTTCAGCTGGGCAAGTGGGGTGAGGAATACCAAGTTGAGTTTAATTCACATAAGTGTTGCATTTTGGAATGTCAAAGCAGGACAGGACCTTCACAGTAACAGGAGGAGATTGGGGAGCATTGTAGAGCAGAAGGATTGAGGATTACAAGTATATGGTTTCTTGAAAGTGCTGTCACAAGTAAATTTGGTGGTGAAGAAGCCTTTTGGCACATTGGCCTTCATCAGTTAGGGAACTGAGTATAGAAGTTGGAATATTATGTTACATTTGTACAACAAGTTGGTAATATCGCACTTGGAGTATAATATTCAGTTTTGATCACCTTGCTACAGGAAAGATGCCATTAAAATGGAAGCAGTGAGGAGAACATTTATGAGGATGTTACCAGGACTCGTAGCCCTCAGCTATAGGAAGAGGCTGGGCTTTATTCCTTGGAGTGGCTAAGGAGTGATCATATAAAAGTATATAAAATCATGAAGGGATTCAATAGGGTGAATGCATAGAATTTTTTTCCCAGAATAAGGAAATCAAGAACTAGAGGGCGTAGGTTTATGGAAAGAAGGGAAATATTTAACAGTAACTTGAGGGGTATTTTTTTCACACAAAGGGTGGTGGGTATATGGAACGAGCTGCCATTGGAGGTAGTTGAGGTATAATAAATAGTAAGATTAAACGAGAACTTACCAGTTTGAAGTTTGATCTGTATTTTATGAGGAACGATAAGCGATTACGTGAAGAACCCCGCCAGTCCGGATGTGCGTCAATCTTCAAAGCAGCGGTGTGAAATCACAGATAACAGCAATTGAAGTAACATAGTAAGCTTAGAGAACTAGAACTACCAGATGACCTTTTTGATATGAGGGCTGGGAGCGGTGGGCACGTAATCGCTCATCGTAACTCCTCATAAAATAAAGATCAAACTTCAAACTGGTAAGCTCGTTTAATCTTACTATTTTACTTCGGTCACGTGAGTGATTCCGTGAAGATTTCGAAGCTCTGTGATTTCATGCCATAGATACAAATCCAGGCGTCACACACTGCATCAGTTGACCCAGGATGAATGAGTAATAAACAATGCATTGAAACATGGCATAGATTAAAACATGTTGATGCTTTAATTAACAAAAGGAAAACAATAGCAACCCCTCTCTCCCAGGGGGAAGCTATGTAACAGAACTCAAAATGGAATGGGCAAATACCCCTGGTGTGGCAAGCGGTTTTATTATAGAATCTTTGAAAAGTCAGTTCATTTGACCATCCTGCATCCGCGAGGATATGGTCGAGAGGGACGTCTAATGCCCTCACTGCTGACGTTGATGCCGCCCTGGTGGAGTGAGATTTAAAATTGTCAGTGTCTACTCCCGCACACACCAGAACCTGTTTCAGCCATCTTGAAATGGTCTGTGCTGACACTTTCTTATGCGGCTGTTTGTGACTGATAAATAGTGCTTGCTCTTGGTGACCTTTTAACATATTGCTGTAAGTGCTTAACTGCACACAACCTCAGTGGGGTATGCCGTAAAAATAAGCTTGAGCCCTGACACCCCTGGTCTGCTCTGCTTAAATCATAAATGTAAAACATTATGTTATTTACAGATGACACCATCCTGTCCAATCGCAGCTTCTGCAACGCCTGGACCCTTTGCGCTGAAACCAGCGCCATGAGCAGGACCACCTTGAGAGTGATTTTGGGCAAAGACAGGGATGTGGCTGGAGCCCAGTGGCGAAGCAGCATGAGAACCACGCTCACATCCCAGATATCTGAGTACCTGGGCCTGGGGGGATTAGAGTTAAAAATACCCTTCATGAACCGGGTTATTAACGGATGAGATCCAATAGAATGGTGTTCCGATCCCTGCCATAAGTACAATGACAAAGCACTCCTGGCACTATTGATGGCACTATAGCTTAACCCCTCCTCAAAATATAGGGTTGAAAGAAATTCCAACAGGTCTGAGGCGTGTCGTGTGATATGATATGTTCCCCCATAAGCGGAACACCTCCCATTTCATAACATGAGAGATGTACTGTTTTTTGGTACTATCCCTCCAGGCCACAGTGATCATATCCACAGTACGATCGGATAGTCCGAGCCACAGGTATGGCCTCCTCAGAATCTGAAAATTAATAGATCAATACGGTCACGCAATGGATGTTTCTCCCCAGTCACAGGGTGCACCTGTAAGTTACTGCATTTAGTGACAGTCATAAGAGGCTGTGTTATTATTCACAAAACGAGTGGGAACAATGGCTGTGTAGGCCAGTCAGGTACTATCAAAACACATGAGGCGGAGTCCTGCTTGATCTTGAGCAAGCACCGACTGATGAGGCAAAATGGGGGAAATGCATATAAAAACATTCCACCCCAGTGTAGCGAGAATGCATCTACCGCCACTGCCCCAGTGTTGTCATTGAATTTCCGTGACCTGGTGTACGCCACCATGTTGAATCTACCTGGTAAGTAGATAGCTGAAACCCAAATGTTTCTTGTAATACACCAGTGCCAAATGATGTTAGCCAATTTCTCACAAGATACTGACTTGATTCCACCCATCTGATTGACGTATGCCACTGCCGTAGTGTTGTCAATCTGAAGCTGAACATGCAAGTGATGCATACCAGTACAATAAGCCATAGAATGCTCCCAGCAGTTCTAAATAATTAATACCATGGGATTGGAGAATAAATGCCTCATGCATATTTCATCTGCTTCTGCAGCTAAATATGGTATCAGTAGCACCCCATCCTGGAGCACTAACATCAGTCTGTAAGACAACTGAAGGTCTTTCAATCAGAATTTTACTGGAGCAACGCCAAATGTTTGCTATCCACAACTGTAATTCAGCAATGGCTTCAACTGGTAACTGCATGGGCCTATCGAAGTGACCTGCATATGTTTTGAGTGCCTGCTCCTTTGCACGCTGTAAATGTTGGTAATGCAAAGGTCCAAATTGTGCAGCTGGAAAAGCAGCCACTAATTTGCCAAGTATGCTAGCCACATGTCGAATTGAAGGTTGTTGCTCAACCACGAGCTCGTTACAGCCTTCAATTAGTTCTAATCTCTTGCCCCTGGGCAGACTCACGGACATGTGAGTTGAGTTAATGGTGAATCCCAAATAATCAATAACTCTAATTGGAGTCAATTTGGATTTAACTGGATGGATGAGAAACCCCAATCTCTCAAACATGAGTTTAGCAGCTGAAACAGATAATGCAGCTGCTTCCCAAGTCTTCCCTATGATTAAGATATCATCCAAATAAGCCATTACAATATGACCCTGAATCCGGAGTAGCCCCAACACTGGTTTTAACAGTTTTGTAAATAATCTAGGGGCCGAGGTTAATCCATTAGGCAATGCTTTAAATTGCAATAATTGACTCATCCACCTAAACTTTAAATATTTCCGATGATCCCTATGAATGGGTACTGAATAATATGCATCTTTAAGATCTATACATGCCATATAGCATCCTCTGGAAATCAGTTGTTTGGCAGTAACAAAAGTTTCCATTTTGAAATGTTTATACTGCACAAAGGGGTTAAGGCTCATCAAGTCTAGAATGATTCGACATCCCCATCCTTCTTTCGCCTAGGAAAAATATTAGACACAAATTGGTGAGATTGGTAAAACGACTTCTCAATTACCCCTTTTTTGTATAACTTTTCAATTTCAGCCTGTACATCCAAATTTTCTTGTTGTGAAAAAACCAATGTCCGACTTGGTGTATGCTGTGTGGGTGGACACAAATTGGGAAGGAATTCAACTCGGAACCCTTGTATACTGTGCAGTATAAACAAATCTGATGTTATCCAATACCATTCATTCAAAAAGAAGTGTTATCTCCCCCCAACTTATAACTGATCCACACATGATATGTTTCGAACAGAACCAGACCCACCTACCTCTATGGTTACCGGTGGATATTTCTGCCCCTGAGTTTTGGGGGGTAAGGACATGTTCGCCCGTGCCACTGTTGGAGTGCGCCAACTGCACATATTTGTGAATGGCCGACTCGGTCCTTGGCCTGAGCCAGTTTCAGCGAACCGTTTGTAGGGGTGCTGTCGCCGAAGCGAAGTCTTGCTAATCCACGGGGCTTTGATGAGTCCGACCGTTCGTGCCTCGTCGTCGAGTTCCTTAACTCTTTTTGCGAGATCTTCACTGAACAGCAGATTCCATGGCTGAATATTGCTGGGTTTACACAGCGTCGCGAACTTAGGATTGATAGTAGGTCGGATGGCACTCTTTCTCAGGCAATTTATTTCAAAATGTGCATTGCACAATAGGTCAGGGCATCCTGCTGTACATTAGACAGGGGCCCTTCATGCACTGACCTGGCGAACGCTGTGATGCCGGAGGCGAGCAGCTTCAGTATCTTCTGGAGCCTCACCTTTTGAGCTCTGATACCTACGCCCATGTGACCCCAGATGGCGTGGTTAATGGTCGGCACTTTGAGCAAGGCACAGTTAGCAGGAGTCTCATACTTTTTGGATGTTTCCTCCATTGTGTGCTCCTGACACTGGTGTGAGGCCAGGTAATTTATACTTGCGGCCAATTCTTCACCCAGCAGTTCCCCTGTTTCGTTCGGGATTGCAAATCTTGATGCCATTACTGGCACCTCTGGCTCGCCTTCATGCCTTGAGGTATGCTCCATGGCTATACCTATGGACTCGGAGTCAGAATAAAACTGACCCCAAATGCTCTCCTCCTCCGAGAGGGAGACATTAAGCAGCCCTGACACAGGTGCCGCTGGCGCGCATGCAGACTGGCGGGGTTCTTCATGGAATCACTCACGTGACTCCGAAGTAAAATAACATTTAAAAGACATTTGAACAGGTACATGGATAGAAGAGGTTTAAGGGGATATGGACCAGCACAGGCAATTGGGACCAGCTTAGAATGGGCATCTTGGTCCACATGGACAAGTTAGTCTGAAGGGCCTTTTTCCGTGCCGTATGACTATAATAACATATTGATCTTAAATTTATTTTCATTTCTAATCCCTCCCGAATCACACCATTCACCAGTTCTCTGGTCATGTACAGCTTACTACACTGCAAGCTATCTGCATTCCTCCAATTCTGCCCACTTGGTCACTCCTTAACTTCCCCAGATTGATTGCCATGCTTTCAGTTGCCAAGACTCAAGATTCCAGAGTCACTCAAACTACCTTTCTGCCTTTAAGCTTTTAAAAAAAAATACTTCTGATCAAGTTTTTGATGGTCAGTTTAGTATCTCACATGATCAATTATTGTTTGGTTATGCACCTGTTATCCTCTTGCAAACATTTACCATTTTAAACATACCATGTAAATACAAGTTCCTATATATTTCTCAATGTAGGTGATTAGAAAAGTGATCTAGTCATGTCAAGCCAAGTTTATTGTCATATGTGTAAGTATGGTAAGCTAAAAGTACAATGAAAATATTGCTTGCAGCAGCATCTCAGGATCCTAGACAGACAGCACACGAAAAGATAAATTATATATAAATTACGCCCAAATTTTACAAGACAGTGCAAAGAAACACTGTGCAAAAAAAACCAAAACAAGATATATATGCAAAAATATACAATTCAAAAACAAGTCCCTGGCAGTGCAAGATGTGGTCTGTGGTGTTCAGTTGCCAAGGTCGAATTGGGTTGTGTGGCTCAATTCAAGAACCTGACTATTAGCTATATTTAAGAGGGAGTTAGATGTGGCCCTTGTGGCTAAGGGGATCAGGGGGTATGGAGAGAAGGCAGGTACGGGATACTGAGTTGGATGATCAGCCATGATCATATTGAATGGCGGTGCAGGCTCGAAGGGCCGAATGGCCTACTCCTGCACCTAATTTCTATGTTTCTATGTTTCTATGTTTCTGACGGTTGTAGGAAAGTAACTGTTCCTGAAACTGGTGGTGTAGCACATCGGACTTCTGAACCTTCTGCCCGATGGTAGCAGTGAGAAGAGGGCATGGCCAGGATGATGGGATTCTTGATGACAGATGCTGCCATCTTGAGCTAGTGCCTCATGTTGATGCTTTTCATGTGTGCAAGAAATAATTTCATTATCAACGAGATAGCTTAAAAATGAATAGACAAATTAGATTTTTAATTTATATTAGGAGAGGTTGGATACCAAATTAAAGGTATGACAACTCTTAAGTGAAATGTTGTTGCTTCCCTTTCAAAGACCAAATCAAAGCACTGTCTGCAAGCTAATGGAATATATTAGAGATGGAAATTTATTGGAAAAATATCAGAAATGAAGTCAGAATGTGGAACAGTAGTAACTAGTTCCTTTCAAACTAACTGCATCATTTACAATAGTTCTGATCTGCAGATCTAAAACAAATAAAACAGCTGGGCCTACTGAGTCTGCTGATGCCATCTCGTGGCAGTGCTAAATAAAGGCACTTCTTGTCATTTTCTGGTAAATAACTGCACGATTCAAAGCACTGCCCTCTGCTGGTCAAACAAAATCGATGGAGCTCAATAATGAAAAAATAAATCAAGTTTATTGTCATATCACACCGGTAGGGAAGAAGTTGGGTGAAGCTATGCGCAATATAGTTTATGCGGTTTATGTGCAATATAGTTTATGCGCAATATAGTTTATGTCAATTTCATTTTTTCCTTTGTTTTTTCCTTCTTCCTTTCCTTCCTTTTGGTCCTTTTTTTCCTTCCTTCCTTCTTTCCTTCCTTCCTTCCTTCCTTCCTTCCTTCCTTCCTTCCTTCCTTCCTTCCTTCCTTCCTTCCTTCCTTCCTTCCTTCCTTCCTTCCTTCCTTTTCCTTCCTTCCTTCCTTCCTTCCTTCCTTCCTTCCTTCCTTCCTTCCTTCCTTCCTTCCTTCCTTCCTTCCTTCCTTCCTTCCTTCCTTCCTTCCTTCTTTCTTTCCTACTTTCTTTCATTCTTTTTTTCCTTCTTGCCTTCCTTCTTTTCTTCTTTCTTTCCTTCCTTCTGTCTTTCCTTCTTTCCTCCTTTCCTTTCTTTCTTTTCTTTCTTCCTTTCCTTCCTTTTCTTTCCTTCCTTCTTCCTTCCTTTCCTTTTCCTTCATTCTCTTTCCTTCCTTCTTTTGTTCTTTCTTTCTTTTTTTCCTTCTCTCCTTCTTTCTTTCCTTCCTTCTTTCCTTCCTTCTTTCCTTCCTTCCTTCCTTCCCTCCCTTCTTTCCTCCCTTCTTCCTTCCTTCCTTCCTTCCTTCCTTCCTTCCTTCCTTCCTTCCTTCCTTCCTTCCTTCCTTCCTTCCTTCCTTCCTTCCTTCCTTCCTTCCTTCCTTCCCTCCTTCCTTTCTTCCTTCTCTTTCCTTCCTTCCTCCTCCCTTCCTTCCTTCCTTCCTTCCTTCCTTCCTTCCTTCCTTCCTTCTTCCTTCCTTCCTTCCTTCCTTCCTTCCTTCTTCTTCCTTCCTTCCTTCCTTCCTTCCTTCCTTCCTTCCTTCCTTCCTTCCTTCCTTCTTTCCTTCTTTCCTTCTTTCCTTCTTGCCTCTCTTTCTTTTCCTTCTTTCTTTCTCTCCCTCCCTCCCTCCCTCCCTCCCTCCCTCCCTCCCTCCCTCCCCCTCCCTTTCCTCCCTCCCTTCCTTCCCTTCCTTTCTCCCTTCCTTTCCTTCCTTTCCTTCCTTCCTTCCTTCTTTCCCTTCCTTCCTTCCTTCCTTCCTTCCTTCCTTCCTTCCTTCCTTTCCTTCCTTCCTTCCTTCCTCCCTCCTTTCTTTCCTTCCTCCCTTCTTTCCTTCCTTCTTCCTTTCTTTCGTTTTCTTTTTTCTTTCGTTCCTTATTTCTTTCCTCTTTTCTTCTTTCCGTCTTTCCTCCTTTCCTTCTTTCCTACCTTCCTCTTTTCCTTCTTTTCCTTCCTTTCTTCCTTTCCCTTCCTTTCTTTCCTCCCTTCCCTTCCCATCCCTTCCCTTCCCTTCCCTTCCCTTCCCTTCCCTTCCCTTCCCTTCCCTTCCCTTCCCTTCCCTTCCCTTCCCTTCCCGTCCATTCCCTTCCCTTCCCGTCCATTCCCTTCCCTCCCCTCCCCTCCCCCTCCTTCCTTACCTTCCTTTCTGGCCTAATGGCCAAGTCAAGTCAAGTCAAGTCAAGGGAGGTCATTGTCATGTGTCCCAGATAGGATAATGAAATTCTTGACGACAGCTATGCAATGCCAATGCTACGTTCACCAATGGACTGCAACTGCTGGTTAAGTCACTGTTGACACTGCCCCATCATGCACTGAGAGCATCTTGCCCACATCATAGGATACCAGCAGCTAATGAAGGCTGGCTGTGTGAATTGTATATCAGCTGCATTTGCTGACATGATGATATAACAGCTCATTACGAGCCACAGAAACACAATTTGTAATTTTCCCTAATGTAAAAAAGTACTTCTCTCTATTTCCTGTTGTTGCGAGAAGCTCATACACCCCTGTTGGAAGTGTACTGTCCTGCCATGCATTGACACACTTTGGAACAACTAAAATTGATTGTATCATTGACCTGAAATATTCACTGATATGTTGAATATATCTTCTATTTTCTGCAGAAGTTGTGTCGGTGAAAACTCCTTTTACTATATAAACACTGTTAGATTTAAATCAGTGACGCCACAATTAAAGCAAAAAGATTATCAGCTGATCAAATGGAATGTTGACCAGAAGCAACCAAATCATAGCAAGTTGTGCTACATCTGATAAGAAATTACATTCTTTAGTCAGGCTCTATCTGCAGACTCCAGAAAAGTTTACATGAATAGATAAAGTTATAGTGTCACACAGTGCAGAAACACGATCTTCCGTCCAATTTGCCCATATCCATACAAGCTCTTTTCGACCTACACGCTCCATCTACACGTCCCACCTGCCTGCGTTTGGCCCATATCCCTCTAAGCCTATCTCATTCACGTACCTGTCTAAATACTTCTTAAATGTTGTGATAGTACCTGCCTCAACTACCTTGAGGTCGTTCCATACACTCACCACCCTTTATGTAAAAAAATTACCCCTCGGGTTCCTATTAAATTATTCCCCCCCCGTTACCTTAAACCGATGTCCTCTGGTTTTCGATTCCCCTATTCTGGGCAAAAGACTTTGTGCGTTTACCCGAGGTATTCCTCTCATGATTTTGTACACCTCTGTAAGATCACCCCTCATCCTCCTGCACTTCAAGGAATAAAGTCCGAGCCTGCTCAACCTCTCCCTATAGCTCAGGCCCTCGAGTCCTGCAATATACTCGTAAATGTGGCAACAACCTTGTAAATAAAATTGAGTATAAAACTGAAATCAGATGTCCAAGACCTGGATCAATAGAGAAGACATGTCAAATATATTATCTGCTGTAGGGGCACCTCCATAACAGCACTGGTTTGGTAAAATGTATGCAGTATTCTTTAACTTAGCCATAGTGTTTGGTATTGGTTTTATTGATATTAGCTGAACAATAATCTACCGTAACTGCTGTACCAGGTGTGGACTCCTATATATCACTGAAACCAAGCACAGACTCGGCGATTGTTTAGCTGAACACCTTTCCTCACACCTGTGAACACCGGTTGCCAAACACTTTAACTTCCCTTCCCATTCGCATAATGACTTTTCTGCCCGAGGCCTCCTCCATTGTCAGAACGGCAGCGCTGGTTTTCACTTGTTCTTTTACATGTCCTTCATTCATTTGTTTTTATATCTCTCGTTTCCCTTTCTCTGAAGAAGTCTCTTGTCTGAAGAAGGTTCTCGATCCGAAATGTCACCTATTCCTTTTCTCCTGGGCGAACACAAATGTTTCCTTGTGATCGGTAAACAAAGTGTTCCTTATGCTTGTAGGTAACTCGGAGTTTTGCAGGATGTAACAGTCCAAATCTTAGGTCTGAAATCTTCCTGAGAATTCCTCTTGTCTCGTTGAAAAGCGCTCTTCTCTTGACAACCTCTGCGGGATAGTCTCTGAAAATACGGATAATGTTGCCTTCAAATCATAGGTTACTGTTGCCAGCAATTTTCGACAAAATGTCTTCCAAAACGTGGCCATAATGCACTTTCAATATCAGATGTCTTGGGGGGGCATTAGGGTTCTGACATGGTCTCAATGCCCTATGTGCACGATCCAGTAGAGGCTTTTTATCTAAATTTAAAACCTTTTGTGGAAGATCGGCAGCAAATTCACGAGGGTTTTTATTTCCCTCTCTGCCCTCTTTGATTCCCATGATTCTCAAGTTCTGACATTTCGAACATCCCTCCAAATCAATAAATTTTTCAGAGATTTTATTCAATAATTCTGATAAACGCTTGGTCTCATTTAAGACCCTGGAATAAAAATCCTTCAGACCCTAATTCACTCTTTTTTCCCCTCCCTTTTACAAATTGTTATTACTGAGATTTTTTTGTCTTTGAAAACATGGAACTAGTATTATTTTTTTTTAACAAGGCTACGGAAGTCCTTAGAATTTTAGAGACGCTAGTGTGGCTATCACTAACTACACTTACTGTAGTTGTAGTTTTTCCATCTTTTTGGCACATTACCAACTTTCTATCTATCTATCTTAGTTTTAATTACATAAATGTTAAATTTAATTATAAGATTTTTTTAAGGAGATATGTTGGAGATGAAGATCTATCAAATTTAAAATTCATCAATCCTGTGTTCGGGTGGAATACCAGATTCAAGGTGTTGATCCATTTGTTTCTTTACAGGCCACCCTATCCATGAGATGCTAGATGTTAATATGAAAATTGGGGGTGAAGGAATTACACTTTGTAGTTGGAATGTCAAGGGTATTAATGAAACAATCAAGAGAGGTAAAGTATTAGCACACTTAAAAGCATTCACAGCTGATATAACATTCCTTCAAGAAATTCATCTTAAAAATGAAGCAAAACATAGCATAGATTGAAAGCAAAATGGATCGCTAAAACATATAATTCCTCATTCTCCCATAAGTCTAGAGGGGTTGCAATTTTAATCCGTAAAGGTATGCCTTTTAAACATGTGTTAACTATTGCGGATATTTATGGTAGATATATTATATTGGTGGGTGAATTATACTCAGAAAAAGTAATCTTCCTTACGTTTATGGTCCACATTTTGATAACCCACTGTTTTTTAAGAAAACACGTAATGCTACTTCGGAACTTACACAATACAATCTGATAATTGGTGGAGACGTACATTGCACATTAGACCCTTATTTAGATAGATCATCAAGGCAAAGGAAAATAAAATCCAAGGCAAGTGAATTATTAAATTCATATATTAATACTACCAAAATTAAAGATGTCTGGAGAATAGAAACCCTACTGGACGAGAATATTAATTTTACTCACCAGTACATAAAACTTACTCAATAATTGACTATTTTTTAGTGGACTCCAAACTTATCCCGTATACATACAATTCAAAATATCATAATATTACAATTTTGGATCATGCACCTTTAACATTCATGGTTAAATTAAAAGGTATAGATAATAAGCAGGTACACTGGAGACTCAATCCTCAAATTTTAAATGATAAAGCGTGCTGCACATACTTCACAACACAGATTAATATGTTCTTTCAGACGAACGATCTTCCAGAAACCCCTGTCTCCCTTCTGTGGTAATTATTTAAAGCATTTGTACGAGGAGCACTTGTCTCCTCTCAAGCCTTTCATAATAAAAAGAGCTGAGTTAAACAATATGAACTAGAAATGGAAATAAAACAATTAAATATTGAAAACACAATAGCTCCTTCTATGATAAAACACAACAAAATTGCTGTACTTAAATATAAATTAAATTGCATATATTCAGACCAAATTATAAAACGTTATCAACATACTAAACAATTACAATTTGTATTTGGTGATAAACCACAAAAATTGCTAGCCCATCAACTTCGCAAGTTAGATCAGGAAAAACCAATTCATAAAATTAGATCAGATACGGGAGAAGCACTATCATTGTGTAGGTAAGTAAGTAAGTAAGTAAGTGAGTGAGTGAGTGAGTGAGTGAGTGAGCCAAGTATTCACATACAAGGGATTTGCATTGGTGCTCTGCCCACAAGTAACAACATGACATACAATGACAGTTACGAATGACTCAGAAAACACTAAACATTAATAATAATAAAACATTAATGATAAAACACCATTGATCAAGCATGTGAACCAACAAAATACCAGATCAAAGGGAGGCTACAGATTTTTGGTTGTCGAGTGGAGCAACTACTCGTGGATAAAAACTGTTTTTATGTCTGGCTGTGGCAGCTTTGACAGTCCGGAGTCGCTTTCCAGAGGGATGTGATTCAAAGAGTTTGTGGCCAGGGTGAGAGGGGTCAGAGATGATCTTGCCCGCTTGCTTCCTGGCCCTTGCTGTGTACAGTTCATCAATGGAGGGAAGGTTGCAGCCAATAATCTTTTCTGCTGATCGGACGATTCACTGCAGCCTCCAGGTGTCGTGCCTGGTGGCTGAGCCAAACCAGACCATGATGGAGAAGGTGAGAACAGACTCTACGATGGCCGTGTAGAATTGGACCATCATTGCCAGTGGCAGATTGTGCTTCCTCAGCTGCCGCAGGAAGTACATCCTCTGTTGTGCCTTTTTGACTGTGGAGTCGATGGTAGCCCCCCACTTAAGGTCCTTGGAGATGATGGTTCCCAGGAACTTAAAAGACTCTACAGATGTGACTGTGGTGTTGTTGATGGTGAGTGGGGAGGGGGGGGGGGGGGGGGAGGGGAGGGGGAGCTCTCATAAAGTGTACAATCAGTTCCACTGTCTTAAGAGCATTGAGCTCTAGGTTGTTGCGAGGGCACTAGGACGCCAGCTGTGACACATCCTGTCTGTAGGCAGATTCCTCCCCATCCTGGATCAGTCCAATCAGGGTTGTATCGTCCGCAAACTTGAGAAGCTGGACAGAGGTGTCTGTGGAGGTGCAGTCGTAGGTGTAGAGAGACTAGAGGAGAGAGTACGCAGCCTTGCGGTGCTCCTATGCTGAGTGTTTGCGGGTCCGAGATGTGCTTTCCCAGCCTCACATGCTGCTTCCTGTTTGTCAGGAAGTTCGTGATCCACTGACAGAGGGGTTCAGGCACAGTCAACTCGGAAAGTTTGGAGTGTAGCAGCTCTGGCACAATGGTGTTGAATGCAGAGCTAAAATCAACAAACAGGATCCTCGCATAGGTCCACTGGCGGTCTAGGTGCTGTAGGATGAAGTGCAGGCCCAGGTTGACTGCATCATCCACGAATCTATTGGCCCGGTATGCAAACTGCAGGGGGTCCAGCAGGGAGTTTGTGATATTTTTCAGCTTGGCCAGCACAAGGACATCAATGACAGATTTTTGAAATATTATCAGACACTTTATCAGCCAAAAAAACAGATTGTACTATAAGAATGGAAATATTCTTAAAGAAATGTAATTGTTCAGGATTAGATCTGAGAGAGAGAGAATTATTAGGTGCTGAAATTTCAATCAAAGATATCGAAGAGTCCATTAGATCCTTGAAAAATGGAAAGGTTGCGGGCCCCGATGGTCTAAATTCTGAATTTTATTAAAAATTTAATGATTTGATCTTCCCTCGCCTACAGACATTATATAATTATGCTTTTACACAGCAGGTATTGCCAGAAACTTTAAATGAATCAACAATAACACATACCAAAAACTGACAAAGACCTTGAAGACCCTGGCTTATATAGAGCAATAGCTCTTTTAAATACCAATCAGATATTAACAAAAATCTTAGCCCACAGATTAAGCTTAATAATTCATAAATTAATACATCCCGGTCAAACAGGTTTTATCCCAAAACGCTATTCATTCTATAACTTGAGACAATTGTTTAATATAATATACTCAAATAGAATAGCTAATGTAGATTTAGCAATCATCTCGTTAGATGCTGAAAAATAATTCGATCAGGTAGAATGGCCCTATCTCTTTTCTGCAATGGAAAATTTTCAATTAGGTGAGATGTTTTGGACATGGGTTAAACTCCTATATACTAATCCATCGGCTAGAATATTGACAAATCAAATGTTATCACCTAAATTTAATCTATCTAGAGGTTGTAGACAAGAATGCCCACTATCTCCATTACTATTTGCTTTAGCTATTGAACCTCTTGCAGAAAGTATCGGAGCTCATCCTGAAATTTATGGGTACAATATTAAAGATACAGTTAATAACATTTCTTTATATGCAGGTGATGTATTATTATACATCACAAATTCAGAAACTAGTATTCCAAATTTATTAAATTTTACAACGCAATTTGGGTCATTTTCGGGATATAGAATGAATTGGAATAAAAGTGAAATTATGCCAATAATGGAACCAAACCCATATATATTGCAACAATCTCCTTTCAAAATAGTTTACGAAAAGTTTAAATACCTTGGAATTTATTTGACTAAGAAATACGTGTCTTTATTTAAATCAAACTTCCCTCCTCTACTTAATATACTACATACGAATATTGAATATTGGAAAACACTCCCCATCTCAATTTTGGTAGAATTAATGCCATAAAAATGATTTTCCTTCCACAATTACTGTACTTATTTCACTCAATCCCGATCTATCTTCCAAAATTTTTTTTTCTTTAACTTGGCTCTATTGTTACAAGTTTTATTTGGGATTACAAGAATCATAGAATAAGTAAAAAACACCTGTGTAAATCTAAGAAATGGCGGCGGCATGGGCACATCGTGACGCCCCGTGTCTCCCAAGAATTCAAGTAATTCAAGAAATAGCGACCATTCCCCTACCTGTCTCAAGGCTGCTCACACGGAGCAGTCTTGCATCCCTTTCATACAGCTGACAGGAACTTCTGCACTTCGGTTCCTGCGGCTGCAACAACTTTCTGGTCGATCTCCGTCTCGCTCCTGAGCTAGTCAGAGCAGCGGAGAAGCGGAGCCGCGGGGTGGCGGAACTCCACCGGAGCCGGGGGGCGGCAGAACGCCAGCGGAGCCGCAGAGGCGCACCTTGACTCCCACACGGACATTGATTCCTATACATCCTCTGTTCTGGACTTTATAAACTCCACCATCAACAGTGTCACCTCCCTCAAACGGGTGACCATATTCCCGAATCAGAAGCCATGGATGAACTGCGAGGTCAGGCTACTGCTGAAAGCACGGGACACCGCTTTCAGGTCAGGCGATGCCCGAGCCTACAGTTCATCCAGGGCTAACCTGAAGAGGGGCATCAGGAAGGCCAAGCACTGCCATAAGCTCAGGATTGAGGAGCACTTCAACAACAACTCCGACCCCCGACGCATGTGGCAAGGCATCCAGGCCATCACGGACTATAGATCCACCAAAACCACCCCCACATCCAGCGACGCCTCCTTCCTTGAGGAGCTTAACCACTTCTATGGCCGCTTTGACAGGGCCAATCTAGAGACAGCCATCAAGGCTGTGCTCCCTGCCGATCACCAACCCCTCACACTCACCCCCTACGACGTGTACGTGGCACTGAGTAGGACTAATGCACGTAAAGGCTGCTGGCCCTGACAGCATCCCCGGGCGCGTGCTCAGGGCCTGTGCTGCGCAGCTGACAGACGTCTGAATTTACATCTTCAACCTGTCACTTGCCCAAGCAGTTGTGCCCACGTGCCATAAAACCACCTCCATCGTGCCGGCGCCAAAACACTCCACTGCGGCAAGCCTCAACGACTTCCGCCCAGTTGCACTTACCCCCATCATCACCAAGTGCTTCGAGAGCCTGATCCTGGCACACCTCAAAGGCTGCCTACCCCCCACACTGGATCCCTATTAGTTTGCCTACCGCAAGAACAGGAGTACGGAGGATGCCATCTCAACGGCACTTCACTCCGCCCTCTCCCACCTCGACAACAGAGACACTTACGTAAGAATGCTGTTCATCGATTACAGCTCAGCATTCAACACCATCATACCCTCTAAACTGATCACCAAACTCGGTAACCGGGGCATCGAACCCTCCCTCTGCAACTGGATACTGGACTTTCTAATCAACAGACCCCAGTCTGTTAGGTTAAACAAGCACACCTCTTCAACCCTCACCCTCACAGGGCTGTGTGCTGAGCCCCCTCTTCTACTCCCTCTTCACCTACGACTGCACACCTGTACATGGTACTAACACCATCATCAAGTACGCAGATGATACAACGGTGATTGGCCTCATCAGCAACTATGATGAGTCGGCCTATAGGGAGGACCATCCTAGCAGCATGGTGCGCTGACAACAACCTGGCCCTTAACTCCAAGAAGACCAAGGAGCTCATTGTAGACTTCAGGAAGTCTAGGGGCGGCACGCACACCCCCATCCACATTAACGGGAAGGAGGTGGAACGTGTTTCCAGCTTCAGGTTCCTGGGGGTCAACATCTCCGATGACCTCTCTTGGACCCACAATACCTCAACTCTGGTCAAGAAGGCTCATCAGCGTCTCTTCTTCCTGAGGAGACTAAATAAGGTCCATCTGTCTCCTCAGATTCTGGTGAACTTCTACCGCTGCACCATCGAGAGCACCCTTACCAACTGTATCACAGTATGGTATGGCAACTGCTCTGTCTCCAACCGGAAAGCACTGCAGAGGGTGGTGAAAATTGCCCAATGCATCACCGGTTCCTCACTCCCTTCCATTGAGTCTGTCCAAAGCAAGCGTTGTCTGTGAAGGGCGCGCAGCAACGTCAAGGACTGCTCTCACCCCAACCACAGACTGTTTACCCTCCTACCATCCGGGAGGCGCTACAGGTCTCTCCGTTGCCGGACCAGCAGATCTAGGAACAGCTTCTTCCCTGCGGCTGTTACACTACTCAACACTGTACCTGGGTGATTGCTAATCACCCCCTCGGACACTCCTTCCACCAGGAAAAAAAATACTACCACTGTATGCACGTAAATAGATTTATTTATTGCTCATATTTATGTCGCTCTTCTAGGGAGATGCTAACTGCATTTCGTTGTCTCTGTACTGTACACCTCACAATGACAATAAAGTTGAATCTGAAGATGAATGGAGGATTAGTTTTACCAAATTTTTTATTTTATTTTTGGGCAGTTAATATCAAAAATATGAACTTCTGGTTGGAGGATATGGACCAACCAGATTGGTTAAAGATGGAAAAAGAGAACTGCCTACCTTTTGAAATTGGCGCGATTTTGTTAACACCTACAAAATTGATTTAAAAAACTTATAGTGGAAACCCAATAATACATAGTGGTATGCGAACCTGGAAACATATAAAAAAGACTCTAAAATTGGATAATTTATCACTTCTTCTTCCTATCTTAAATAACCCCCCTTTTAATCCGTCCGTGTTAGATAAAGGATTTGTAAAATGGAAAAACTATGGAATTACAAAAGTGGGACACCTTTATCGAAAGGGTATCCTTCTTTCATTCCAGGAGCTACAACAGAACTATGGACTACATCAAAATATTTTTTTTAGATACTTGCAACTTAGAGATTATATAAAATCACATAGACAGGTGTATAGAACTAAGGACCCAGAAATCCTCGATGAATGTTTGAATAAACATCCTAACACAGATAAATTAATATCCTACATTTATAATATCCTGTTAGATACTGTCCCGTCTACAGAACCACATAGACAAGCATGGGAAAATGAATTGGCTCAATCCATAACGAAGGATATATGGGATGAAAGCTTACAACATATACATTACTGTTCGTTAAATGCCAGACACTCTTTAATACAATTTAAAGTATTCACAGATTATAGATTATATTATTCCAAAACAAAATTAAACAGAATTTTTCCAAACATCTCACCTATCTGTGATAAATGTCAACACCTAGAAGTCAACTTAACGAATACCTTGGTAAATTGCATAAAAATTAAAACATTTTGGATGGATATTTTTTAAATTATTTCTGAAGTTGTTAATATTCAATTGGATCTCGATCCAAAATTAATAATATTGGGAAGATCAGAACAAAGTATAAAACTTAACAACAAATCAAATAAATGTTCTTGATTACAGTATAATAACGGAAAAAAATCAATACTAAGATTTTGGAAAAACCCAACAACCCCCACAATTAAAATATGGATTACAGAAATGTCTGAGACCTTACACTTGGAAAAAATTAGACTTGTCTTAACTGACAAATCAGAACTATTTTCTAGAATATGGTCTCAATTTATTGATTTTTTAAAGAGGTAAATTGGTTCAACACAGAAACTGGACTGAAACCTGAGCTCATGATTAGATGAATAACTACGGACCTATCTCCAAAATTGTTATTGGTCATTTTTTTAATTTGTTTGTTTTTCTTTTTTTTCCCCTCTCTATTAGTTTATAGACCTTTCTTTTCAGTTCTATCTTTCAAAAAATTCCAAACAAAAGAACAGAAGCTTTGTATGAATGTAATTGATCAACAAACCGTGTTGTTATTATGTGTTTACGCTTCTAATAAAAATAATAATTAAAAAAAAGAAAATAAATCAAAAAAAGACGGTGGTTTGGCACTGCCGAACCTTAGATTTTACTATTGGGCAGTTAATGCTCGTTATCTAACGTTTTGGACAAAAGATTTAGAAGATACCCAATGCCCAGGATGGATAAATCTTGAACGTGATTCTATGCAAGGGCTATCATTGGCTTCTATTCTAGGGGTCTCGTTACCTTTTACAATTACGAGATTGAATAAATATACGACTAACCCAATAATAAGACAGACATTCCGAATATGGTTTCAATTTCGTAAGTTTTTTTGGATTGAATGATTTTATCTTATCGATTCCTATCATATCTAATTTTTTCTTCCAACCTTCTAGTACTGATCAAGCCTTTCTGTTATGGAAGAGGAAGGGATTAGCAGCTTTTTGTGATTTGTTTTTGGATGGTTGTTTTATGTCTTTTGAACAACTCTCCAATAAATATAATCTACCTAACTCGCATTTCTTGAGATATTTACAAATTAGACATTTTTTGAAGGCTACTCTACCCTTTTTTCCGTTACCACATCAAACCAAAATCTTGGAAACAGTTTTACATTTGAACCCTTATCAGAAAGGTTTAATAACGACTATATGAGTTGATTTTGAAATTATAAATAGATACATTTGATAAAATTAAGAATGACTGGGAAAGAGAACTCCAAATTTCTCTACCTATAGAGAAATGGGAGAGGATTCTTCAATTAGTTAATACTTCCTCAATGTGTGCAAGACACGCTCTGATACAATTCAAGTTAGTTCACAGAGCTCATATGTCAAAAGTTAAGTTAGCTCGTTTTTATGGTCATATAAATGCTACCTGTGACAGATGTAATTCTGAAGTGTCCTCACTGACTCATATGTTTTGGTCTTGCCCACTTTTGGAAAAATATTGGAAATAAATTTTTGATACTATTTCTGTAGTTTTAGGTATTAATTTACAACCTCATCCTATTTCTGCAATTTTTGGGCTACCAATGTTAGATTCTACTCATCTGTCCCATTCCACCCATCGGCTGATTGCTTTTACTACATTAATTGCCAGAAGATCTATTTTATTTAAATGGAAATACTCTAATCCTCCGACCATTGGTACTCCATTGGTACTCTGAAAAGATATCATGTTTAAATTTAGAAAAAATTAGGAGTGACATTGTTGAACCCTTGGTTAAATTTGATAGGACCTCTTCTTCTTCTACTTGCGTGTGGCGTGCACAGCCTAAAGTTGTAGGACAACTTGTTCTATTTGATCTTATTTGACTGTGCACACCGGGTTGATTGCATTTGTCGAAACTGGGTGGGCCACGTGAAGGTTGCAATCTCCCATCCCTTGATAGGACTTGGGGCAGCTTTATTCAACATTTTCAAACTATATAAATATAACTCCAACTGTTATAATAATTATTTTACCTTTATACGGTGGAATGGACGACGACAAACAGGGACTTAAATTGTTGAAATTCTTTGCAGCCCAGATTCTGTTTTGCTTTTTTTTCTATTTTAGGGGGTTTTGTTTTTCTCTTTTTTCTGATTTTTTCTTTTTTTTTCTTTTTATCTTTTTGTTTTTGTATATACAAGTTCTCTATTAAACACTTAACTATATTTACATAGAGACTGGGAGATCTATACTCAATGTATATTTTGACACTGGACTCATATTTAGGTAAGGTTACACAAAAAAGCTGGAGAAACTCAGAGGGTGCAGCAGCATCTATGGAGCGAAGGAAATAGGCAACGTTTCGGGCCGAAACCCTTCTTCAGACGGACCCTTCTTCAGAAGGACCTCATATTTAGGTAATACCTGTTATTAATGTAATCCTGATCCCTATATATCAATATTATTGTTATGTTTATTATTATATATTTTTTTGTTTTGTTTTTGTTTTTGAAAAAAAGTAATACAAATATTTTAAAAGAAGAAAGAAAGAAAAGAAGAACCACAACCCAATTTCTAAATAGTGCATGTGTAGGAAGGAACTGCAGATGCTGGTTTACACCGTAGACAAACACTTAACGGGTCAAGATGCTGCTTATTATAAAGAAAGAAATGTTGGAAATGAAAACTGAAAACACTCAAATGCAACAGCTCAGGCAGCAAATATGGAGAGGGAAATAGTTAATATTTCAGGTGAAGTTAATTGAATTTTACATTTTCCTATTAATCTCTAATTTTATCTATAATCCTATTCATCACTGCCTTATTTTATGAATATTAGGTAGAATTTAGTTTAAAGGCCAGGTGATCTATGTGCAGGATCAGCATATTCCAGTAAGGAGGAGGAATAAGGATGGCTAGGTAAGGGAAATGTGGATGACCAAGGAGGCTGTATAACAATATAACCATATAACCATTACAGCACGGAAACAGGCCATCTCGGCCCTACAAGTCCGTGCCGAACAACTTTTTTTCCCCTTAGTCCCACCTGCCTGCACTCATACCATAACCCTCCATTCCCTTCTCATCCATATGCCTATCCAATTTTTTTTTAAATGATACCAATGAACCTGCCTCCACCACTTCCACTGGAAGCTCATTCCACACCGCTACCACTCTCTGAGTAAAGAAGTTCCCCCTCATATTACCCCTAAACTTCTGTCCCTTAATTCTGAAGTCATGTCCTCTTGTTTGAATCTTCCCTATTCTCAAAGGGAAAAGCTTGTCCACTTGGTCAGGTCGACAAAGGAAGCTTATGTCAGATTTAAGAAGATGGCATCATACAGGGCTTATGAGGATTATACTACAAGATCATAGTATACTACAAAATCAAAGATAAAGAAGGGAATCTATGCTTGAAGGATGTAGGTGAGGTACTAAATGAGTACTTTGCATCTGTATTCATTGAGGAGCAGTACTTAGAGGACAGCGAGAATGTAAATATGTGGAGAATGTAAATATGCTAGGGCGGTTTGAGATGGTGGTGCTGAGGCTCATGAATAACATTAAGGTGGATAGCCCCATGGGGCTGATGGGATCTATCCCAGGTTATTGAGGGAGGCAAGAGAGGAGATTGCGGGGCCTTGACGAAGATCATTGTTTCTTCTCTAGCCACAGGCAAAGCCCCGGAGGACTAGAGAGTGGTTGATGTTGTTCCTTTGTTTAAAAAAAGGTGGTAGAGAGAATCCAGGGAACTATAAGCCGGTGAGCCTCATGTTAGTGGTAGGGAAACCTTTGGAGAGAATTCTTCAAGGCAGGATTTACACCCATTTGGAAGAGAATGGGCTAATTAGGGCTAGCCAGCACAAGTTTGTATGCAGAAGGTAATGTCTCACCAACCTGATTAATTTTTTTTGAGGAGGTAATGAAGGAGATTAATGAAGGTTGGGCAGTGGATGTTGTATACATGGATTTTCGTATGGCTTTTGATAGTCTGATCCAGAAGATTAAAATATATGGGATTCATGGTGACTTGGTCATATGGATTCTGTAGGAGCTTATTCATAGGGTTGTGGTGGAAGGTAGATATTCTGGCTGGAGGTCTGTGACCTATGGAATTCAGCAGAGATCTGTGCAGATGGGTTGATGAGTACGTTTGCTGATGACAGCAACATTTTAGCAATTACACGTGAGGAAGGCTGTCAGAAGATAGTATATAGATCAGATGCAGACATGGGGAGGAGAATTGGCAGATGGTTGTGTGAGGTGTTGCACTGTGGGAAGTTGAATTAAAGGGGAAAGTATTGATGTGCAGAGGAATGTTGGAGTCCAAGTTCATAGCTCACTGAAGGTGGCAGCACAAGTGGATAGGGTGGTAAAGAAGGCATATGGTAGGCTTGCCTTCGCTGCTAGGGGCATTGAATATAAAAGTCAGGAGATCATGATGCAGCTCCATAGGACTTTAGTTGTGCCACATTTGAAGTATTGCATGTAGTTCTGGTTGCCCCATTACAGGAAAGATGTGGAGGCTTAAGAGAGGGTGCAGAGGAGATTTACCAGAATACTGCATGGATTAGAGGGTTTTAATTTCAGCGAGAGGTTAGATAAACTTGGATTGTTTTCTCTGGAACATTGGAGGTTAAGAGGAGTATAAAATCATGAGTTATAGATAGGGTAGACACTCAGAACTATTTTCCAGGGTGGAAATGTCCAACACCAGAGAATATGGCCATAAGGTTGGAATTAAACATATGCAGGATTCAAGATTCAGATCAATGAATGGAGGAAGCACCTAACCCTAACCCTAATGCACAAATAACTATTTATTAAAGCAAACACAATTAAAACACACAAACTCTATCAACTATCAATAAAGAAACAATACAAAACAACTCTTACGTCCTCTGCGTATTCGAGTCTCCTGTCTGCACCGGCTGGAGCCGGCACACACCATGATCCAAGCTCTTCCTCTCTCTCTCTCTCGCTCTATCTCTCTCTCTCTCTCTCTCTCGCTCTCTCTCTCTCTCGCTCTCTCTCTCTCTTTGATGAAGCTCATTCCTCTCCCCGAAGATAAAGCTCATGCTCTCATGGTAGAAGCATGTACTTATATAATAATTGTATCACTAAGAACAACAGGTGATTATGTGTCAAGCTAGCTATCCTTCTTGGTATCATAATGGCGTGAGTTATGTGTCCTATCAGACACCAAGCTAGTCTCAGATGTCTCTGGAAAAGGAAAGCTTATCTCAGTGACATCGCAGGTGTCATCATGATCTACTGGTCTCTTAGAATTAGCCCAAGCATCTTCGAAAACATCTTCTTGTTTTCCTAAGCAGGTTTTGAAAAATGGTGCTGCTAATTTAGTTGACAACTCCAATTTCAGCTCACAGTCTGTTTAAGCCTTACATTACAAAGGTGAAATGGAAAAGATTAATGGAGATGTGAGGGACACATTTATTACACAAATAGTGGAAGGGGCCTGGAACGTACTCCTGGTGGTTGTGAAGGCAGATATGATAGTTGCATTTCAGAGGTGTTTAGACAGGTACTTGGATGTGCAGGGAATAGAGAGATATGGATCATGTACCTGTCGGCAGATGAGATCAGTTTAACCTAGCACCATGTTTGCCACAATCATTATGGGTTGAAGGGCCCGTTTCTGTACTGTCCTGTTCTATGTTCCATAAGGACAAACTATTTTGAAAACCATAAACATCCCACAACATAGAAAACTGATTTTTGTTTAGTTTAGATACAGAGCGAAAACAGGCCGTTCAGCCCACCAAGTCCGCACCGACCAGCGATCCCTGCACATATAACAATTACAGCATGGAAACAGACCATCTCGGCCCTTCTAGTCCATGCCGAACACTTATTCTCCCCTAGTCCCATCTACCTGCACTCAGACCATAACCCTCCATTCCTTTCCTGTCCATATAACTATCCAATTTATTTTTAAATTATAAAATCGAACCTGCCTCCACCACCTCCACTGGAAGCTCATTCCACACAGCTACCACTCTCTGAGTAAAGAAGTTCCCCCTCATATTACCCCTAAACATCTGTTCCTTAATTCTCAAGTCATGTCCTCTTGTTTGAAACTTCCCTACTCTCAGTGGGAAAAGCTTATCCACGTCAACTCTGTCTATCCCTCTCATAATTTTAAAGACCTCTATCAAGTCCCCCCTTAACCTTCTGCACTCCAAAGAATAAAGACCTAACTTGTTCAACCTTTCTCTGTAACTTAGTTGCTGAAACCCAGGCAACATTCTAGTAAATCTCCTCTGTACTCTCTCTATTTTGTTGATATCCTTCCTCACCAATGCCTTGTACAATTTTAACATTACATCCCAACTTCTATACTCAATGCTCTGATATATAAAGGCCAGCACACCAAAAGCTTTCTTTACCACCCTATCTACATGAGATTCCACCTTCAGGGAACCGTGCACAGTTATTCCTGGATCCCTCTGTTCAACTGCATTCCTCAATTCACTACCATTTACCATATATGTCCTATTTTGATTTGTCCTGCCAACATGTAGCACCTCACACTTATCAGCATTAAACTCCATTTGCTATCTTTCAGCCCACTCTTCCTAATGACCTAAATCTCTCTGTAGACTTTGAAAATCTACTTCATTATCCACAACACCACCTATCTTAGTATCATCTGCATACTTACTAATCCAATTTACCACACCATCATCCAGATCATTGATGTACATGACAGACAACAATGGACTCAACACAGATCCTGTGGCACCCCACTAGTCACTGGCCTCCAACCTGACAAAAAACCATCCACCATTACTCTCTGGCATCTCCCATTCACCCAACAATTGAACCTTCTTAACCAACCTTCCGTGAGGAACATTGTCAAAGGCCTTACTGAAGTCCATATATACAACATCCACTGCTTTACCCTCATCAATTTCCCGAGTAACCTCTTCAAAAAATTCAAAAAGATTAGTCAAACATGACCTTCCAGGCACAAATCCATGTTGACTGTTCCTAATCAGACCCTGTTTATCCAAATGCTTATATATATTATCTCTAAGTATCCTTTCAATTAATTTTCCCACCACTGACGTCAAACTAACTGGTCTATAATTGCTAGGTTTACTCTTTGAACCCTTTTTAAACAATGGAACAACATGCGCAGTACGCCAATCCTCTGGCACTATTCCCGTTTCTAATGACATTTGAAATATTTCTGTCATAGCCCCTGCAATTTCTACACTAACTTCCCTCAATGTCCTAGGGAATATCGTGTCCGGACCTGGAGACTTATCCACTCATAGTTTCCATAGCTACTCTACTTGTTTCCCTTACCTCACATAATTCAATATCCTTCTCCTTGGTGAATACCAAAGAAAATAAATTGTTCAATATCTCCCCCATCTCTTTTGGCTCTGCAGATAGCTGTCCACTCTAACTCTCTAATGGACCAATTTTATCCCTCGTTATCCTTTTGCTATTAATATAGCTGTAGAAATCCTTTGGATTTACTTTCACCTTACTTGCCAAAGCAACCTCATATCTTCTTTTAGCTTTTCTAATTTCTTTCTTAAGATTCTCTTTACATTCTTTATACTCCTCAAGCACCTCATTTACTCCATGCTGCCTATAATTTTTGTAGATCTCTCGCTTTTTCCGAACCGTGTCCAATTTCCCTTGAAAACCATGGCTCTTTCCAATTTTTACTATTTCCTTTCAACCGAGCAGGGACATGAAGATTCTGTACTCTTAAAATGTCACCTTTAAATGTCCTCCATTTCTCTTCCACATCTTTCCCATAAAACAAAATGTCCCAATTCACTCCTTTTAAATCCTTTCGCATCTCCTCAAAGTTAGCCTTTCTCCAATCAAAAATCTCCACCCCAGGTCCAGTTCTGACCCTCTCCATAATTATATTGAAACTAATGGTATTGTGATCACTGGACCCGAACTGTTCCCCAACACATACCTCTGCCACCTGACCTGTCTCATTTCCTAACAGGGGATCCAGCACCACCCCTTCTCTAGTAGGTACACCTCTATGTATTGCTGCAAAAAACTATCCTGCACACATTTTACAAACTCCAAACCATCCAGCCCATTTACAGAATGTGTTTCCCAGCCCACTGCACCAGTCCCTCAGCCATGCATTTATCCTCCACCTCGCTCCATTCCTACTCTCACTGTCGCTTGGCACAGGCAGTAATCCTGAGATTGTTACCTTTGCGGTCCTTCTCCTTAACTCTCTTCCTAACTCCCTAAATTCTCCTTTCAGGACCTCTTCTCGTTTTCTACCTATGTCGTTGGTACCTATATGTACCACGACCTCAGGCTCCTCTCCCTCCCATTTCAGGATATCTTGGACACGTTCAGACACATCCCTGACCCTGGCACTAGGGAGGCAAACTACCATCCGGGTCTCCTGACTGCGTCCATAGAATCGCCTATCCGACCCCCTGACTATAGAGTCCCCTATTACTATTGTCCTCCTCTTCTTTTCCTTACCCTTCTGAGCAACAGGGCCAGTCTTTGTGCAGGAGGGCCGGCCGCTGTCGCTACCCCCAGGTAGGCTGTCTCCCCCACCCTTACTCAAACATGAGTACTTATTTTCAAGGTGTACAGCCACCGGGGTACTCACTAGTCCCTGCCTCTGCCCCTTGCCCTTCCTAACTGTGACCCAGTTGGAGTGACCACCTCTCTGTAACTACTCTCTATGACCTCCTCGTTCTCCCTGAGCAGACAGAGGTCATCGAGCTGCTGCTCCAGGTTCCTAACACGGTCCCTTAGGAGCCCCATCTCGACGCACCTGGCACAGATGTGGACGTCTGGAGGGCTATCAGACTCCATGACCTCCCACATCTGACATCTAGAACAGTAAACTGCCCTGGCCCTCATTCTCCCCCTTATCCGAATACAATACAAAGCCTTACCCGGGATATAAGCCAATCAGCTGCTTCCTCTAGTCCTTTCGACCAATCAGCGGCTTCCTCAAGCCCACTTAATTTGAAGTGTGATCTGCGAATGGAACGTTGCAGATTTTGGTTCCTCCCTCACCAACGGCTCCTGGGCCTCTGCTGAAACAAGCCCCGCGATGGGTTTTTACACTCACCACACGGACGTCGCTGCTCCCTCACCAACGGCTCCTGGGCCTCTGCTGAAACAAGCCCCGCGATGGGTTTTTACACTTACCGCACGGACGTCGCTCCTCCCTCACCAACGGCTCCTGGGCTATCCTACACATACTTGGGACAATTTATACTGAAACCAAGAATACAAATCCTCTATGTCTTTGGAGTGTGGGAGGAAACCGAAGATCTCGGAAAAAACCCACATGGTCACGAGGAGGATGTACAAACTCTGTACAGACAGCACCCATAGTCGTGTTCAATCCTAAGTCTCCGGTGCTGCATGCGCTGTAACCCTGCCACTGTGCCACTGTGCAGCCCACTGATAGCCAAAAGATGCCAGGTAGTCTGCTCTCCTAATCAGCAGTCATTTTGATTTATAGCAAGGGCAATTTTAATTTATCTGACTTGCAGAACCTGCAGATGAAATGGCTACAGAAATAATGTCAGTGATCTCACTGGCTTAAAATAGTTTTTAAACTGTTCTTTTGAGAAGGCAAGAGTGAAATCACCAGCAGAACCTTTGTTCAATTATGTGGATCAGGCTCCAATGAAGTCAACCTACCGTTCTCTAGGTCAAACTTTCTTCTGTAATTTCAAAACAGTAAAAAAAGACATGAATGACCCATACTATAAGTTGTACATATACATAGTCTTTAGCCTTCCTTTTGAAAGCTCCAGATTGTTGCATCTATCCTTATATTTTATTGTCTGATTCCTTAATTGTTCTTTTTTGAGCTTTCTTCAACTCAGATGCATCTTTCTATGCTCATTTCTCCAGACAGGGACTAACAAATGATGTTTCCTTGATTGACGTTACTTTCCATTTTTAATGCAACAAACATCTCATTTGCTTTTTCACATATGCCAGACATTGGCACGATGTCCTGAGGGACCTGTATAAGGTCCATTTTCTTATCCATTTCACTTATTATTCAAATTATCCCATTAGCCCTGAAATCCATCTGTCTATTTGTTCTGCACAATGCATTATACATCCCAGAAGTTCCTATATATAAATGCATATAGCTTGATATCTGACCAAAAGTTCAATTTTCATTAAGCCATCTAAAAGATAGTGAATACTCTTCTCAAATGGATGCGAATAACAACTTTATTTTGCCTACTTAAAACTGACTTTTCATGATTCATGCATAATTCAGACTATTTTGAAATAGGTTTATACTTTGAAATCTTATTTGTACAATACAAAATTATCCTTGCAGATTTCAAATATTTCGGAAAAAGTTTATATTCCTCCATATAGAGGAAAATAACTGTGGCTGTAATTAAAATTTGACAAAAATAAAGTCCACAGTCATCACACAGTTGAAGTTTGGCATCTTTTCCCTTGGATGCTTTTGTCCCAATCAGTTCATCTTAAGCCATTTTGAATTAATTTTGTTTTTATTTCCATTAAAAATATTGATTCTAATCAGTTAAAAAAATACTTTAAAATGACTTTAAATTTTTTTTCTTTAGTCCTGGTCATGATCAGCAAATATATTGCAATTTTGTAGGGGTACAGATGATTTAAGTGATGCTAGTGACAATGTATTGCGAAGTGATAGTGATAGAATGATCTGGGGGAGAAAATTGACCTTTTTTTTCAAAATATTTTTCTCATGTTTTCTTATGATAGAGAAGATGCTCATTTTGGCCCATCAAGTGTATGCCAGCTCTTAAAGTATTCCTATCGGTCCCCATTCTGCCACTTATTTTCTTGTAAACTAGTCTCTCCCATACCTTGATTCTCTTGCACCAAATTTACCTGTCAAATAATCTACCATGTAGCATCTTCTTTGAGCCATAGAAGGAAAGTGGAGCAACGAGAAGAAACCCATACAGTTCTGCAAACTCCATGCAGACAGCGCCAGTGCCCCAGTTTTTACAATTTGGTAGCAGCAGCAGCAGCAGCACTAATTGCTGCACCATTCATCCACGCTAGTTCGAAAGGTAGTGAAATTCAAACCATACAAACTTCTCACTTTGTCACT
This sequence comes from Leucoraja erinaceus, assembly GCF_028641065.1. Taxonomy (NCBI): domain Eukaryota; kingdom Metazoa; phylum Chordata; class Chondrichthyes; order Rajiformes; family Rajidae; genus Leucoraja; species Leucoraja erinaceus. The sequence continues at coordinate 71,382,330 of NC_073377.1, read as the reverse complement.
TCAATCATCAGACACTGATACGTTTCATTAGTCCAATAGGTTCAAATCTATATAATGAGTCAGTTTGCCAAAAGCAAAGTTCTATCATTTACATTACATTTTTGAAAAATGTAAGAAATTGGAATCTTTTTAAAGAGGTCAGCTGTTTTCAAGTGCAATAACTCAGAACTAATCAAGCCCAAAAGTAATGGTACAAACCATCAGTTATAAATCTTGGTTTAGTATTTTCCTTAGAGGAACAATATTTCAACACATGCATATTGCATTACCTGATTAACAGCACTTTAGCATCACTTTATGGAACATTTTGGAGGATTAAACACATTAGACTGCTGTATATCTTGTTGATTCATGTTATTCTGTAATGCAGACATTGAACTTTGAGATATGAACAGTGTCACTTGCTGATTTTGGGTGCCTCCTGAACTTTGAACAAGCTGCATTTGAGGCTGACCATGAAAAACGGACGACTGTTTCTGATCTCCCTGAGACGTCCCATTATTCTGAAGTGAAGAAACCGTAGTCTGGTTTTGGAATTGTATGGATGATTGCTGTTCTTGATTAACTGACACCATATTAGGCGGCGCGACTCTGGTCAGCAGCGGCCTCTGCAGCCTGTCCGCGTTTTTATTATTTTTTGTCTGTGTTTTAATGTAGTTTTGTTTTTTATGTTGGGGTGTGTGTGTGTGTGGGGGGCCGGGGGGGGTGGGAGGGGGGGGGGGAACTTTTAAATCTCTCCCTGCACTGGAGACCCCTTACCTTTTCTCCCTCGTCGGGTCTTGGTTGTCGTTGAGGCCGCAACGAGGAGCGGCCTCCAACACGAAGAAGCCGGGGACTCAGGTGCCGACTCACCTCACCGCCGCGGAGCTGGCCGAGACCGGAGCGGGTGGAGCGGTGGAGGAGCGCTGCCGCTGCTGCTGCTGCTGCTGCTGCCCGACCTCCGGAGATTGGGAGGCTGCTGCTGCGGGTCTGCGGACGGCGGCACCAGGAGCCCGCGGCTCCCTGGAGGGAGACCGCTTTTCGGGGCTCCTGCAACGGCGACTTCTCCCGCCCGAGTTGCGGGGTTGAAGAGCTCCTGGAGCGGGGCCTGACATCACTGCCCCGCGCGGCTGGAACGGCCGCGGGACTCTGCGAGCGCACACCGGGGGCTCTAACACCAAGACCCGGTGTGCGACCTCGCACCACCCGGCGTGGCTTTAATGGCCGCGGGACAATCGCCATCGCCAGCCGGGGGCTTTGACTTTGACTCTGGCATCAGGGGGGGGGGGGAGAGTGCAGTGGAGAGATAAGTTTTTTTGGCCTTCCATCACAGCTATGTGATGGATGTTTATGTAAAATGTAATTGTGTTGTGTCTGGGGTCTATTTGTGTGTAATGTATGGCTGCAGAAACGGCATTTCATTTGGACCTCCAGGGGTCCAAATGACAAATAAATAGACTATTGACTATTGACTATTGACTATTGACTATTTTCTAAGATTGTGAGGTTGTAGGAGCTAGAAGCATTCAAACTTCCAGGCAATTGTTCCATATATATCTATATTACTAAAAGTCTGATCTTGACTGCTTTTGGCCCACTGTGCTGTGATTTCCGAGAGAATGCCGCCACCTACGGCCGTCATTTTTGGCCACCTCGCTCAGAGCCGCCCTCCGCCTTCCTGGACCGGAGGATTTTTCCCATCGATGACAAATCAAAGAGATATTAATGTTTTTTAAAAAATCACCATTCTCTCTCTGCTGCCCCTGCTGGAGTGAGGGTGACGGACTATAAAACCAGGAAGTGGTTTGCCTCACTCAGTCTCTGCAAGATGGATGAAGCCAAAGGGTCACATCTCTCTGATCTCTGAATAACACTGAACACATGTCCACTCAACTGTGAGTCCCCTTAATGTGGTTTGAAAATGAAAATATGGTTTGTTTGAAGTAAAAAGGCACTGCCTGCAAATGGTTGTTTGGGTGCTTTGGCGAAGTTAAAAGGCACTACTTACTGCAAATGGCGGCTTGAGTGCTTTGGCTTGAAGTTAAAAGGCACTACTTACTGCAAATGGTGGCGGGTGCTTTGGCTTGAAGTTAAAAGGCACTACTTACTGCAAATGGTGGCTTGGGTGCTTTGGCTTGAAGTTAAAAGGCACTGCAAATGGTGGCTTGGGTGCTTTGGCTTGAAGTTAAAAGGCACTACTTACTGCAAATGGTGGCATGGGTGCTATGACTTGAAGTTAAAAGGTACTACTTACTGCAAATGGTGGCTTAGGTGCTTTGGCTTGAAGTTGAAAGGCACTACTTACTGTAAATGGCGGTTTGAGTGCTTTGGCTTGAAGTTAAAAGGCACCACTGCAAATGCACTTCCTGTTTGCACTGTTTATTGATTTTAGATAAAATGCTACTACTTACGGCTGTGATTTTTGACCATCTTACTCAGTCCCCCCTCTGCTCAGCAGGTACAGAGAATTCTTCCCATCAATGAAAAATAAAAGTGTTATTAGTGTTTAAAAAATGTTGAGAATCTCTCTCCTGTCAATCATGCCATGAAGACCACACATTTTCCGGTGGGAGGGGGAGGGGTTATAAAACCCGGAAGTGTAGGTGTGGCTCAGTCTCTGCATGATGGGGAGGGAGAGGTCACGATTCTGTCTGAGCTGTGAATCAACTGAACACACTGAATGGCTACTGAACTGTGAGTTTGGTGTTTTGTGTGGTTTTATGGTGGTTTCACCCTGCATGAAATGGTATGAAGCTGCATTTGAATTTGGTGGCCTTGCACCCTGCTAGAAATGGAATGAAACTGCACTTGAATTTAGTGGCCTTGCACCCTGCTTGAAGTTGAATGAAACTGCACTTGAATTTGGTGGCCTTGGCCCTGCTTGAAGTGGTTGGAAACTGCACTTGAATTTGGTGGCCTTGCACCCTGCTTGAAATGGAATTTCATGGAATAGCCATGAATCATCTGCCAGCCCACCAGCCGTGAGTGAGCTGCCAGCAGATCAGGCTTGAGGGACTGAGCTGCCACCCGAAGAACCCATACCAGCGCTCCAGAAAGCCCCTCCCACTGGCCACCAATATTGGAATTGGTGGAGAGGTGGAATATTGCGTCGGGGGGCCAGCCCTCCCGTGTGAACATGGGACCCAACGTGGATACAAGTGAAGGAGGTTTTTGATAGGCAAATGAGATATAAAGGCAAAAGGTGGAAGATAAGGATTGATGAGGTACAAATTGTGATGCCAGAGCAGAAATATGTGGAAGGGGAGGAGGAAGGAGAGAAATGTGTGTGTCCATATGGGGCACAGGGAAGAGGGGTGTGGGGAAAGGGAATGGGTTTCATAGGTTAGTAACCTAAAATTGAAGAATTCAATGTTCATAATGTAAGGTTGTAAACCATCTAAGTGGAATACGATGTTCCTCCAGTTTGCATTTGGCCTCACTCTGGAAGAGGCCCAGGACAGATAGATCTGTATGGAAATGGGAAGAGGAGTTGAAAATAGTTAGTAATTGCTGGGCCTATGCTTGGTTTTGCTGATATAAATTAGGCCACAGTGGGAGCACTGAATGCAGTAGATGACAATAAAAATGTCCTTTGTCCTTTGTCCTTGTCCTTTTTAAGTTAGAGGATGTGCATGTGCACCTCTGTCTCATCTGGAAGGACTGCTGTGGCCCCTGGATGGATATTGTATTGTGAGCAATTTCGGGCACCATATCATGACCTTATGACCTTATTATATATGAGAGAGTTACATGTGAGATGAACAGTTACATCTCACATGTTCATCTCACATGTAACTCTCTCATATATAATAAGGTCATAAGGTCATGTGATAGGAGCAGAATTAGGCCACTCGGCCTATCAGGTCTACTCCGCCATTCAATTATGGCTGATCTATCTCTCCCTCCTAACCCCATTCCCCTGCCTTCTCCCCATAACCCCGACACCCGTACTAATCAAGAATCTATCTATTTCTGCTTTAAAAATATCCATGAACTTGGCCTCCACAGCCTCTGTGGCAAAGAATTCCACATTCACCACCCTCTGACTAAATAAATTCCTTCTCATCTCCTTCCTAAAGGAACGTCCTTCAGCAGCATGAAGGCAACATGAGTACCAGACCCGTCCCTGATACACCCCGTGTGGTGCCGGGGCACTGGCTGCCCGGCATGTGAATTCCCACATGTTTAACCCCCCAATACTGTGTTGTATCCCTCCCCCACTCAATTATAGTGAACAATTGGCAATAACGGACACAATCCCCATCCCACCCACTCTGTTATAACCAGGGTTTACTGTACTTCTACCAGGTCAAATATTAGTTCCTGATGCTCCATGATATATTTATCTGCTCCTTATAACACTTAAATCTAAGCAACATCCTGATGAATTTCTTCTGCACCCTTTCCAAAGTATCCACATTCTTCATCTAGTAAAACACAAAGTGCTGGTGTAATTCAACGTGTCCAGCAACATCTGTGGAAGGAATGGATAGGCAACACTTCAGGTTGCATTTTTATAATGTGGCATCCAGAACTGTACACAATCTCCAAATGAGCTGAACCAAAGCTTTATACAAAAATAGATACAAAATGCTGGAGTGTCTCAGCAGGTCAGGCATAGAAACATATAAAATAGGTGCAGGAGAAGGCCATTCGGCCCTTCGAGCCTGCACCGCCATTCAATATGATCATGGCTGATCATACAAATCAATATCCCATACCTGTCTTCTCTCCATACCCCCTGATCCCTTGATCCACAAGGGCCACATCTTACTCCCTCTTAAATATAGTCAATGAACTGGCCTCAACTACCTTCTGTGGCAGAGAATTCCACAGATTCACCACTCTCTGTGTAAAAAATGATTTTCTCATCTCGGTCCTAAAAGACTTCCCTCTTATCCTTGAACTGTGACCTTCCCCAACATCGGGAACAATCTTCCTGCATCTAGCCTGTCCAACCCCCTAAGAATGTTGTACGTTTCTATAAGATCCCCCCTCAATCTTCTAAATTCTAGCATCACTGAAGAACATGGATAGGTGATGTTTCGGGTCGGGATCCTTCTTTAGACTGACTTATTGCTTTTATACAGCTGCAACATGATTTGCCAACTTTTATATTCAGTGGCCCAACCGATGAAGGCAAGCAAGCCATATTCATTCCTTATCACTCTATGCAATTGTGTGGCCAATTTCAGGGAGCAACAGACCTCAAGATCCCTCTGAAAATTTTGCAACTAAGGAGTAGAAACCAAGAACTGCAGGTGCTGGTTTATATCAAAGATAGACACAAAGTACTTAAGTAACTCAAAGGATCCTGATTCCTAAGGATCCTGCTGATTCAAGCATTTTTTTTTTCAATTGCCTTTGTCCTCCGAAAATGCATCACCAAACACTTGTCTGGGTTAAACTCCATCTGCCATATTACTGCCCAAATTTTCAACAGATCTATATTCTGCTGTATCCTTTGACAGCCTTCATCACTATTCACAATTCCACCAATGTCCATGACATCTGTGGATTTACTGTTCAGTAAGGTTGTGAGTTTGCTTTGGCATTTAATATCATGGTTGATCTGATTGAATCTCAACTCTATATTCACGTCTATCTACCCCTTGCTTATCAGGAGTCTAGGTACTTCCACCTGCAAAATATATCATAGAAACATAGAAAATAGGTGCAGGAAGAGGCCATTCGGCCCTTTGAGCCAGCACCAGCACCGCCATTCATTGAGATCATGGCTGATTGTCCCCAATCAATAACCCGTGCCTGCCTTCTCCCCATATCCCTTGATTCCACTAGCCCCTAGAGCTCTATCTAAATCTCTCTTAAATCCATCCAGTGATTTGGCCTCCACTGCCCTCTGTGACAGGGAATTCCACAAGTTCACAACTCTCTGGGTAAAAAATATTTTTCTCACCTCAGTCTTAAGTGGCCACCCCTTTTTCAAAACATCAATGCCACCACCCTTTGAGAAAGAGAATTACAAGACATGACCCTTAGACATACTTTTACTTCATCTCCATCTCAACAGGTAACCCCCTGTTTTGCAACAGTGGCCCCTGTTCCAGATTTTCCATCAAGAGGAGAAAGTCTCTACTTATCCACCCTGCCACGATCGCTTGTGATTTTATGTTTCAATTAAGTCACTGCTCATTCATCCAAATTCCAGCAGATGCATGTCTAGGCTATCCTACCCTATTGTATAAAACAATCCACCCATTCAAGGTATGCGCCTAGCAAGCTCTCTCTGGACTGCTTCCATTATATTCACATCCTTCCTTAAGTAAGGAAACAATTACCGTACACAGTAGTCCAGATGAGATCTGATTAATACCTTATATACTGTAACTGAAGCGTAATCTGTTTACTTGTTTTCAATTGCCTATGCAATAAATGATAATGTCGGACTGGTTTATATAATTACTGGCTGTACCTGTACACTGGCCTTCTGCCAATCTTGCACTAGGATAACACTAGAATAACCAGACCTTTCTTGATCACATGGATCTACAAACTCTCATCTGTTACATCATTTTATTTAGTGTTGTTGTCAAAATACACAATTCCTAATTATTCCCATATTCTTCTCTATTTGGCAGATCATTGCTTACTCACAACCTATCCACAATCCCTCCGGAGAAAACATTTTCCTACTTAAATAAAAAATGCTGATGGTATCAGTGGAACGATAGACAGTTTGTGCCTGGGATCATTCATCAGAATGAGCAGTTCTGACAAAGCAACATAGATAGATAGATATAATTTAGATATAATTTATTGCCACACAACCAGGGTCGGTGGAAATTTGGGTTGTCAGCAGCAGTACAATAATAAAGAACACACAACCACAATAAAACTGTAACACAAACATCCACCACAGCATTCATCACTGTGGTGGAAGGCACAAAATTTGGCCAGTCCTCCTCCATTTCCCCCCCGTGGACAGGACCACAGTCCAGAGTCAGTCCAGGATCGGCTCTTCCTCACCGGAGACCGCGGCTTTAAGATGGTGTAGGCCGATCGGTCGAGATTTAAAGACTCCGCCGCAGCCAGAAGCACCGTAGACTGCAGGGCCGGCGGTCGAAGCTCCCCTCCAGGGGTGATGGTGAGTCCATGCCGGCCCCGCGGTAGAAGTTTATCCATCCACAGGTGCTGCCTGGCCAGTTGAGAGTTTGTCGCATTTTCAGTTTATGTTTCATATTTCCATCATTTGCAATTTCTTGATTTTCATACATTTCTATCTAATTTTGTCTCATAAGCAAATTTAGAAACCATACCTTCAGTTCCCTCACCCTACATTAAGGCTACACCACAAATCCCCTTGGTACATTACTCATTACATCTTACAACTGGAGAAAGACACATTTATTCCTACTTTGTGTTCCCCATTAGCCAGCCTGTCTTCCACTCACTCCAATACATTATCTCCTACATCTCTGGTTTTTACTTCCCCAATAATCTCTGTGTTATTAGGTGTAGTGAATGGTATAACCTCCAGAGGGTGCAAAAGCCTTCATGCAAACAACCACAAACCAGTTTGACAAAACACCAAATGCATAGGATGGAGCTGCAAATGTTGGTTTAAGCCAAAGATAAACATAAAAAGCTGGAGTAACTCAGCGGCTCAGACAGCATCTCTGGAGAAATGGAAAAGGTGATGCTCGGGTCGAGACCCTTCTTCTTCAAACCAAATGCTTTACCTTGCTTGGTCTGGATTTCATAGTTAGCTGTGAATTCAAGACACCAAACATTCAATATACTAACACGTTATCAAACATTTCTTGTAGCCACCATGCACAACTTACAGCTTGCAGAAGCCACATTCAGCCCACAAGACTGATTTGTGCTCTTTGCCTCAATAAACCATTGAGAGTTGACTTCAACCTGCATTTTTCCATTCTCCTTCCCTGCGGTGGAATCTTGGCCCTGGAAAGCAGCTCTTGATTGTTGAGATCATGGGCAGAAATGTTTTTTCATCTTGTTAAATCATGCATTGTAAATAGTGTAAATATATACTCGGACGGAAGGCAGGAGCAGTGGGCCCCGTGGTCTGTAGAGGGAAGCTGCCGGGCTGGCCCCTGCTCATCCCCCGAGGACTGGAGAACCAGAGAGGTGGATGGTGGGAGCCGGCGATGGCGAATGCAATAGTAGGGTCTGGTAAGAGAGTGATTGGGAACAGAAGTAAGGGGATTATGCTTCAGTTATATAAGGTATTAATCAGATCTCATCTGGACTACTGTGTACGGTTATGGTTTCCTTATTTAAGGAGAGGTGTGAATGTATCAGAAACAGCCCAGAGAGAGCTTGCTAGGCTAATACCTGGAGTGGGTGGATTGTTTTATATAATAGGGTTGGACAGTCCAGACCTGTATCCGCTGGAATTTGCACGAATGAGAGGTGACTTAATTGAAACATAATATCCCGAGCGATCTTGACAGGGTGGATAAGGAGAGGCTTGCCCTCAAGGCCAGCAGCGGGAGGCTCCCCCGCGACACAAGAGCTAAAGATGGCTTGGCGAGGATATGGACGATGCTTTGCTGGTCAATCCAGTCAGAGGCAACTGCAACAGCCCGGGTTTGCCTAGATTGGGCGCCGCTCCAGAATACCGAGCATGTGGACTGGACTGAAAATGGCGCCAAAACCTGGTGACTCATGCAAGCGGACTCAGTGGACTATTTCTATGCACTTTGTACTAATTGGGGATTGTGCTTAGGTATGACAATACTTTACTGAACTGTGTGCAAAAAAAATAACATCACTGTACATGACTTTATTGTTTGCAAAAAAAAATTAATTGTTCGTCTGTACAAAGAATCATTGACAGCCTTCTGAATCTTCCATAAGCTAGGGTATTGTCCTACTCCCCTGTATCCCATTGTGGATGTTGAACTTTGTCTCTGGAAGTGGTGGGCTATAATGCTGAGAAATATATTCTGCACTCTATCTTTCCCTCTTTTTTACCTAATGCACCTGAGATTGACAATTACATTTATGTATAGTGTTATCTGATCTGAGTGGATAACATGCAAAATAAAACTTTTCACTGTATCTCAGTACATGTGACAATAATAAACATAAACCTAAACATTAAACATTAAGCAAAAAGATATGAACAAATTAAGACAAAGGACAGAACTGTAACAAGTACACTTCAGTGGAGAAAATTGTAATTCCATCCACTTTTCATTCAAGAATAGAACAGAATATTAAAAGCCGAAAGCAATAAGAATTTAAGATCTTGCAGCCCATGCACATAAATGTCAAGCAAGGAGACACAAAACAACCAGGGCTAATGGAATGTGGACCTTTTTAACCAGATGATTGGAGTGATGAAGGGTAGAAGTAATGCCATATTTTACATAGTGCTGGATAAATATGCAGTGGAGCACTGAAAGAAGAAAGGATTATTGGTCTTGGATAGATGGCGGCACAGTTTTGCTGGAATGATATCTGGAGATCAAGGATTTAATTAACAAAGATTAACAAAATCTCAGAGATGTGTCCCCTACGGATATTTGCAAGGTAATGAAGAGAACTGATAGGCAAGTCAAGGGACACTACTGTTGGTTGGAGTAACAAACAACCTGGAGATAGACTATTGATTGACGTCTTTGTCTGGTGGCAGGACTGCTGGGGGAATTCAATAAAAATAGAGCCAGGACTTTCAGGCATGGTTAGGAAACAATTCTGTACATAGAACATAGTGAAAACTTGGATCGATATTTAAAAAATAATAACATACACTTGGCTGTCTAAATTTTAAAAGTTGTTTAACTGTAGGTAAAAGGATAAGGATATGTACTTTGTAGCTTATAGCAGTTGTATGAAACATAATTATACCGCATTGGAAACACTGTATTAGGCTCTTTGCAGCAAGCAGCACCCATTTTCATTAACTTTGCATTAACTTTTCAGGACAAGGTTTTGCAACCAAATAAACTATTGCGATGGTTACACACAAGAACACAGGAGTAGAATTAGACCATCAGGTCCTTCAAGTCTTCCCCACCATTTAATATGGCAATGAATTAGATTATACATCATAAATCAGCTGTAGTATCAAGGTTGGATAGCATGCTACTACATTCCTCAGGTAATGCCACTGGTTCTGAACGCACAGATTTATTCAAGATAGATGAATTACATCTCAAGAGCCTATGTCCATACAAAAGTGCTGTGGAAAGGTGTATGTGTTAGCACAATGGGCTAAGAGTTCGGCTGGCGACCGGAAGGTAGCCGGTTCAAATCCCGCTTGGAGTGCATACTGTCGTTGTGTCCTTGGGCAAGACACTTCACCCACCTTTGCCTGTAATGGAATGTACGGCGGCAGGCGCGGGCACACCGCGACGCCCTGTGTCTCCCTTTCAAGGGAGATGCTAAAAATGCATTTCGTTGTCTCTGTACTGTACACTGACAATAAATTGAATCATTTCATTTTCATTTCGTGTGCTGGGAGCAGCAGTATTAAAGCACTGGAGAGGGTTGAAGTAGTTGACAGTTCATAAACAGTTTCTCTTTGGAGTTAAATAGACAATAGACAAGAGGCCATAGACCACTGTTTCCCAAAGTGGGGTATGCATAACCCCAGTGGTACGCGAAAGGTCTTCATGGGGTATGCGGCAATTTTCAGTTATGTACTACTGAAACATAGATTCATTATTAGAAATAAACGCTGTGGTTACGAATTATTTTATACGTACATATTTGAAAATAAGTTATATTTCGTATGAATTCTTCCACTCAAGTTGTGATAGTCGCTGCATTTGGGTAGTTTGCAGACTACCGCACAACAACTCGTAAATTTTCGTTCAGCCTCACTTGCCCGAATGGTTTGCACTTCATGTGCGTCAGCTACTAAGAAAGAGTAATCATATGGTCGTGGGTAAATGCCTTTCTAGCCCTTAAATTCTAATTTATGGATCATTGGTTAAAAACTGGGTGTATAATATAATAATAATAATAATAATAATAATAATAATATAATAATAATAATTATAATAATAATAATAATAATAATAATAAATACTTTGTAAATCCCCTTTTCAGAGGATATTCAGATATCCTTGCAGCACACTAATAAAAATACAACATAACATTAAAGAACAAGTTTAACATTAAAACATAAAAACATTCCCCCACAATGGTTCCCACTGTGGGGGAAGGCACAAAGTCCAGTCCCCATCTGCTTGTCCACTTATGGTCAGGCCTATTGAGGCCTCCACAGTCGCCACTACGGCGGCCCGATGTTTCAGGCCCTCTCGCCGAGTGATGGTGCTCCGGTGTCAGGAGAACCCTCTCAGCGGCTTGGGGTGCCTGGAATGGCTGCTTCCTTACCGGAGACCGCGGTTTCCAAGCCAACAGGCCGCGCTGGGCGGAGCTCCACCACTGGTGATCTCAGCGAGAGATCCCAGGCTCCCGATGTTAAAGTCCGCACCGCCGCCCGCAGCTGGCCGCTCCACAGACCCGCAGCTCAGCGATGTTCAATCGGCAGGTCCCAGCATTCCAGAGTTCCAGCGCGGCGACCCAGGCAAGGCATCGCCCGCTCACGATAGTGCTCCAGCGCTGTGCCGTCGCCAAAGCCAAGGTTCTGGCCAAGTCCCCTCAGGAAACGCCGCTCCAGGCCCCGCTGGTAGGCCGCGAGGACGGGTCGAAGGTGCTGCCCGGGTGAAGGCAGCCTCTCCGACCAGGTAGGGACTTGAAAAGCAGTTTCCCCCTCCCCCCCCCACACATAAAATGATTAGACCCCCAACTAACAAACTTTTAACGTACTAAAGATAAAATAAAAAGAAGTGGGAAAAAAAGGACAGCTGCAGGGCATGCAGCCGTACAGGACAGCGCCCCCTCTCCCAAAACGCACAAAAGAGAACAAGAAGGAAGATAGATGTAGCCGCAGACAACGAGAAAACGTCGATATATCTGGACCACCTGACATCTCTGAAGCACCAACTAAGAAGATGGTGAAAAAAGTTTGTAAGTACGATGTAAATTACTTGAAATATGGATTTTCATGTAAGGGAGATGAAGATGTCCTAACTTGACACCATTCAGTTAATAATCTGCCTTCCTATTCTTGCCACCGAAGTGGATAAACTCACATTTATCCACATTAAACTGCATCTGCCATGCATCTGCCCACTCACCCAACCTGTCCAAGTCACCCTACATCCTCATAGTATCCTCCTCACAGTTCACACTGCCACCCAGCTTTGTGTCATCTGCAAATTTGCTAATGTTACTTTGAATCCCTTCATCTAAATCAATAGTGTATATTATAAATAGCTGCGGTCCCAGCACCGAGCCTTGCGGTACCCCACTAGTCACTGCCTGCCATTCTGAAAGGGAACCGTTAATCCCTACTCTTTGTTTCCTGTCTGCCAACCAATTTTCTATCCATGTCAGTACCCAACCTCCAATATCAAGTGCTCTAATTTTGCCCACTAATCTATGTGGGACCTAATAATTCTATATGGGGCCTTATCAAAGGCTTTCTGAAAGTCCAGGTATACTACATCCTTATATATACTGGTAATTCTATATCCTTATATATTTTATAATTCTATAATTATATCACTTCCCCTTTAACTCCATAGGTATACTGGCTCTTCCTTGTCTATTTTCTTAGTTACATCCTCAAAAAAATTCCAGAAGATTAGTCAAGCATGATTTCCCCTTCGTAAATGCGTGCTGACTCGGACCGATCCTGTTACTGCTATCCAAATGTGCCGCTATTTCATCTTTTATATTTGACTCCAATTAGGGTATTTTTACCCTTACAATTCCTCAGCCCTATCCATACTGAATCTATATCTCCTGATTCCATGGCATCTCTCGCAAGGGACTGAATTTCATTCTTTACGAACCCCACCCCCTCTGCACACTTGCCTGTCTTTTCGATAGGATGTACACCCCTGAATATTCAGTTCCCAGCTCTGGTCCTCTTGCAGCCATGTCTCTGTAATTCTCACAACATCAAACTTGCCAATCTCTGAGCCTCAAGCTCATCCACTTTATTTCTTATACTTCGCCCATTCATATACAACATTTTAAATTCGGTATTCATCTCCCCTCTCACACTATTGACCCTGACCTTATCTCTTATCCCTGCTCGAACTTTCCTTCCCATTAATTCGGGAGTCTTTTGTAACTTTTCCTGTACTCACTTCCCCTTTAACTCCATCTTCATACTCCCAACTTGTCAACCCCTCCTCCCCGCTATTTAGTTTAAACCCACACATGTAGCACCAGCAAACCTGCCTGCCAGAATGTTGGTCCCACTCCAGTTAAGGTGTAACCCGTCCCTTTTGTACAGGTCACCCCTACCCCAGAAGAGATCCCAGTGGTCTATAAATCTAAATCCCTGCTCCCTGCACCAACCCCCCCAGCCACACATTCAGATCCCCTGTCTCCCTGTTCCTGCCCTCACCAGCACGAGGTACAGGAAGCAATCCAGAGATAACCACCCTGGAAGTCCTGGTTTGCAGTCTTCTCCCTAACTCTCTAAACGCACGTTGCAGAACCTCCTTCTGCTTCTTCCCAACGTTGTTTGTGCCCACATGAACAACTTCTTCCAGCTGTTCACCTTCCCTCTCGAGGATGTTCTGAAGTTGGTCCGAGACAACTTCTTGCTATTGAGGGAGTGCAGCGTAGGTTTACAAGGTTAATTCCCGGGATGGCGGGACTGTCATGTGCTGAGAGAATGGAGCGGCTGGGCTTGTACACTCTGGAGTTTAGAAGGATGAGAGGGGATCTCATTGAAACATATAAGATTGTTAAGGGCTTGGACACACTAGAGGCAGGAAACATGTTCCCGATGTTGGGGGAGTCCAGAACCAGGGGCCACAGTTTAAGAATAAGGAGTAAGCCATTTAGAACGGAGATGAGGAAACACTTTTTCTCACAGAGAGTGGTGAGTGTGGAATTCTCTGCCTCAGAGGGCGGTGGAGGCGGGTTCTCTGGATGCTTTCAAGAGAGAGCTAGATAGGGCTCTTAAAAATAGCAGTCAGGGGATATGGGGAGAAGACAGGAACGGGGTACTGATTGGGGATGATCAGCCATGATCACATTGAATGGCGGTGCTGGCTCGAAGGGCCAAATGACCTACTCCTGCACCTATTGTCTATTGACATCTTGAATCCAGGCACCAGGGAGGCAACAGACCATCTCCGAGTCTCGTCTGCCGCCACAGAATCTCCTGTTCGCGCCTCGGACAATGGAGTCACCCATCACTATGGCTTTGCCCGACGTCGGTTTCGCTGGTCGAGTCTCATCGCTAGGATTGGAGCCACCGACTTGTCCTCCACTCATCTGCCCCGACAGCACCCAAGAGGGTGTCCCTGTTTTCATTAGGTACAGCCACAAGGGTCTCCTGCACTCCATGTTTACTCCCCTTTCTCACAGTCACCCACCTTCACTCTTCCTGTATCCTTGAGGTGACAACCTCACTGTCGGTCCTGTCCAGGAAACTCTAGTTTTCCTCTCCAGAAGACTCTCGAGCCAAAGACTCACACTTTACTCACCAATACAAGCAATGGAGGAGTTTTAACAAGGGCATATTCTATCAGTCATCAAATAGAAAGTTGCAAGGCTAATTTGCAGGTTAATTACAGTAGGCTGCACAACTAATGAATGGTCAACAATTATTTCAATGTGAACGAGGACAGTCACCACAAAAACGATGGAGAATTGGAGGGATTTCCAAAATGGAAACATGTAAGAGAAAACTTATTTTGTCTGTCTGTTTCTATCACAACCAGGTGGTAGATGAAATTAGTGCAGCTCATGCTGTGCATCTGGCCTTTCAGAAGACATTTGACAGCTGCCAGCGAAGTTATTAGCAATGGGACGAAGGGGACAGTGTAGTATAGACAGAAAAATGACTGAGAGACAGAAAGCAGAGGGTGATATTAATTGGTCACCTTACATATTGTACAGTTGTGGTATTCAGGCCATTGGTTTTCTTGACATTTCTTTGGATCTGCAGGACATAAATTACATTTTTTCAGAGATGACATAAAACTGGGAAAAGTAGTAAATAGTGAGAGAAAAATTAACAGAATGCAGAAAGACATAGACTTGTGAAATAAGCAGTTTATGGCAGAATGCACTTGTTATACTTACTTTGTTATGCTATCAAAATCAATCATGAATTTCACTCTTGGGAGAGTATAACTTGTTAAGTATAAGTCGGGAGAAATTGTTTATAATGGTACTGAACAAACATAGGTGTAAATATAATTGGTGAAAGAACAGGTAATGAGGACAATTTTTTTTGGAAGATACACCAAGTTGGGAGGTGCCTAAGAAGTTGGCTGAATCAGATTCAATAGCAGGATATTAAAAAAAATTGAATGATTACTTAAAGAAAAAATCAGAAGGAAATGTAGATCAACCATATTAATCTCTGTCAATATAGCCTTCACCACATGTATTATGCATGATACACATTCCACTGTGTAATCCAGTCCGGGATTTGAATAGGACTGCAGTCACTGATAACAGCCTGCTCGTCCCTTAGTTTGGTCCTCTCGTACACATCTGTCCCATCTCGTACAGATCTCCAAGCTTTTTAATTCCTAGTCTTTCCCAATAAATAAATGTTTTATCTATAATAGATGGCTTAAACGACCGGTTATTAGCTATTGGTGAAAGAAGAGGTACATTTCTTAGTTTAAAGGTTGATTTTACTTGTCTCCAGATTCGTAAAGTGCTGTGAATAATCGGATTTTTCTCATATATTGTGTTCTTCAACTTTGTTGGGGAGAGAAGAATCGCGTCTATATTAAAAGGTGAGCAATCCTCTCTCTCCATTATTAACCAATCTACCTGTTGGCATGCGTTATGCAGCCAGTAAATTACATTTTTAATACTCGTTGCCCAATAGTAGTATAAGAAATTGGGGAGCGCCAATCCGCCCATTTCTTTAGGTTTACATAGATGTCATTTATGAATTTTATGTGATTTATAATCTGAAAGTCGATGCGATGAGTGTAACAGTACGTATTGTTCTCTCTGCATGTGCTTTAATAAATGCTTGTGGTTCACCTAATACTTTGTAATGGTTTGATTACGAAACAGGAAAGAACAATGCTAAATAGAGAGCTCCTTCAAGAAAAGAGAACAGAACGTATCAAAGAAGTTTGGCAAGGCAAATACAGTACTTATGCACAAATACATAGGCACGTATGCATTGTATGTATATTTCAATGCATGTTAATTTAATTGGCAATGGTAGTTCAATATCTTTCAAGTTGCTTCCCTAAAGTTGTTTTGTGTGTTTAATTTTTGGTCAGTGCACATAATTATACAACACTCTCTATCTTTATCTTTAACACCCATCTTCAGCCAAAGAATGAGGCAGCTGGCAAATGTAATAAAGAAATAAAACTGGTATGGTTCAGAGTCAGAGCTGTTGCTTGGAAACAGTATGTTAAGATGATGAAAGACAACTCTATCAAAAAGAAGTGTTATAAAATTGTTATAATAAAATTGTTATAAAAAAGTGTTATAAAATTGTTATAATAAAGTCGTCAAGTCAAGTTTATTCGTCACATACACATACGAGATGTGCAGTGAAATGAAAGTGGCAATGCTTGCGGACTTGGTGCAAAAACACAAACAAACAAACAACCAAACAAACTATAAACACAATCATAAACACACATAAAAGTGTTATAAAAAGAGGCAGATGTATCTGCAGTTCTTAAACTAAACAAATGTGACATTTACTTTCAGATTGATATTAGTAGCAATAAACATTAGTTGCCTACAGACGGTAAGGTCTTCCTTAAAAATCCTGATATGTTAATGTGTGCAGGAAATGGCATCTTACACAAGAATTTTAATACAATTTAAATGTTAGGGGCTCAGTGGTAGAGTTGCTCCCTTAATATTAAACTGTCCCAAGTGTGTAAGATAGTGGTTGCGTACAGGGTGCTACTGTATGCTGGTAGGTGTGGATGGACTCAGTGGGCCGACGGGCATGTTTCTGTGCTGTTTCTCTAAAGTCTAAACAAGATATAACTGCTAGACCACAAAGTACTAAGGTATATTTAATATTATAGAGTGATTCAGCAAGGAAGCAGTCCTTATGGCCCTATAGGTCCACGTCAATCAGTGGGCATCTAACCGTAATGATCTTCCAACACTAAACCAGTAGACTTCAATGCCTGGGTGATTCAAATGCTTCTCTGGACAATGCTATTAGCGACTCTGCTTCCACCATTCTCACAGGCTGTGCCTTCAGGGTACTCACCACTACTTGAGACAGTGACGGAAGCAGAGTTGCTAACAGCATCTAAGAAATGTCCAGAATTATCTGGGTGAACAAGATCCCTTTCAGATCATCTCTAAATCCTTTGGCCCATACTTTATATTTATGTGACTTTCATCGGAAGTAGGTTTATTTGGTTTATTTTGGTTCTGATCACCACGCTATAAGAAGGGTGTGACTATGTTGCAGAAGACATTCACCAGGATGTTTCCTGGATTGAAGCATTTCAGTTGTAAGGAGAGATTGGGTGACAATAGACAATAGACAATACAATTTTATTTGTCATTTGAACCTCGTTGAGGTCCAAATGAAATGTTGTTTCTGCAGTCATACATACAATAGGTGCAGGAGTAGGCCATTTGGCCTTTTGAGCCAGCACCACCATTCAATGTGATCATGGCTGATCATCTATAATCAGTACCCCGTTCCTGCCTTCTCCCCATATCCCTTGACTCCGCAATCTTTAAGCTATTTATTTTTGAGGGAAGTCGATATAATCTTTTGTGTGCATGCAGAGATTAGTTTAACTTGGCATCATGTTTGGCAGACATTATGGGCTGACGAGCCTGTTCCTGTGCTGTATAGTTCTATGTTCTATGATCTAGGAGGCAAGAACTAGAGGGCATAAATGTAAAGTGAGAGGTGGAGGTTTAGAGGGAATTGTAGGTGGATTTTTTGCATTGGTTTCAGGAACAAACTACATTAGAATGTGGTAATGGCAGGTACTCTCACAACATTTAAAAAAAACATCCAGGTGAGCACTTGAATCACCAAGGTATAGTAGAAAACGACTTGTGTGTATAGATGCAATGGTTATCAAGGACGTGGTGGGTCTTGTATCGTATGATTATGACTCCACATTACCCCACATCCATTCAATAAAAGCATGACTCTTTCAGTTTCCATTTAGTTTCCAAATCTTGCTAGTTTTTTACATCATTGCACAATTTATCTATCTTTATGCTTGTCAATTTCTGTACACTTTGTATCGTGGAAGAAATTCACTCTGGTAACATCGGTGGTAACATTGGTGGTAACCCTTGTTTGACGTGACAATTACCCTGTTCGACATTAAATTAATTGGGGTCATTTAAAAAAAAAAACGGTATTCATAATTTAAAAAAATATATAACAAATCCTGGTCCTCCAAAAATATTCAAAATAGAATTTAAACTGGAGGTGGCAGAGGGTGGATTTAAGCAAAAAAGGGTTCTTGGAGAAAAAAGAGCTACCTTAAATTTAGTTGTGTCTGGTTGGGTAACTATGGTACAGTGAAGACTATTCCATGCTTTAATTGTGCGGGGGAAGAATGAATTACTGCACAGATCTGTCTTGGTAGCTGGTATCTCAAACTGGATCCAATGCCCTCGTCTGCTCGTCAGGCAGCATCTGTGGAGAAAGGTCTAGAACCGAAACGTCACCCATTCCTTCTCTCCAACAGCCCGATCCTTGTGACGTTGCCCGTTGTCAGGGAGTTTCGAACTGGTCCAGCGCAAAGATCCAACGACCGCCCGGGGCGCGCACGTCACCACGACCGGAGCGCGCGCCCCCCCTCCCCACCCCGTTGTGACCTGTGACGCACTCTTGCTCCGCCCACCTCTCGCGGAGGCCGGGCCGGGCCGGGCCGGGCGTGATCTCGCGACGTGTGGTGTCGGCGCGGCTGTGAGCAGCAGAGCGAGCTGTTTGTGTGAGGCGGCGGCGGTGATGAATAAGGAAGAATGAGCGGCTGTGCGCCATGAAGGTGGGACATCGGAGCCGCAGGAGAACACACAGGCGGACAGGTGAGAGTTAGAGCTGGGCTCAGCCGTGAGGCGCGGTTATAGCGGGGAGGTGACGGACGGTTCCGGTGCCGCGATGCAGACGTCGGGGGAGTGATGGTCAACCTGTCGCCGCTGCCCGGTCTCTGCCTGCCCGCTGCCTCTCAGCCTCTCAGCGGTGGATCTCTCGCTGGCCGCCGGTGTGGCCCGGACGGAAAACTGTCCGCTTGACCTCTTCCCATCCCCGCCACGGCCCCCGAGAGAACATTCTGGTCACCACCGATAGATAACCTTGTGTCTTGCGAGGGGATCATGTGAGGCCTCGGTTAATGTTGATGAGCAGAATCCCGAACAGGGAATCGGCGTTGGGGAAACAACCTGACATTACATTCGCTTGAGCGAATGTCCTGTTTGTGTCCAGTAGATTGTGTGTATCCTTTTTACGTCAGCAGTAGTTGTGGGGAGGTTGGGAGAAATAAGTCATCGGGATCAGGGACGAACAAGGTGCAGATGTAATTAACTGCAAAACTTTACCAATAAGAACCTCTAAAATACTCAAATCCCCTCAAAACGAAGAAGTAATACAGTATTTCTCTTGATGCGAGTAACTAAATATCTTATCTCTGGGTATTAGTAGTTCTGTAACTTGTTAATATTCATCATGAAATTAAAGCCAGTTTATTTACACTGTACAAAGTGACTACTGGTTAATCTTGCTTCAACATTTCTTGCTAACTGCTTTAGATTCTGAAAATCTCAGCACAATCTGACTTGAATGAAAAATAAGTTACTCATTGTAGAAAATATACAACTTGTAGCAATTCTCAAAGATTGTCCTAATTTTAAACCGGTGCAGCTACAATCCATAGCTTGGAATAGCACAGTACAAATTTCAATATGGACATTACCCTTATTTCACATTTGAATAGGACTTGCTGCTAAAGCTTGATTCACAGACCATCTTGATCGGTTGGGCTGTTGACAGCTAGTGATCAATATATCATCCACAGTATCTATCCCTATTCCCATTAAGTAATGTTATAATCTTTTTCAAATAAAATATCCCACGGTCTTGTACATTGAACAGGAACAGACTCTTTAACCCATAAACTTAACAACTTGATTTGTTTGAGTCCTGTGTCTTTAGTTGTAGCTGGCACATTTACAATTGCTTCTCTGCAATGTTATCTCATAAATTGCCATAAAGATCTATTGCTGGTCTTCTCATATTACCTCCATGCTGTGAAAAATAGGATGTAAATGGCTTTGCTTTTTGTACAATCGGGAATCCACTACTTTCAATAGCAATGTAAGATTCAATAGTAGCTAGACATTAAAATGGGTGGTATTGTAGATAGTGAAGGTGGTTGTCAAAAATTGCAGCAGGATCTTGATCGGTTGGGCTGAGGAACGGTTGATGGAATTCAACGCAGAAAAAGGTGAGGTGTTGCATTTTGGGCAGACTAACAAGGGCAGGACTTAATGGTAGGGCTTGGGGGAATGTTGTAGAGCAGGGGATCTATGAATGCAGATAAATAGTTCATTGAAAGTGACACCACAAGTACGTAGGATGGTCAAAGAGTCTTTTGGCACATTGGCCTTCATCAGTCCGAGTATTGAGTATAGAAGTTGGGAGGTCATGTTGCAGTTGTATAAGACGTTGATGGGTGTCGCCAGGATTCGAGGACCTGAGCTACAGGGAGAAGTTGAGCAAGCTAGGACTCTATACCTTGGAGCACAGGAGGCTGAGGGGTGATCTTATAGAGAGGTGTATAGAATCATGTGAGGAATAGATCGGGTAGATGCAGTCTCTTGCCCAGAGTTGGGGAATCGAGAACCAGAGGACATATGTGTAAGGAGAGGGGGGAAAGATTTAACAGGAGCCCGAAGGGTAGCATTTTCACATAGAGGATGGTGGGTGAATGGAACAAGCAGCCAGAGAAGATCGTTAAGGCAGGTAGTGTTGCAACGTTTAAGAAACATTTCTTAGGTTACATGGATAGGACAGGTTTAGAGCGAAATGGGCTAAACCCAAGCAGATGTACTAGTATGTTTAAGAAGGAACTGCAGATGCTGGAAGATCGAAGGTACACAAAAATGCTGGAGAAACTCAGCGGGTGCAGCAGCATCTATGGAGTGAAGGAAATAGGCAATGTTTTGGGCCGAAACCCTTCTTCAGACTAGTATGTTGGTCAGTGTGGGCAAATTGGGCCGAAGTCCTGTATCCACACTCTAAGTCTCTATGAGTGGCTTTTAAAAATAAATTGTGCTTAAAGTGATTGTGAAAAAAGATGATAGGGTGAAGGTGTGATTTTAAAGGTGTTTTCAGTGGTCTGGCACAGGTGGGCTCCCTGTTCTTATAATTTTATTGTGGTGTTAAATGAATTCTTCCACACTCTGGACACAACCTGGTTGCTATCTCCTTTTGAGAAACTTTGGTCTCGTGTTCACTTTTATTATGACCAATTTAATCTATCCTAACGTTGTCATCATCTGCAAGGTTGTAGCCATCTTCCATTGGAGTTCTTTGTTTTAAGCAATCCTCTACTTCCTACTGCTTCATTCTTCAAAGGTGTTCTTTTTAGTATGTTTTTACTTGCCCTTTTAACGATGCTCTAAATTTAGTTGAATGGTCCAACTAATTATTTATCTCTCCATAAAAGTTATTTCTAATGCTGCTATCAGATCAGTAATAATGTCTCTTCCAAATGAATTAAAATCAATCCCACCTTCTTTGAAAGTTTGTCATAACTGCAAACCTCTGTTGCAAATAAGTTTTGCATCACTTTTGAATATTTACTATATAAAATGAGAGGTTGAAATTATTTAGTCAGAATTGAAAAAAATTGCATTACCCAATTTCTGAATGCCTTAATGTGGAGCAATGGTGATAGTTCTGGTGGTGTAGATGATAGGAATACACTCAGTACATATGTAGGCACATATGTGCTTACGTTGATTATTTTGGTCCTTATTTTTGTAACACTATATCCATTTTATTCTAACATGACTTTCCACAATATTACAATCCCCTTAATTACCCCCAATACAAATATATTAATAGATGAATCATATATCCTTTATTGCTCCATCCCATACTAATTTGAAATAATGATTTCAATTGGGCACATCAGCATTTGAATATTTAAAAACTTGAATCTCTTTCCAGTTGGGCCTAAATGATTCTTGATTCCTTCCAGTTAAAAGGAGATGCTTGTTTTACTTTATATGGAACATCTAAGTCGCCATTGAGAAATTTGGCCAAAGTGCCTGTTTCCGTGCTGTATAACTCCATGACTCTTACTGTTCAATTATTGTCTCCATACCTGGTTATAAGTTGTCTAAATCAATTCTGACAATTTGTCTGCTGCTTGCAAATGATTACTCGGTGGGATGATTTAGCATTTTTATCAAGAAATATATATTTTTCCTTTTTAAGTTTAAAAATAGTGAGGTTTGAATAAAATTAATTTTCATAGCTGAAAAACCACTGGTTGCAATTTAAAATTTCTCGAATGTTGTTGAACATCAACAAAAGTGCAATTGCATGTCCTATATTTTTATTTAAAATGAAAGAAAGTTTAATATTTATTTTAAATACAGATTGGATGTCAGTTCTATATGGTTTTTTCCTCTGAGTATTTTGAGTTATTTTATTGTAAACCATGTAAGCTGTTTCATAGATTTAAATCATGTGATTTAACTAAATAATTTGTGAATGACCAAGGAGTTTAATTGAATCTTGTGGCTTTGCTATTAATAAACCATTGAACTACTTCCCCGTGACTTCTATTAAAGAAGTTCAGAATTTAATTAGTTGCCTTCTCGAACCTTATAAACTTCTTTTTGAAAATATGTTATTTTATTATTTGCAGAAATAATCCTAAAGATGTACAACATTTCCAGCTTTTCTTGATCCTCAGTCCAATCCATGGTGTAGAAAAAATATAACTAAAATGTTTTATACCCACATGGATTGGACTAAGTTGAACTGTTCTGGAAAAACGTTGTGTTTCGATAAAGTTGTCTGATTCAGC
The DNA here is from genome assembly GCF_028641065.1 of Leucoraja erinaceus. Lineage (NCBI taxonomy): Eukaryota > Metazoa > Chordata > Chondrichthyes > Rajiformes > Rajidae > Leucoraja > Leucoraja erinaceus. Next base: position 71,359,288 of record NC_073377.1, on the reverse strand, counting down.
TCAACATTTAATAGTATTATAGGGGCAGCACAGTGATGCAGCGGTTGAGTTGCTGCCTTAGCGCGCCAGAGACCCGGGTTCGATCCTGATTACGGGTGTTGTCCGTGGAGTTTGTACGTTCCCTGTGTGACCACATGGGTTTTCTCTGGGTGCTTTGGTTTCCTCCCACACTCCCGGTTTATAGGTAAATTGGCTTCTGTACATTGTAGATTGTCCCTCGTGTGTAGGGTAATGCCTGTGTACGAGGTGATTGCTGGACGGTGCAGACTCGTGGGCTGAAGGGCCTGTTTCCACACTGTATCTGCAAAGTCGAAAGTATTGGATTGCACTATGATACATATTGCTGGTCTTGATATTAAACTTCTGTATATATTTAGCAAAAGTATATTGGAATGCATTTTTTATGTATGTCGGGTTTGTGCTAGTTGTTTCTACTTATTAGAACTGGGCATATTGATGGTACTTCAAAAAGAGAAAAATTACGGAAATTCATGGCTGAACAGGCAACGAGTTAAGGTTTCAGGACTATGAACTTTCTTCAGAATCCAGAGAAATTAGAAACCGAGCATGTCTAAGTTGCAGAGAAAGGGGGAGGATTGGAGAGAGATGAATGAATGCCTGTAATAAGATGGTGATAAGACCGGGTTTGTTGGTGCCAGTTAAGAGAGTGGTGAAGATTTGTTAACAGCAGTGACCCTATCTGGAGTTGTAAACAGAAAGATGAATGAAAATAAAAGGAACTGAGAGAAACCATTAAAATCATGAATATATTGTATTCTCGCTTTGAACAGAAGGCCAAGATAACCTCTGTCCTGTCAGATTTGAATGTACCTTTTCCCAGAGTCACTGTTAGATGTCAGATCGGCCACTCTGAGGGTGAATCCAACTGCCCAGACGGAGTCCCTGGTCGCGTCCTTAGGAACTGCAGGGACCAACTAGCAGGAGTATTCAGGGACATCTTTAATCTCTCCCTTCTCCGTTCTGAGGTACCCACCTGCTTCAAGAAGACCACCATCATGTCAGTGCCAAAGAAAAGCAAGCTGTGGCAATAAATATACGACTCGACTCTACTTTGGGATGAAACAATACAGAGTAAAGCTGAATTGGGAGGAAGGAGCGAGCAACCTGTGGATGGGAGAAGAAGAGAAACCTTCTGAAGCAGCCAATGAAATTAGAAAGAAAGCATTTGGATTCCAGAGGTTTAGGGAGCTAATAAAGATTAACATTAGGATTGAAGTGAATATGTGTGGAATAGCACAGTGGTTAAATAACACAACTTAAAATCTCCTTAAGGCAGATAGTAAATTTAAATTAAATAAATCAGGAATATAAAGATTTTCTTGTGATAATTTATAGAATTGTCATAAAAATATGCCCTGTGATGTTCTTTGGGAGAAGAAAACTGCCATCCACATTTTGTTTGTAGATTATAACTTATTTTGAAGCAATTTTTAAACACTTTTGTGTTGTTATTCAGTACTATTCTTACTATTTAAAAAAATGTTCCTTGTCATGGTTTAATCTGTGGATTGCATATTTCAATTAATGCTGATTACAGGGCCTCAGGTACTACGCCACCTGCTTCCTTGTATATTATTGGACAATTTATAGTGAGCTCTGATCTATCTATTTTCAATATTAGGGAAAAATAAGTATTTTTAAGGATCTCCAGGATAATTATACAGATTGATTTGTTGTATATAACCTACTGGGAACATTATTATTAACCTGAAGTTAATTTCTCAACAGAATCTGTGTCCTGAAAAAATATATGAATATGTTTCTTGGCTTAGTTAAAAAACCATGGCTCACAGTGTGCAACATTTACCTCCGACAATACGCTATCAGAGCTGGTCTGGCCCATAATGGTGAGTAAAGTGTACTTCAATAATATATATATGTAACTTCCCGTTTCTCTTTTTAACTGCATCATATTTTTATTTACTAGATTGTTTTGGGGTAAGGGGGACAAAAGGGACGGATTGCACCTTAACAGGTGCATTCTGGCAGGCAGGTTTGCCACTGCGACACAGGTGGTTTTAAACTAAATAAGGCGGGGGGGTGTCAAATGGGATAGTCAAGGACGGAGTTAAAGGGAAAGGGATAGTTAATGACCCCAGAATTAACGGGAAAGAAAGCTCACAAAGGGATAGGAGAGTATGGCCAAGTGTAATAGGGATCGATGTGAATGGTGAGATGCGTAAGGAATTAAACGTATTGTATTTGAATGCGCAAAGTATAAGAAGTAAAGTAGATGCGCTTGAGGCTCAGTTAGAGGTTGATAGATATGACAATGTGGGGATTACCGAGACGTGGCTGCAGGAGGATTGGGCCTGGGAACTTAATATTCAGGGTTATACATCCTATAGAAAGGCCAGGCAGGTGGGCAGAGGAGGGGGGGGGGGGGGGGGGGGAGGGGGGGGGTAGCTCTTCTGGTGAGGGATGGAATTCAGTCCCTTGCGAGGGAAGACATAGGGACTGACGAGGTAGAGTCACGGTGGATTGAGTTGAGGAATGGCAGAGGCAAGAAGACAGTAATTGGTGTTATCTACAGACCCCCAAATAGTAGCCCGGATGTAGGGTGTAAGTTGCAGCAGGAGTTAAAACTGGCATGGAACAAAAGTAATGCCACTGTGGTGATGGGGTTTTCAATATGCAGGTAGACTGGGAAAATCAGGTTGGTTCAGGACCTCAAGAAAGAGAGTTTGTAGAGTGCCTCCGAGATGGATTCTAAAAGCAGCTTGTAATGGAGCTGACCAGAGAAAAGGCAATTCTGGATTTAGTGTTGTCCAATGAACTAGATTTGATAAGAGAACTCGAGGTAAAGGAACCGCTTGGAGGTAGTGATCATAATATGATTAGTTTTAATCTGCAATTTGAGAAGGAGAAGGTTAAATCGGAAGTGTCAGTGATGCAGTTGAACAAAGGGGACTATGAAGGCATGAGAGAGGAGCTGGCCAAGGTAGACTGGAAAGGGATACTAGCAGAATTGACGGTGGAACAGCAGTGGCAGGAATTTCTGGGCATAATCCGGAAGACGCAGGATCATTTCATTCCAAAAAGGAAGAAAGATTCTAAGGAGAGTAGGAGGCAACTGTGGCTAACAAGAGAAGTTAGGGATAGAATAAAACTAAAAGAAAAGATGTATAACACAGCAAAGAGTAGCCGGAAGCCAGAGGATTGGTAAACTTTCATAGGACAACAGAAGGAAACAAAACGGGCAATACGGGCTGAAAAGATGAAGTACAAGGGGCAGCTGGCCAGGAATGTAAAGAAGGACAGTAAAAGCTTTTTTAAATATGTTAAGGGAAAACGAATAGCAAAGTCAAATGTGAGTCCCTTGAAGGCAGACACGGGTGAAATTATTATGGGGAACAAGGAAATGGCAGAAGAGTTGAACAGGCACTTTGGATCTGTCTTCACTAAGGAAGACACAAACAATCTGCCAGAAGTACTGGAGGACAGAGGATCTAAGGGGGTAGAGGAACTGAAATAAATTTTCATTAGGCGAGAAATAGTATTGGGTAGGCTAATGGGACTGAAGGATGATAAATCCCCTGGACCTGATGGTCTGCATCCCAGGGTCCTCAGGGAGGTGGCTCTAGAAATAGTGGACGCATTGGTGATCATTTTCCAATGTTCAATAGATCCAGGATCAGTTCCTGTGGATTGGAGGATAGCTAATGTTATCCCACTTTTCAAGAAAGGAGTGAGAGAAAATGGGGAATTACAGACCAGTTAGCCTGACTTCGGTGGTGGGAAAGATGCTGGAGTCAATTATTAAAGAGGTAATAATGGGGCATTTGGATAGCAGTAAAAGGATTAGTCCAAGTCAGCATGGATTTATGAAAGGAAAATCATGCTTGACTAATCTTCTGGACTTTTTTGAGGATGTGACAAGTAAAATGGATGAAGGGGAGCCAGTGGATGTAGTGTATCCATACTTTCAGAAAGCTTTTGATAAAGTCCCGCATGGGAGACTGGTGACTAAAATTAGAGCACATGGTATTGGGGGTAGGGTGTTGACGTGCAGTGGAGTGCCACAAGGCTCGGTGTTGGGGCCGCAACTGTTTACCATATATTAATGGTTTGGAAGGGGGAATTAGGAGCAACAATAGCAAGTTTGCGGATGACACAAAGTTGGGTGGCTGTGTGAACTGTGAAGAGGATGTTAGAAGGTTGCAGGGTGACCTGGACAGGTTGAGTGAGTGGGCAGATGCGTGGCAGATGCAGTATAATATAGATAAATGTGAGGTTATCCACTTTGGTGGCAAAAACAAGGGGGCAGCTTATTATCTCAATTGGGTTAGGTTAGGTAAGGGGGAGGTACAGCGAGATCTGGGCGTCCTTGTACACCGGTCACTGAAAGTCGGTGTGCGGGTACAGCCGGCAGTGAAGTATAATGAAGGATGTTGTACTTCCGGTGGCGCTGGTGCCAGCAGCCTCCACCTACAGCTTTTTGTTTTTTTGTTTATTTAGTTATGTAAAAGTGTGTTTTTTTTTGTGGTTTTTTGGTGTTTTTATGTGGGGGAAGAGGGCACGGTGCGGGGGATACCGTCCTTCAGCCGCTTCCTGGTGAGGACGCGACTATTATTCGAGTCGCGTCCTCGCCCCTCCCCCCACAGCGGCCTACCTACCTGGATTGGCGCGGCCTTCCTGCCGGGATCGACCGGAGCTCCAGCAGCGGCGGGACAGCGCTGCAACATCGCGGTACTGGCGATGCCTTACCGGGGGTCGCCGTCTGGAGCCCGGAGTGCTGGACCTGCTGCACCGACATCATGGAGCTGTGGTTTGCGGAGCTCCCAACGTGGTCGGCGCTGATGGACAGCGTGGGGTCCTGTGACTCTACCGGGCTCAGCCTGCGGACTCAGGAGCTGCAGACTCCGGCAGCGGGAGGCGGCTGATCAGGAGGTCCGGGCTGCTGAGGAGGAGGATGCTCACCATCGGGGTTCGGCGTCGGCGTTCCACCAGCCCGGCGTGAGGGCCTGAACATCGGGCCACCCGGGGCGGCGACTGCGGGTGCTCGGAAGGCCCCGACCACGGATGAACACGGAGGGGAGGCTGGCTGGACTATAGTGCCATCCTCACCTTGGTGCCATTTATGTTATGTTGTGTCGTGGACTTTCTGTGTTTGTGCTTTTTTTTAATTCAATTTCAATTTTATTTTTAGTACGTTTTATTATTTATGTATCATTTATTTATTTTTTTGTGATTTTTTTTAATGATACTGCCTGTAAGGGAAATTCATTTCGTTGTCGCAAATTGAGACAATGACAATAAATTTGAATACAATACAATACAAAGAAAGCTAATGGAATGTTGGCCTTCATAACAAGAGGATTTCAGTATAGGAGTAGAGAGGTTCTTCTGCAGTTGTATAGGGCTCTGGTAAGACCACATCTGGAGTATTGTGTACAGTTTTTGTCTCGTAATTTGAGGAAGGACATTCTTATGATTGAGGCAGTGCAGCGTAGGTTCACGAGATTGATCCCTGGGATGGCGGGACTGTCATATGAGGAAAGATTGAAAAGACTGGGCTTGTATTCACTGGAGTTTAGAGGGATGAGGGGGAATCTTATAGAAACATATAAAATTATAAAAGGACTGAACAAGCTAGATGCAGGAAAAATGTTCCCAATGTTGGGTGAGTCCAGAACCAGGGGCCACAATCTTAGAATGAAGGGGAGGCCATTTAAGACTGTGAGAAAGAACATTTTCACCCAGAGAGTTGTGAATTTGTGGAATTCCCTGCCACAGAGGGTAGTGGAGGCCATATCACTGGATGGATTTAAGAGAGAGTTATATAGAGCTCTAGGGGCTAGTGGAGTCGAGGGATATGGGGAGAAGTCAGGCACGGGTTATTGATTGGGGCCGATCAGCCATGATCACAATGAATGGCGGTTTGCTGGCTCGAAGGGCCAAATGGCCTCCTCCTGCACCTATTTTATATGTTTCTAGATTGTATCAGCAATATTTGTATAATTAGCTTTTTTTTTCTAAAGTTCTTCTGATGGTGGTGTTGCTTTGTTTCCTGATATTCTGATCATTTTGTTACCTTTTTTTATTGGTTTATGGATTAATGGTAATTTAGTTTGTATCCAAACAGACCATCACACAAGAGAGCTGGCAAAGCCATTATTAAAACCCACATCACTTAAATGTCAGTCTACTTTCTGTTATGTCAGATTGGAGGATATAATTATGAGTATAAATTGTGACAAATAAATGTCAGTTGGAATAATTGTAAAATATTTTATTTCCAAAATCTATTATTAATATCCATAAAAAATTGGATACATTTGTGGTCATTAGATGTGCACTAAAATGATTTTGTGTGAAATATGGATGACTACCTTAGCGAGGGGTAAGGGTTGAAATCATTAATTAATTGAAATGCAAACTTGCTGTTACTGACTTGGATTAAAAGTTTTAGGATCAAGATTGAAAAGCCTTGTAATTGAGTGTCAGGCAGAACCACTGACCTACACTAGTATTTGTATAAATGCTTGAATAGGGAAAAAAAAGTCACATTCTGTGATCAGTGTTTGGAACTATGATGTTGTGATCATTGCAGAGACTTGGTTGCATGAGGACTGTCAGCTCAATGTTATAGAGTTTTGATGTTGTGATAGGGAGATAAAAGAGATGGAGTTGTTTTGTTAATCAGGGGGAATGTCACAGTGGCACTCGGAGTGGACATACGGGAATGTTCATCCACTAATACAAAATGAGTTCAAAAATAGGGAAGGTGCACACACTCTGATGGGATTATACTATAAAACCCAATAACCAGCAGGAGAGAGGAATAGATCTGCAAGCAATTTACAGAAAGATGTGGTTGTCATAGTGGGTGACTTTAATTTCCCTCTATATTCACTGGGATTACAGTGCAAAAGTCTTAGACAGGGCAGAATTTATTAGGTACATCCAAAATAATGTTTTGAAGAAGGACATTTCAGAAGTGAAAAAACAAACACTGCTGGATAAAAACACAGTGGGTCAGGCAGCATCTGTGGAGGGAATGGGCATACGACTTGATGCACAGTTGAACAAATAAAATAGATTGAAAGAAAAATAACTGTCAAAGAAATGTTGAATGCCGACAGCAATCACATTAATTTATGGGATAGGATAAAAAGCATACGTTTGATGGAGCTGAGAACTGGTGGGCGATGCAAAAACCATCATATTGACAAAATGATTGCAACAATAAATTGATTTGCTTTGCCTAGTTATTTCATAATTTTACAGCGGAATTTAGTTCAGGAAGTACTGAAGGTTTGTTATTGTAACATGAGAAAGTGTTGAGCAGTCGAGCAACAGCATTCTGACAAAGATCTATGGCTGAAATATCAACATGCCTTCCCTCCTTCCAGATGCTAATGGTTCTATAATGAATCCTGCATCCATGAAGATGAAGACTAGTTGAGGTCTAATATTAGCCTTCAGACCAGAAAAACTGGAATGGATAGGAGAAAATGAAGGTAATATTTCTGGTGCTCGAGTTAAAATTTGTTGGAACCATATGGAGAAATTGGAGGCAACTATTGAGAGAAATTGAATCAACAAGCTACACGTGCAAGAAGGTACTGCAGATGCTGGTTTAAACCGAAGATAGACACAAAAAGCTGTAACTCAGCGGGACATGCAGCATCTCTGGAGAGAAGGAATGGGTGAATATTCGGGTCGAGACGCTTCTTCAGACTGGTTTAGGGATAAGGGAAACGAGAGATATATATACGGTAATGTGGAGAGAACAATGAATGAAAAATATGCAAAAATGTAACGATGATAAAGGAAACAGGCCATTGTAAGCTGTTTGTAGGGTGAAAATGAGAAGCTAGTGTGACTTGGGTGGGGTAGGGACAGAGAGAGAGGGGGAATGCCGGGGCTCCCTGAAGTGAGTGAAATCAATATTCACACCACTGGGCTGCAAGCTGCCCAACTGAAATATGAGATGATGTTCCTCCAATTTGTATTTAGCCTCACTCTGACAATGGAGGAGATCGAGGACACTTTGAAAGCTCTGTGTAGGAATGGGAAGGAGAATTAAAGTGTCTAGCAACTGGGAGATCAGGTTGGTTCACGCGGGCTGAGCGAAGGTGTTCCGCAAAAAGATCGCCCAGTCTGCGTTTGGTCTTGCTGATGTATAAGAGTTCACATCTTGAACAACGGGTCCAGTAGATGAGGTTGGAGGAGATGCAAGTGAACCTCTGCCTAACCTGAAAGGACTGTCGGGTTCCCTGAACAGAGTCGAGGGAGAAGGTATAGCGACAGGTGTTACATCTTCTGTGGTTGCAGGGGAAGGTACCTGGGGAAAGGGTGGTTTGGCTGGGAAGGGATGAGTTAACCTGGGAGTTGAGGAGGGAACGGTCCCTGCGGAAGGCGGAAAAGGGTGGAGATGGGAAAATGTAGTTAATGATGGGGTCCTGTTGGAGGTGGTGGAAATTTTGGAGGATTATGTGGTGTATGCGACGGCTGATGAGGTGGAAGATAAGGACTAAGGGGTCCGGGGGAGGGGGAGCAAGGGCAGAGTTACGGGGTGCTGAGAAGATGGGTGAGGGCCACATCTATGATGGGAGAGGGGATCCACCGTTCCATAAAGAATGAGGACATCTCGGATGTTCTAGTATGGAACACATCATCTTGAGCACAGATAACCATATAACAATTCCAGCACGGAAAGCGGCCATCTCGGCCTTCTAGTCCATGTCGAACACTTACTCTCACCTAATCCCATCTACCTGCACTCAGACCATAACCCTCAATTCCTTTCCCATCCATATACTTAACCAATTTATTTTTAAATGATAAAATCGAACCTGCCTCCACCACTTCCACACAGCTACCACTCTCTGAGTAAAGAAGTTCCCCCTCATGTTACCCCTAAACTTTTGTCCCTTAATTCTCAGCTCATATTCTCTTGTTTGAATCTTCCCTACTCTCAATGGAAAAAGCTTATTCATGTCAACTCTGTCTAACTCTGTCTATCCCTCTCATCATTTTAAAGACCTCTATCAAGTCCCCCTTGTTCAACCTGTTCTGTCTGGGCTCCCCTCTCCCCCTCCCCCTAAAGGCCTATCTTGTTCCCCTCCCATTGTTCAGAGAGGCATCCCCCTCCCCCCCCCCCCTCCCCCTCCCCCTCCCCCTCCCCCCTCCCCCCCCCCCCCCCCCCCCCCCCCCCCCACCCATCTTGTTCAGATGTGGCGTAGGAGGAATTGGGTGTAGGGGATAGAATCTTTGCAGGAAGCAGTGTGGGAAGAAGTGTAGTTGGGATAGTTGTGGGAGTCAGTTTGTAATAGACGTCAGTCCTGTGATGGAGACTGAGATCAAGAAAGGGGAAAGGAGGTGTCGGAGATGGTCCAAGTAAATTTGAGTGCAGGATGAAAATGAGTGGTGAAGTTGATGAAGTCCATGAGTTCTGCTTGGGTGCAGGAGGTAGCACCAATGCAGTCATCAATGTGAAGGATATAGTGCTCTGGGATAGGGCCAGTGTAGTCTGGAACTGGGGTTGTTCAACGTACCCTACAAAGAGACAGGCATAGCTGGGACCCATGCGGGTGCCCCAAGCTACGCCTTGGACTTGGAGGAAGTGGGAGGCGTCAAAGGAGTAGTTGTTGAGCGTGAGGACCAGTGAAATAGTGTTAGTAGAGGGAAATTGGATGGTTCTGCGGTCGAGGAAGAAAATGAGTTGTAGAGTAACTGAACGTCCATAATAAAGATGAGAGAGTGGGGGCTTGGAAAGCAGAAGTCATTAAAGAGACGAAGGGCATGTGAGGTATCTTGGACATAGGTCGGGAGAGATTGGACCGGGGGGGATAGGATGGAGTCAAGGTACGTGGAAATTATTTCCGTGGGACAGGAGCAGGCAGAAACAATGGGTCTACCAGGGCAGTTGTGTTTATGGATTTTGGGGAGAAGGTAAAAACAGCCATGATCATATTGAATGGCGGTGCAGGCTTAAAGGGGCAAATGGCCTACTCCTGCATCTATTTTCTATGTTTCTCTGTAACAGGCCGTATGGGGCTGTGAAATGAAAAGGTTGGAGGCTGTGGAAGGCAGACAGCCAGAAGAGATGAAATCAGTAATGGTGTTTGAGATAAAGGCCTGGTGTTCATTTGTGGGATCAAGGTCCAAGGATAAGTAGGAGGAAACATAGAAAATAGGTGCAGGAGTAGGCCATTCAGCCCTTCGAGCCTGCAACGCCATTCAATTTGATCATGGCTGATCATCCAACTCAGTATCCTGTACCTGCCTTCTCTCCATACCCACTGATCTCTTTAGCCACAAGGGACACATCTAACTCCCTCTTAAATATAGCCAATGAACTGGCCTCAACTACCTTCTGTGGCAGAGAATTCCAGAGAGGTGTCTGAGAGTTGTCGCATGGCCGTCAGAGCACCAGACTACCACGGCACCTCCCTCAATATTTCTCTCCAGCAGTTCTACTGTGTCTTCCTGCATCTAAATAAATGAAGGATATTATTGGGAACTGAACCTGCTATATTTATTTCCCAGGCCTTAAAATTGTGGAATTCATGGGAGAAAGATATGGGAAATATTTTCATTTTGAGCCTCTTGACGTTGTATAGAATGAAGGAGAGGTTGAATCGGAGTGCTGAGGAAGCTAATTGCACGTAGTTAATAATAGACGTTCCTCATCCATCAATTTGTCCCACGATCAAGGTTCATACACAAAAATCAAGATAATTCCTCTTCAATGCTTATTTTTACTTCTGTCATTCTATTTGATTTTAAAATCCATGGAAGTGAAATATAACTTCAGTTCTTGTGTTATGGATTGTGATCTAAAGCTGTTATTAACGATCTCTTGGTGAAGATTCTTGGTTTAAATCCTTAAAATGACTTACATCTGTGATAATTGAAAATGTATTTTTCTGAATCAATCATCAGAAAATTGATTTTATTTCCATGTTTTCGATTTCAGTTTTCAAGAACAATGTGGCCAATCAAAATCTGTGGCATAATATAGGATTACATTTTCCTATCAGTGCTGTTGCCCAGCTGCGTTTATGTTCATCCAATGGCAAAAAGGATGGCACTACTGAGCATAGTTTCAGCATTAACTCAACAGATTCCAGTAGTTGCCAAGAACCCCAAAAAACTGGTAAAATTGCACTTAATTTATTCAATATTCCAAGTTTTGTCACAGACTATAAAGCAAGCTTGCCAACGATCATTATAATTTTTCAGCAATTTGTAATTCATATTTTTTGTGTATGCTATTTCCTGAATTTTTAAAATACCTTATGATTTTGGAAGCCGTTTGAAATGGCGAACCTGATTTCCTAAATCAATGAGTATCTCACACTTTTACCACTACCTTCACAAGTGACTTCCCTGTTCACTGTCATCTTGCAAGCTTCATCCTTTATGCCTCATCAGTGAATTTGTGGCAGTCTGACATTGGCCCAAAACCTTTCCTTAACTATGCTGAAGGTCATAAGTGATACGAGTAGAATTAGGCAATTCGGCCCATCATGTCCACTCCGCCATCCATAGCTGATCTATCTCTCCCTCCCTCCTAACCCCATTCTCCTGCCTTCTCCCCATAACCTATGACACTTGAACTAATCAAAAATCTATCTATCTCTGCCTTAAGAATATCCACTGACGGCCTCCACAGCCTTCTGTGGCAAAGAATTCCACAGATTCACCACCCTCTGACTATAACCATATAACAATTACAGCACGGAAACAGGCCATCTCGGCCCTACAGGTCCGTGCCAAACAACTTTTTTCCCTTAGTCCCACCTGCCTGCACTCATACCATAACCCTCCATTCCCTTCTCATCCATATGCCTATCCAATTTATTTTTAAATGATACCAACAAACCTGCTTCCACCACTTCCACTGGAAGCTCATTCCACACCGCTACCACTCTCTGAGTAAAGAAGTTCCCCCTCATGTTACCCCCAAACTTCTGTCCCTTAATTCTGAAGTCATGTCCTCTTGTTTGAATCTTCCCTATTCTCAAAGGGAAAAGCTGATCCACATCAACTCTGTCTATCCCTCTCATCATTTTAAAGACCTCTATCAAGTCCCCCCTTAACCTTCTGCGCTCCAGAGAATAAAGACCTAACTTATTCAACCTTTCTCTGTAACTTAGTTGTTGAAACCCAGGCAACATTCTAGTAAATCTCCTCTGTACTCTCTCTATTTTGTTGACATCCTTCCTATAATTGGGCGACCAAAATTGTACACCATACTCCAGATTTGGTCTCACCAATGCCTTGTACAATTTTAACATAACATCCCAGCTTCTATACTCAATGCTCTGATTTATAAATGCTAGTATACTAAAAGCTTTCTTTACCACCCTATCTATATGAGATTCCACCTTCAAGGAACTATGCACGGTTATTCCCAGATCCCTCTGTTCAACTGTATTCTTCAATTCCCTACCATTTACCATGTACGTCCTATTTTGATTTGTCCTGCCAAGGTGTAGCACCTCACATTTATCAGCATTAAACTATCTGCCATCTTTCAGCCCATTCTTCCAAATGGCCTAAATCACTCTGTAGACTTTGGAAATCTTCTTCATTATCCACAACACCCCCTATGTTGGTATCATCTGCATACTTACTAATCCAATTTACCTTCATCCAGATCATTGATGTACATGACAAACAACAAAGGACCCAACACCGATCCCTGAGGCACCCCACTAGTCACCTGCCTCCAACCCGACAAACAACCATCCACCATTACCCTCTGGCTTCTCCCATTCAGCCACTATTGAATCCATCTTGCTACTCCTGCATTTATACCCAACAGTTGAACCTTCTTAACCAACCTTCCATGAGGAACCTTGTCAAAGGCCTTACTAAAGTCCATATAGACAACATCCACTGCTTTACCCTCGTCAATTTCCCTAGTAACCGCTTCAAAAAATTCAAGAAGATTAGTCAAACATGACCTTCCAGGCACAAATCCATGCTGACTGTTCCTAATCAGACCCTGTTTATCCAGATGCTTATATATATTATCTCTAATTATCTTTTCCATTAATTTGCCCACCACTGAAGTCAAACTAACAGGCCTATAATTGCTAGGTTAACTCTTAGAACCCTTTTTAAACAATGGAACAACATGCGCAGTACGCCAATCCTCGGGGACTATTCCCGTTTCTAATGACATTTGAAATATTTCTGGCATAGCCCTGGCTATTTCTACACTAACTTCCCTCAATGTCCTAGGGAATATCCTGTCAGGACCTGGAGACTTATCCACTTTTATATTTTTCAAAAGTGTCAGTACTTCTTTTACTTTGAAACTCACCATAGTATCCATAGCTACTCTACTAGTTTCCATTACCTCACATAATTCAATATCCTTCTCCTTGGTGAAACAGACGAAAAGAAATTATTCAATATCTCCCCCATCTCTTTTGGCTCTGCAGATAGCTGTCCAGATAGCTGACTAAAGAAATTTCTCCTTATCTCCTTCCTAAAAGAACGACCTTTAATTCTGAGGCTATGACCTCTAGTCCTAGACTCCCTCTTGTGAAACATTCTCCATACATCCACTCTATCCAAACCTTTCACTATTATGTATGTTTCAATGAGGGTCCCCTCTCATTCTTCTAAACTACAGCGAATAGAGGTCCAGTGCCGACAAACACTCATCGTAGGTTAACCTACGCATTCCTGGGATCATTCTTGTAAACCTCCTCTGGACCTAGCACATCCTTCCTCCGATATGGTGCTCAAAATCTGGTCTCAATATTCCAAATGCAGCCTTACCAGCACCTTATAGAGCCTCAGCATTACATCCCTTGTTTTGTATACGTCCTCTTGAGATAAATGCTAGCATCAGGTTTGCTTTCTTTACAACCAATTCGACTTGCAGATTAACTTTGTGAATCCTGCACCAGGACTCCCAAGTCCATTTGCACCCCCAATTTCTTGATTTTCTCCCCATTTAGAAAATAGTTTATGCCTTTATTCCTACGAACAAAATGCACGACTCCACACTTTGCTACACTATATTCCATCTGCCATTTCTCTGCCCACTCTCCCAAACTGTCCAAGCCCTCCTGCAGTCCCTCTTTTCTCTACACTACGTCATATTAGAGTAGAGGACAATCCTCTAGAGCATGCTAAATCTTTACAGGCTGTTTTATTTAAAGTCATTACATCGTCACCCCTGTGTTCTGATGCTACTGATTCTGGGCCTTTATAATAATATAGCTTGCAAGCCATTTATTGTAGATTCTTGAGCAACTCCAGCTAAAAAAAACAGGTAATGTTGGTTAGAATGTCTGATTCCAAGACATTTGTTAAGCGAGTTTGTAGTTTGAAAATAAAGATGAGAAATTGGGATAATTCTCATTTGCAGATGGTTAGTAATTATTTTGCAGAATTTTGAGTACTTTGTGCAGAATTGTGCTTCTTACAACCAGAATAAACAAATTAGGGAAGTTAAGATTTTTTGTTAGTGAGGGTTATTCAGATGGCAATTACTTATTGATAAGTGTATACTAAGATAGAAAATAGTTAGAGGAGCCCCTGAGGAACTGAGAAGATTTGCCCTGAGTCTCCATCTTTTGTTTGTTACACCTCTTCATCAACGAGTGTCCAAATGGAATGGACCTAATCTACAGGACCTAAAGGAAGCTGTTCAGCTTATATTGACTTACGCACCACCTCTATAGTCAAGCTGAAATACACAGATAATTGTGTATTCCTACATTCAGAAACTAATCTCCAAGTTAATTTTAGAGACAAGGAACAGAAAATGCTGGTTTACAAACAGGGCAACATGCTGGAGTAACTCTGTCAGGTAGCAGCTCTGGAGACCATAGACCGGTGATGTTTCGGGTCAGGACTGATTATGGTCAGTGGTGGGTGGGGGGGGAGAGAAAGCTCGAAGAGAGGAGGCACAAGACGAATAAGCTTTGTCCTGCCCTTTCTCTCTTCCAGTTTACTTGTTGGGGGTTGGGGGGGATTGGTTAGCTGGAAGAGAGAATGGGCAAGACAATGTCCCTATTTGTCCTGACCCTCCTCTCTTCCAGCCATCTCATTTCCCCTCAATAACTCAAGAAACATCCCGACCTGAAAAGTCACCTATCCATGTTCTCCAGAGCTGCTGCCTGAACCATTGAGTTACTGCTGCACATTGTCTTTTTTGTCCCCAAAGTTGTTATTGATTGATTCACAAACAAAGAGCCTTATTTTTTTTAATTTTTTTTTTTAATTTCAATTTTATTTTTAATATGTTTTATTATTTATTTATTATTCATTTATTTTTTTGTGATTTTTTTTATGATACTGCCTGTAAGGGAAATTCATTTCGTTGTCTCAAATTGAGACAATGACAATACATTTGAATACAATACAATACAATACAATTATGTTTGCCATCCTCAACAAATGTTCACACTGAGTTTCTAGCAACATAGATCAGTTTCCATATCTGCATCTTTTTCCTTTCAATCATCTTTCAGAATGGAAGTTCCGAATACTTCTGCTCGGACCACTCACTCTTTAAAGCATTCTATGCCCTCCTGAAAGCATTCTTGTGTTCTATTTCAACAAAGGTTTCAATCACTTTTAATTATATAGGTTAACATCTTGTGCAACATTTCTAACATAACATTTCATTACACTCCTCTGTCATGCTTTTTCATATAAAAAAAAATTGATGCATAAATGCTATTGATAATTATTGCCTGTAGGTTTGATACATTTCTGTATTTTAATAACGTCCTAATTTCTGGTTTGTGCAAAATTATCTTCCTTGCTCAAGGGTCAAGTTCATCAAGTCAACCTGCTTTGGAGAAAATCCAAGTGAAAGGTGAGCATTTTATTTGATGTTATTAATTACAAGCCCAAACTTGCCGCCTATCATGGTGAATTGCAGTGTATCAGTTGTATTGCTCTTACAGAAGTTCATAAACCTGAAACATTGGCTACATTTTCTCTCTTTACAGATGCTGTCGAACATATAGAGTATGCCCATAATTTCCAGATTTTATTCATGGCCAATTTCTGATTCCAGTTTACCTCTAATTTTTAGATCCCTAATTTTGTGACATCATTTGAGCATCTATGTAGTTTTGCTGTGGTCTGCCTCTTGCCCTACTTCATAACAAAACTAAATCTAATTATTTCATGGTTGCCTTATGGATCCAGGACTAGATCCAGTGATAACTCCTTCCATAGCAAATGTGCTGGAACTATTCAGGAGGTCAGGATGCATTAGTGGAAAAAGAAATAGAATTCATGTTTTGGCCAAAAGCCATCAAAGCAATTTCAATTTCTAGACTGAAAAGTACTGAATACATTTTGCACCTTGTAACAGCCACTTCTCTGTTCAATGCTGAGTTTATAATGGTATTCTTTAGTAAAATTATATCTTGGTAAATTCATTGCACAGCTACCCTCTTCCATTATTTGTATTGCACCTCATTCCTTTGCACTTGCACTTCAAACCTAACCTAAACTCATTTTTGTATTTTCTAATTCCCCTTTGCTCTATTTATTGTAGTTGAGTTTGAACAGCTAGAATCTATGAATAGTATATCTGATCTGTTTCTATAACATGCAAGGCAGTTTTTCACTGTGGCTTGATACATGTGACTATAATAATCCTAAAGTTCAGAGTTTTAGACATGTTGTGGATATAATGGTTGGCAAGAACCATGTGCAATCTGGGCTTCGGTAACTAGATTATTTGTCACTTTGGAATGATCGTGCTGATGCTCTGTAATTGTTAACCCCTGGAACCTGCCTTACTAAGTGAATACATTGCAGATGCAGATGAGACGAACAAGGTACTTCCCAAAATTTGATTCTAATGTGCACAATCCACACGTAAACTGTATCTTTTGTGTTGACTGTTAGAATTTTTTAAATATATGTACTAAAGCAAGGTTTAAATACTAGGATATTAGATTTATAATTGCAGATTTGAGTGATAGATTGCCTAATTATAAAATCTTATTTCTTGAAAACTTGCACTGTAACTATACTATTAAAGTCCAGTGTTTCCACATTGAAATGAGCAAAGTATAATATTTAGTTCTGTATCACTGTGTTAATGATATATTCATTGTTTGACTGCTTATACCCCAATATTTTTCAGTTAAAGCTATTCTGAAGAAACGTGATTATGGGTCCACATACACTCAAAATAATTTCATCACAGCAATGCGAGCAATGAATGAATTCTGTTTAAAACCCAGGTATTTGGTGGTATTATTAAGAATTTAAAAAAAAATTAATGCAGAATATTAGAATAGAAAATAAAACAAATTCCTGTAATATATAATTATCCTCTTATGTGCAGAAAATAACCTATAGTTACAAACAAAACAAGCTAGTTTGTGCATTATGCTAATCCGAGATATCAGAATAAGAAATTGCAATCATACTGGTCACTTCTTCAAAAAACTCAATCAGATATGGGAGGCACTATCACGTACAAAATCATGCTGTCTATCCCTAATTGGCTCTTGTCTGTCTATATCCTATCCCTCAGGATACTCTCCAGTAACTTTCCAACTACAGATGTTAAGCTCACTGTCCCATCGTTCCCAGCATTTTCCCTGCAGCCCTTCTTGAATAGAAGGCACAACGTTTGCCACCCTCCAGTCTTCCGGCATCTCGCCTGCATTTAAAAGCGACTCATAAATTTTAACCAGGGCTCCCGTAATTCTCTCTAGTTTCCCACAATGTCCTCGGATATATTTGATCAGGCCCTGGCGATTTGTCTACCTTCATATACGATAGTATCTTCAGCACCTGTTCGACAGTAACACTGGCTGCTCTGAAGACACTTCCATTGACTGCCCCATGTTCCTTTGTCCTACTGTCTTTTTCCTCGGTAAATATAGAGGAGAAATACTCATTGAGGCCTATCTGTGCCTATCTCCTGTGGCTCCACACAGAGTTGACTGACTGCTTTGATTCCTGAGGGGTCCCACTCTCTAGTTACCCTTTTTCCCCTTGTGTATTTATAAAACCTTTTGGGATTGTTCTTAACGCCAGAGCTATCTCGGCCCCTTTTTGCCCTTTAAATATCCTTGTTGGTATTGGATTTATACATAATACAACTTAAGGTGATGCCTTGTGCAATTTCTATGGCCATTTTCTGCTACTCAATGTATTTTCAAGCTTTAACGACTGACAAGTCTTGCTGTACCATATTGTAAAATGGTATAGTTCCAGCATTCTGTATTGTAAGGTTGTTGATAGCAATTCTTCAATAATAATCTGACACTTTCCGTTTGCCTTTTGTTCGCAGTGACCTGGAGAAGTTAAGAAAAATAAGACGGCGAAGTCCCCATGATGATACAGAAGCTTTTACTGTACATTTGAGATCTGACATAATCGCTAGGTGGGTAGTGATCAATTTTAATGCTGCATTAATGGGTAGAGGATTCAAAAATAAACATCCAACGTTTATTTTTATAATCTCTGGCAAGGTGAAACGGTGTAGAACAATAGAGCTGAGATTAGGAGAGGAGTGAGATAATGTATGAATATATGGCCTCCAGATCAATAGTTCTAACTACTATTGCACCAATACTTTATGCCCTTTGTTAACCGTTGCAGTTTAACATGATTTTTGTTTTCTGCAATGGCATTTCCTTGGGAAGAAAGCTTTCTAGGAAATGATTTCTTGTAAACTTGAAACAATATTTTCTGGAATTTTTATTTACTATAGAAAGAAGAAGAATTATTTACTGTTTGATTTGGATTCTAAGCTTCCACATTCTCTTACATCCAAAAGGGTGTACTAATTAAGTGGGCTTGATTGTCACTGAAGTCATACAAATATACACCTACTGGGTTGTCCCAAAGTCAAACACGCGAGGTTGGGATTTCTGGTGATGAGGCCCAATTGGGAGATTATTGGGAGATTGAGGTTGGAGTGGGGTGCAAGGGCAGAGAGGGAAGCATACAGGATTGTGGATTGGATATCATATGGAAGATAGACACAAAATAGGGGAGAACCAGTGGATGTGGTGTATCTGGACTTCCAGAAGGCTTTCGACAAGGTCCCACATAAGAGATTAGTATACAAACTTAAAGCACACGGCATTGGGGGTTCAGTATTGATGTGGATAGAGAACTGGCTGGCAAACAGGAAGCAAAGAGTAGGAGTAAACGGGTCCTTTTCACAATGGCAGGCAGTGACTAGTGGGGTACCGCAAGGCTCAGTGCTGGGACCCCAGCTATTTACAATATATATTAATGATCTGGATGAGGGAATTGAAGGCAATATCTCCAAGTTTACGGATGACACTAAGCTGGGGGGCAGTGTTAGCTGTGAGGAGGATGCTAGGAGACTGCAAGGTGACTTGGATAAGCTGGGTGAGTGGGCAAATGTTTGGCAGATGCAGTATAATGTAGATAAATGTGAGGTTATCCATTTTGGTGGCAAAAACAGGAAAGCAGACTATTATCTAAATGGTGGCCGACTAGGAAAAGGGGAGATGCAGCGAGACCTGGGTGTCATGGTACACCAGTCATTGAAAGTAGGCATGCAGGTGCAGCAGGCAGTGAAGAAAGTGAATGGTATGTTAGCTTTCATAGCAAAAGGATTTGAGTATAGGAGCAGGGAGGTTCTACTGCAGTTGTACAGGGTCTTGGTGAGACCGCCCCTGGAATATTGCGTACAGTTTTGGTCTCCAAATCTGAGGAAGGACATTATTGCCATAGAGGGAGTGCAGAGAAGGTTCACCAGACTGATTCCTGGGATGTCAGTACTGTCTTATGAAGAAAGACTGTATAGACTTGGTTTATACGCTCTAGAATTTAGGAGATTGAGAGGGGATCTTATAGAAACTTACAAAATTCTTAAGGGGTAGGACAGGCTAGATGCAGGAAGATTGCTCCCGATGTTGGGGAAGTCCAGGACAAGGGGTCACAGCTTAAGGATAAGGGGGAAATCCTTTAAAACCGAGATGAGAAGAACTTTTTTTTCACACAGAGAGCGGTGAATCTCTGGAACTCTCTGCCACAGAGGGTAGTCGAGGCCAGTTCATTGGCTATATTTAAGAGGGAGTTAGATGTGGCCCTTGTGGCTAAGGGGATCAGAGGGTATGGAGAGAAGGCAGGTACGGGATACTGAGGTGGATGATCAGCCATGATCATATTGAATGGCGGTGCAGGCTCGAAGGGCCGAATGGCCTACTCCTGCACCTAATTTCTATGTTTCTAAAAGGCTGGAGTAACTCAGCAGGTCAGACAGCATCTCTGGAGAAAAGGAATAGGTGATGTTTCGGGTCGAGACCCTTCTTCAGGAGAGGTTGGCTAAGCCTGGAAGGGAAATCATCTAGCTCTAAATTTGCATTGTGGCCAGAAACAGGGAATTTGGGGGACAGTCATGTTCTGTGCAATCTGCTTATGGAAATGAAGTTCTGAGAATGAGGCCTGTATGTGTTAGACAAATGGGTGTGGGAAAATATCAGGGATCAGTATATCGGAGCAGGAGTTGAATTAGGCCATTCGGCCCATCGGGTCTATTCCGCCATTCAATCATGGCAGATCTCTTCCTCCTAATCCAATTTTCCTGCCTTCTCCCCATAACCCTTGGCACCCGTTCTAATCAAGAATTTCTCTATCTTGGCCTTAAAAATATCCACCGACTTGGCCTCCGCAGACCAATGGCGATGAGTTCCACAGATTAACTACCCTCTGTCTAAAGAAGTTCCTCCTCCCCTCCTTTCTAAAAGAACACCCTTTAATTCTGAGGCTGTGACCTCTGGTCCTGGACTATCCCACCAGTGGAAACTTCCTTTCCACATCCACTTTATCTAGGTCTTTCATTATTCTGTAAGTTTCAAAAAGTCCAATGAGTTCACTCCCAGTGCCCTAATAATTGATCCATGTTTTCTTCACATTGGGGAGAATACTCTCAGAACAGCTTGGCCTTTCCATCTCAGTCCTGGACACTGACTCTTGTTGCTAATATTATCTCCTATTCTTTAAATTATTTTCCTTGGGTTTGGAACTCAGAATTCCACCAATTCTACTTGTGGTTCCATATTTTGAATAATTATAAATCTATATCCCTTGGATTCTAAGTTTTAAAACTTTATATCCTCAGCTTCTCAAATGTACTCCTTGTTATCTACATGTAATTCCTTGAGTGTAACTGCATCTCGTTTTTATTGAACAATTTATTGCCAACTTCTTTATTTGCACACCAAATTAATTTAGAGTACTATTCTCTGTATTCGTATATATGAATGGAAGAAAGGTTTATCAAACTTTCGTAAAATACATTGTTGTTTGAAGGAAAGAAATGTCAACATTGACTAATCATTAAACACAAACTGGAAAAAATAATTCTCATAGAACTGATTATTTTAATATAATTCCACTGGCAAATATAAGTGTATTAATAAATGTATGACTAAAGTGTTTCTTCATGAGTAATGTTTTGAAATCTACCATAGAGGCAGTAATTGCACGTTAATTGCTCAATTCTTCTTTTAAGGGCTCTTGAGGTGCATGGAAGTTTGGAAGCGCTAGCAAGGGCAAAAAATCATCGCAAAGAAGAAGAAATTGTATATAAGGAAAGTAAGTGTGTGTGAAATATTTCTGGAGTATTAAGCTTGATACTTTGGGGGTAATAGATAGTTATTTTTTGTTAGCTGTATAACTTCCCATAGATATGAATTGATTAAGTATCACATTATGCCCATGCATAACTTTAGCTCTTGTGTTATGATCTAATATTAACCATACTGGTATTAAGCAGTAATATCTCTCTGGCTCTGCATTACAAATGCTGTTCAGTTTCACATGAGACCAACTGAGTTTAATTGAATTTATTTCTTATTGCAGAATGGATTTGTCTTAACAAAGGTTTTCTCTTTTTTGTAGATCTTTTCAAGAACCAGAAATTAATGAAGGAATACCATGATTTTTTGGGTATGACTATGGTGAGGCCAAATGTACAGTTTAAGTCCACTTTTTAGTTTCTGCTAGCTACTCGACCAGATACAGTAGCATTTACAAAAAAAAATAACTTGGACACAAACATTTACACTTGATTTTGGTATTCCTTTGGTCAGTTTAAGGTTTATTGCCCTGTCCAAGTCAAAATTGATATGCAAAGTGGTGAGAAATTACAGGAGCATGTTAAAAATAATATTAAATATATTTAAAACAACAAATATTTTAAGTATTTTCCCTTGTGTCTAAAAAAAGTAAGGGATTGTGTAAATTAGCTTTCAGTTATGAGTTGTTTTTCTATGCAGATGAATTCATGAATGGGAGAGATAAAGGAAAATATAGCATGCTCTCTGAAATTCATTTAGTATGAGCAAGCAGATATAGTGACAAGAAGAGAGAGTAAACTTTGAGCAGTTGGCTAATTATTTGTACCATCACCTATAACTTTTATTCAGTATTTACAAATATTTAAGCAAAATTAAAGTTACAATATTGTATCGTTACATTGAATGTAATTCTGTCTATAAAAGGATGGCATGTATCCTATACTAATATTTTTTGTACAGTATCTTCATATATAGTAATTCTGATTACGTTTTCAGTTCACTTTGCCAGTCTTACCTCAAATTCTTCTCCTCAATGCACCAGTATTCACAGCCTTCTGCACCAATGTCATCTCAGACGCCACCTTGATTCCCATTATCTTATAACATATAACCATATAACAATTACAGCACGGAAACAGGCCATCTCGGCCCTACAAGTCCGTGCCGAACAACTTTTTTCCCTTAGTCCCACCTGCCTGCACTCATACCATAACCCTCCATTCCCTTCTCATCCATATGCCTATCCAATTTATTTTTAAATGATACCAACGAACCTGCCGCCACCACTTCCACTGGAAGCTCATTCCACACCGCTACCACTCTCTGAGTAAAGAAGTTCCCCCTCATGTTACCTCTAAACTTCTGTCCCTTAATTCTGAAGTCATGTCCTCTTGTTTGAATCTTCCCTATTCTCAAAGGGAAACGCTTGTCCACATCAACTCTGTCTATCCCTCTCATCATTTTAAAGACCTCTATCAAGTCCCCCCTTAACCTTCTGCGCTCCAGAGAATAAAGACCTAACTTATTCAACCTTTCTCTGTAACTTAGTTGTTGAAACCCAGGCAACATTCTAGTAAATCTCCTGTGTACTCTCTCTATTTTGTTGACATCCTTCCTATAATTGGGCGACCAAAATTGTACACCATACTCCAGATTTGGTCTCACCAATGCCTTGTACAATTTTAACATTACATCCCAGCTTCTATACTCAATGCTCTGATTTATAAAGGCTAGCATACCAAAAGCTTTCTTTACCACCCTATCTATATGAGATTCCACCTTCAAGGAACTATGCACGGTTATTCCCAGATCCCTCTGTTCAACTGTATTCTTCAATTCCCTACCATTTACCATGTACGTCCTATTTTGATTTGTCCTGCCAAGGTGTAGCACCTCACATTTATCAGCATTAAACTCCATCTGCCATCTTTCAGCCCATTCTTCCAAATGGCCTAAATCAATCTGTAGACTTTGGAAATCCTCTTCATTATCCACAACACCCCCTATCTTGGTATCATCTGCATACTTACTAATCCAATTTACCACCCCTTCATCCAGATCATTGATGTACATGACAAACAACAAAGGACCCAACACAGATCCCTGAGGCACCCCACTAGTCACCTGCCTCCAACCCGATAAACAGCCATCCACCATTACCCTCTGGCTTCTCCCATTCAGCCACTGTTGAATCCATCTTGCTATTCCGGCATTTATACCCAACAGTTTAACCTTCTTAACCAACCTTCCATCAGGAACCTTGTCAAAGGCCTTACTAAAGTCCATATAGACAACATCCACTGCTTTACCCTCGTCAATTTCCCTAGTAACCTCTTCAAAAAATTCAAGAAGATTAGTCAAACATGACCTTCCAGGCACAAATCCATGCTGACTGTTCCTAATCAGACCCTGTTTATCCAGATGCTTATATATATTATCTCTAAGTATCTTTTCCATTAATTTGCCCACCACTGAAGTCAAACTAACAGGCCTATAATTGCTAGGTTTACTCTTAGAACCCTTTTTAAACAATGGAACAACATGCGCAGTACGCCAATCCTCGGGGACTATTCCCGTTTCTAATGACATTTGAAATATTTCTGTCATAGCCACGGCTATTTCTACACTAACTTCCCTCAATGTCCTAGGGAATATCCTGTCAGGACCTGGAGACTTATCCACTTTTATATTTTTCAAAAGTGTCAGTACTTCTTTTACTTTGAAACTCACCATAGTATCCATAGCTACTCTACTCGTTTCCCTTACCTCACATAATTCAATATCCTTCTCCTTGGTGAATACCGAAGAAAATAAATTGTTCAATATCTTCCCCCATCTCTTTTGGCTCTGCAGATAACTGTCCACTCTGTCTCTCCAATGGACCAATTTTATCCTTTGTTATCCTTTTGCTATTAATATAGCTGTAGAAACCCTTTGGATTTACTTTCACCTTACTTGCCAAAGCAACCTCATATCTTCTTTTAGCTTTTCTAATTTCTTTCTTAAGATTCTTTTTACATTCCTTATACTCCTCAAGCACCTCATTTACTTCATGCTGCCTATAATTATTGTAGATCTCACTCTTTTTCCGAACAAGATGTTCAATTTCCCTTGAAAACCAGGGCTCTTTCCAATTTTTACTGTTTCCTTTCAACCGAACAGGAACATAAAGATTCTGTACTCTTAAAATTCCCCCTTTAAATGTCCTCCATTTCTCTTCTACATCTTTCCCATAAAACAAAATGTCCCAGATCACTCCTTTTAAATCATTTCGCATCTCATCAAAGTTAGCCTTTCTCCAATCAAAAATCTCAACCCTAGGTTCAGTTCTGACCTTCTCCATAATTATATTGAAACTAATGGTATTGTGATCACTGGACCCGAAGTGCTCCCCAACGCATACCTCTGCCACCTGTCCCGTCTCATTTCCTAACAGGAGGTCCAGCACTGCCCCTCCTCTAGTAGGTACCTCTATGTATTGCTGCAAAAAACTATCCTGCACACATTTTACAAACTCCAAACCATCCAGCCCATTTACAGAATGTTTTTCCCAGTCTATGTGTGGAAAGTTGAAATCTCCCACAATCACCACCTTGTGCTTACTACTAATATCTGCTATCTCCTTACATATTTGCTCTTGCAATTCTCGTTCCCCACTCGGCGGTCTATAATACATCCCCATAAGTGTTGCTACACCTTTCCCACTTCTCAGTTCCACCCAAATAGCCTCCCTAGACGAGCCCTCCAATCTATCCTGCCAAAGCACTGCTGTAATATCTTCCCTGACTAGCAATACAACACCTCCACCTCTTGCCCCACCAATTCTATCACACCTGAAGCAACAAAATCCTGGACTATTTAGTTTCCAATCACAGCCCTTCTGCAACCATGTTTCACTGATCGCCACAACATCATACTTCCAGGTGTCTATCCAGACTCTAAGCTCATCCACCTTTCTTACAATGCTCCTAGCATTAAAATATGCACATTTAAGAAACATTTAGGTCTCTGTTTATTTCCTTTTTTTTCTCTCCTCTTGTGTCCGAGTGCTTCCCTTTTCTGCTTCCTGCCTCCCATTCTGTCTACTAGCTTTCTCTATTTGAGTCCCTCGCCCCAACCATTGTCCCTCTCCAAACGAGTCCCTCTCCCCAGTTGCCTTTGCAAATTTCCCCGCCAGGATATTGGTCCCCCTCGGGTTCAAGTGCAACCCATCCTTTCTGTACAGGTCCCACCTTCCCCAAAAGAAGTCCCAATGATCCAGAAACTTGAATCCCTGCCCTCTGCACCAGTCTTTCAGCCACGCATTTATCCTCCACCTCGCTCCATTCCTACTCTCACTGTCGCGTGGTACAGGCAGTAATCCTGAGATTGTTACCTTTTTGGTCCTTTTTCTTAACTCTCCTCCCAACTCCCTAAATCCTCCCTTCAGGACCTCTTCCCTTTTTTTACCTATGTCATTTGTACCTATATGTACCACGACCTCAGGCTCCTCTCCCTCTGATTTAAGGATATCTTGGATGCGTTGAGACACGTCCGAGACCTTGGCACCAGGGAGGTAGACCACCATCCTGGTCTCCCAACTGCGTCCACAGAAATGCCTATCCGACCCCCTAACAATAGAGTCCCCAATTATTATTGCCCTCTTCTTTTTTTCCCTGCCTTTCGGAGCAACAGGGCCGGCCTCTGTGCTGGAGGCCCGTCCGCTGTCGCTACCCCCGGGTAGGCTGTCACCCCCATCCGTACTCAAACAGGAGTACTTATTTGCAAGGTGTACCGACATTGGAGTACTCACTCGTTCCTGCCTCTGCCCCTTGCCCTTCCTTAGCGTGACCCACATGTCTCTCTCCCGTGGTTTTGGAGTGACCACCTCCCTATAACTCCCCTCTATGACCTCCTCACTCTCCCTGACAAGACAGAGGTCATCGAGCTGCTGCTCCAGGATCCTAATACGGTCCCTTAGGAGCCCCATCTATATAACCATATAATAACCATATAACAATTACAGCACGGAAACAGGCCATCTCGACCCTTCTAGTCCGTGCCGAACACATATTCTCCCCTAGTCCCATATACCTGCGCTCAGACCATAACCTTCCATTCCCTTCCCGTCCATATAACTATCCAATTTATTTTTAAATTATAAAAACGAACCTGCCTCCACCACCTTCACTGGAAGCTCATTCCACACAGCCACCACTCTCTGAGTAAAGAAGTTCCCCCTCATGTTACCCGTAAACTTCAGTCCCTTAATTCTCAAGCCATGTCCCCTTGTTTGAATCTTCCCTACTCTCAATGGGAAAAGCTTTTCCACGTCAACTCTGTCTATCCCTCTCATCATTTTAAAAACCTCTATCAAGTCCCCCCTTAACCTTCTGCACTCCAAAGAATTAAGTGCCTCTGTGAAATAAATTTGGAGCTTCTGCGCTCCAAAGAATCTCTCTGCAGCTGGTGCAGATGTGGACGTCTGGAGGGCCATCCGACACCATGACCTCCCACATCTGACATCCAGAACAGTACACTGCTCTGACTGTCATTCTCTCGCCTTACCCTGGATCTGATACCAGTATAATACAATAGAAACTGCTGGGAGAAATCAGCAGGTATCTGACTCACAAACAGCTGCTCCCTCTTTCCCTTTAAACTGCACCTTTATTATATAAACAAAAAGCACTGTACCTTTAGCCCACTGTACCCTTAGCTCACTGTACCTTTACTAAAGCACTGTACCTTTAGCCCACTGTACACTTGGCTCAATGTACCTTTACTACCTGTACCTTACTAAAGCACTGTACCTTTAACCAGAAAGCAGAAATGCTAACCTGAGGTTGCACCCAATCAGTTGCTTCCTCTAGTCTGCTTCCGCCAATCAGCGGCTTCCACCAGAACCCTCCCTATGGAGTGTGGACCGTTACGGATTTCGGTAAAAGCCCTTACCCTCCTCCACACTCTCCAACGGTCCCGGGCCTCTGTGAAATAAAGCACCGTGCCCGATTTAAGTACTCACCGCCCTGACCCTCCTCCACACTCTCCACAACGGTCCCAGGCCTCTTGAGCATAGATAAGGCCATTCCTTCATAGCTCTCCTACCTTTCAATGCATACCATTTCCAATCCTGCTTCCCTTGAAAAAGCTCTCCTTGTCACTTTTGAAGCCGCTTTCAAATACAAATATATTTTGTTTTATTTATTTAGAGAACATAATACTTGTGCAATCCTTTCAATAAGATTGTCACCTCTACTGTTGCCTTTTTCCCATATGACATTCTTTGTCATGTTGTAACAGCTGAAAGGGATCCCATCCCTGTCCCCATGTCCATGGGTTGCAGGCATGAACGTTTATATACGTTTGTGTATTAACCAGCAACTGCAGTTATTTGTCCCTCGTGCATATGCAATCATATTTCTTTACTTTGTTATAGTGGATAGCTGGCAATAACGGGTGCAAATTTCCCCCTCCCTCCCCCAACCGAATGGTCTGTTATAATGAGGGATTACTGTACTCATTATTTAATAATTAAGTATATTCAGTCACTCACTGATCTTTGAAGTAGAGAATTCAGATTTGCAATTTCTGTTTTCAAGTGAAGCTGTTGATCCTTTATTCTGAGTGTGTGACCTCATATTCTGGATCCGAAGTTGCAGAGCAACCGTTATAATTGAAACATGACTTCTGTGGTGATGATCAGAGTCAAAAAGGTTTTGATTTAAAATTTTCTCTTCAGCCTAGGTCAACTAAGTCAACACCATTTTTACAAGGGCCAGGAAAGGTGGTGATGGTTGCTATTTTTATGTAAGTTATTGTTTTTGTATTGCTAGCTTTATTTTGTTTTAATAATGAAATTAGATAACATAGAAAATAGGCGCAGGAGTAGGCCATTCGGCCCTTTGAGCCTGCACTGCCATTCAATATGATCATGGCTGATGATCCAACTCGGTATCCTCTACCTGCCTTCTCTCCATACCCCCCTGATCCCTTTAGCCACAAGGGCCACATCTAACTCCGACTTAAATATAGCCAATTAACTGGCCTCAACTATATTCTGTGGCAGAGAATTCCAGAGATTCACCACTCTCTGTGTAAAAAATGGTTTTCTCATCTCGGTCCTAAAAGATTTCCTCTTTATCCTTAAATTGTGACCCCTTGTTCTGGGCTTCCACAACATCGGGGACAATCTTCCTGCACCAAGCCTGTCCAACCCCTTAAGAATTTTGTAAGTTTCTATAAGATCCCCTCTCAATCTCCTAAATTCTAGCGAGTACAAGCCAAGTCCATCGGTTTTTCTTCATATGAAAGTCCTGACATCCCAGGAATCTTCTCTGCACTCCCTCTATGGCAAGAATGTCCTTCCTCAGATTAGGAGACCAAAACTGTACGCAATACTCCAGGTGTGGTCTCACCAAGACCCTGTACAACTGCCGTAGAACCTCCCTGCTCCTATACTCAAATCCTTTTGCTATGAATCCTAACATACCATTCGCTTTCTTCACTGCCTGCTGCACCTGCATGCCTACTTTCAATGGCTGGTGTACCATGATACCCAGGTCTCGTTGCATCTCCCCTTTTCCTAATCGGCCACCATTCAGATAAGTCTACTTTCCTGTTTTTGCCACCAAAGTGGATAACCTCACATTGATCCACATTATACTGCATCTGCCATGCATTTACCCACTCACCCAACCTATCCAAGTCGCCCTGCAGCCTCCTAGCATCCTCCTCACAGCTAACACTGCCCCCCAGTTTCGTGTCATCCGCAAACTTGGAGATGTTGCATTAATTTCTCTCGTCCAAATCATTAATATATATTGTAAACAGCTGGGGTCCCAGAACTGAGCCTTGCGGTACCCCACTAGTCACTGCCTGCCATTGTGAAAAGGACCCGTTTACTCCTGCTCTTTGCTTCCTGTCTGATAAGAATCCATATGAAGGACAAGGTAGTAGTGAATAAGTTAATGTCTAAAATGTTTTTTTATTGCTTGTGCAAAATTTAATTCACCATTCAATTCCTTTGAGGTAACGTCTGAAGGATAGCAACACATCTAGTTTTGCAATCTAGCCACATGTTTATGGCTGAGCTGGTTGGGAGATTACTGCAAATTGCCACAGACGGCAATGGAGTATAATTCATTGGGTATTTTTAAAACAGATTGGTAGGTACTTGATTAGTAAAAGCGTCAAAGGTTATGGGGAGAATGCAAGAGAATGGGGTTGAAAGGAGAAAATAGATTTGCCGTGATCGAATGGGCCAAATGGCCTAATTTTGCTCATATGTCATATAAACGAATTGTTATAAAATGTATTTTATTTAGTGTTGTATAATCAAAATTGATTACTATATTTTTACTGAATTTGAAGCAGTTTATTGTTAGTCTTAAATGCAGAAATCACTGTACTATCTGTCAATATGTTATTTTTGCTAACTCCCTCTCTAGCAATGGACTGAATTTTATCTTCAAACTACTTGCCTGGGTTTATACAGGGTCTGCATCGATGTTCTCAGAAGCTATACATTCATTAGCTGACACTTGCAACCAGGTAAGGATGCTGTCAATTATATAAATTTGTGTTGGCTATTGAATTTGTTACAAGAATAAGTCTGGTTTGAATAATTTTTTTTAATACAGATGCTCTTCGACTTGCGATGCTTCGACTTTACGATGGTGCAAAATTGATACACATTCAGTAGAAACCGTACTTTGAATTTTGATCTTTTCCCAGGCTAGCTATATAAGCAGCATGATACTCTCTCGTGATGCTGGGCAACAGCAGCGAGCCGCAGCTCCCAGTCAGCCACGCGATCACAAGTGTAAACAACCGATACTCTACAGTGTACTGTGTTGCCAGCGTTTTTTGGATAGTGTTTTGTGTTTTAGCATCCCTTCATGTCTACAAAACGCCCATCTGTGTCTCCCGATTTTCGCAATCGACAATATCGACCATCTTAAAGGCATGCAAAGACCGTGTAACACTGCTTTTGGGTGGAAATGTTGCAGTTCAAATTAAAGCCTTTACTAATCTATCACTCGGAGAACCCCAGAGCATTGAAGAATGGTAGCAAACATACGCTTCCCGTTTATATTACCGTAACAAGAAAGCCTGGATGACAGTAGCATTGTTTGAAGACTGGTTTCTAAATTCTTTTATTTTGCAGGCAAGAGAATATTGTAGGCAAAACAACATCCCATTCAAAATTCTTCTGATCTTGGCAGCATATCGGCGACATTCATCCCAATGTAAAGGTTGTGTATTTGTCGACGAACAAAACCGCACTCATTCAACCAATGGACCAAGGCGCAATAGCTGCGTTCAAAGCCTACTATTTACACCAAACGTTTGCGCAGGCTGTTGAAGCGACTAAATCTGGCTGAACATTCCGAGAGTTTTGGAAAGGTTTTATATGCTATCCGGAACATCGCTGCAGCATGGGAAGAAGTCACACAGCAATGCATGAACGGCATTTGGAAGAAAGTTATGAAGACGTATGTGAACACATTCAAAGGTTTTAACAAAGATTCTGGTGTTGATTACACAGTAAGTAACAAGATATTGGTGATTGGGAAACAGCTAGAATTGGACATTGATAAAGATATTCATGAGCTTGTTGGCATTGAGGCTGAAGAACTTTCCAACGAGGAGGTGATCGAACTGGAGGAAGAAAGAGGTAAAGAAGCTGAGGCACAGAAAGAAGTTATACCCGAGGCACAGAAAACGTTCACAACAAAGTGGCGGAGGCGTTTGCTACTGTCATCAGTGGCGTACGGATGTTGGAAGAAATGGACGGCAATTACGAGAGATTCGCAAAAACTGACAGGCAGATACTGGATGCTCTTGCCTGTTATAGGGAAATATATAATGAAAAGAAGAAACAAACTACAGCCAAAACTTGATATCTTCCTGAAGAACACTATGCCTGCTAAACAATCAACAAGTGTCGATGCCCCAGTGCCTTCTCCCACTATTCTCGAGCCTTATCGGAAGAGAGAGAATGTTTGGTAGGTTAGGTGTATTAAATGCATTTTCGACTTACAATATTTTCGATTTACAATTGGTTTATCGGAACGGAACCTCATTGTAAGTTGAGCACCTGTATTACCAATTAAAATTATATTCAAGCAAATGTGTCAACTGACAGTTTCTGTAATGAACTGAAATTAAAATGGTATGTCAATAATAATATAATTTAAAGTCCTTTATTGTCACCCATGCTTTTACAATTCTGGACTGCTTCCACCAAGTTACCCAGTCACATCGAAGAATCGTTTTGTTTGTGTTGACAAGCAGATATGATTTCCGTTTTCCATTCC
Organism: Leucoraja erinaceus; assembly: GCF_028641065.1. Lineage (NCBI taxonomy): Eukaryota > Metazoa > Chordata > Chondrichthyes > Rajiformes > Rajidae > Leucoraja > Leucoraja erinaceus. The sequence continues at coordinate 71,327,442 of NC_073377.1, read as the reverse complement.
GTTTGTTCAGTTATTGTCAAATGAAATTGAAAACATTCAAAGCCTAGGGACGTTAAGCCTTTCTCAAATATAAATTACTGTTGCCGATAGCTATTCATCAGTCTTTTACATGAGTTAATTTATCAATAATTAGAAACAAATGAACACTTTTTATTAAAAAATCTTTAATAATTGCTGCAGTTGATTTTAATAGGCCAGGATATACGGAAAGTAACAACCAGTTAATGATGCATTAATGCATTAATTGCCTACTGACAACCAATTAACACACAAAGGAAGCATTTATTGAGTTCAGTCTAATTAATGCCTGCAAGAAGTTGTTGGAAGCTTGAAATCAAAAAGATATCCATGCAGAAGGTACAAGATGCTGGAAGATGAATGGCATCATCTGCAAAAGAATGGTTAAAGTTTAGGACCCTTCATTTAGTCCGAAAGGATAAAGGGGAAGTATGAAGAGGTGGGGGTTTCAGCAAGATACAACAAGCGATAGGTGGATATAGGTGATGAGGGATTAATTGGCAGAAAACAGGCAGGTGGGAGAGAGAAGGGTGGAGATAGGGACAGAGGGGGGGCGATAATAAATGGAGAACAACAGTTGCAGGAAAGAATGGAATTGAATGATGGGAGATAGGAGCAGATGGGGAAATAAAACAGATGGGAGGGTGGAAATGAAAGGCACTAGGAGGAATGTAGGGTGGTGGGGAGTTGGGGGAGAGGGGAAAATAGGTTGATTGGAGGAAGAAGGATAAATATAAGAAGATAGACACAAAGCTGGAGTAACTCAGCGGGACAGGACCAGGATAAGAGAGAGGGACTAAGGGAGGGCGGGTCAATTGAAATTGGAGAATTTGGTTGGGTTGTAGCTACCTGGATGGAACATTGGGTTCTGTTCCTCTAATTTGTGTTTGTCCTCGACCTGGCAGTAGAGGAAGTCCAGGACAGGCAGGTCAATGTGGGAATGGGAATTAAAATTACTGACAACCGGGAGATCCAGATGACCACAGCATGTGCTTGGCAAAGCAGTGGCTAGGTCTATGTTTGGTCTCGCCAATGTAGAGAAATTCATGCATATCCTTTGCCTCCTGTTTCTCCACAATCCAATCTCCCCCCCCGAAATGTTGCCTATTTCCTTCGCTCCATAGATGCTGCTGCACCCGCTGAGTTTCTCCATCTTTTTTGTGTACCTTCCCTTATTTCTTTCTCTTTTTGAAACTGATTTGACTGCAATTCAGTGTACTTCTCAGGCATTTTTCATTCAGTTCATATATCTTATTTAAGAATGTTGAGAAGATGAACATTGGTCTTGAATGCCCCTCATTATCAACTTCCATAGAGGTAGGGATCAAAAACGTTTGAAGCTAAAGGTGCAGGAAACAGTTTTGTTCCACTTTCTGAAATAGTGGGCCAGTAAACAGTACAATGAAGTGAAAACTAAACAAAAAAAAAAAAGAATGCTCTTCATTGACTGCAGATGGGCATTCAACACTATCATTCCCTCAAAACTCGTCCCCAAGCTCCTTGATCTTGAACTGGAGACCTCCGTCTGCGGTTGGATATTCGACTTCCTGACGGGCAGGCCCCAGGTGGTGAGAATCGGCCGCCACATCTCTTCCTCACTGATCCTCAACACAGGCACACCACTGGGCTGTGTGCTCAGTCCTCTCCTGTACTCCCTGTTCATGCATGACTGTACTGCTAAGCACAGCTCTAACATCATCCTAAAGTTTGCTGACGACACAACCATCCTGGGCCTCATCACAGACAACGATGAGACGGCCTATAGAGAGGAGGTAAAGGCACTAAACAGCTGGTGCCAGGAAAATAACCTCTCTCTCAATGTCAGCAAAACTAAAGAGATGATCGTGGACTACAGGAGACAGCAGGGGAGTGGACACCTCCCCATCCACATCGGTGATGCTGAGGTTGAAAGGGTCAGCAGCTTCAAGTTCCTCTGTGTGCACATCACTGAGGACCTCTCTTGGACACAGCACATGGACACAATAACAAAGAAAGCCCACCAGCGGCTCTTTTTCCTGAGAAGACTGAGGAATTCTGGCATGAACGACAGCATCCGCACAAACTTCTACAGATGCACCACCGAGAGTCTCCTGACGAGCTGCATCACAGTCTGGTACGGGAACTGTTCTGCCCACAGCCACAAATCACTACAGAGAATGGTGAAGGCAGCACATCACTGGCAACTGTCTCCCGGCCATTCAGGACATTTTTCACAGGCGGTGGAAGGCACACAGCATCATCAAGGACCACAGCAGACTGTTCTCCTTGTTACCGTCAGGCAGACGATACAGGAGCATGGCTGCACACACCACCAGACTTAGGAACAGTTTTTACCATCAGGCTTCTGAACTCATAAACACATATATGTTGATTATTTTATTTATTGTCTTTTACCTACCAATGTCACTTTTATCTTATCTTATTGTATCTTATTTTTATCCTTGTAATATCATTGCTGAGGTGACCCTTTGACCCTGTTAACCTACATATGACAAATAAAACTGAATTGAACCCATCAATAGGTCATTGTGATTCATGGTAGCTGGGTTATTTTGTTCTTTTTAAAGTGGAGCTAATTTCCTTTAATTTGCAATGTTCTTTTATTAACTATTTTGAACAATTCTGTCATAAACTGTGCCTGAACCCCTCTGTCAGTGGATCTCCAACTTCCTGACAGACAAGAAGCACTATATGAGGCTGGGAAAGCACATCTCTGACCCGCTGACCCTCAGCATAGGAGCACCACAAGGCTGCGTACTCTCCCCTCTCCTTTACACTCTCTACACCAACGACTGCACCTCCACAGACTCCTCTGTCAAGCTTCTCAAGTTTGCAGACGACACAACCTTGATTGGACTGATCCAGGATGGGGAGGAATTTGCCTACAGTCAGGAAGTGACACAGTTGGCGTCCTGGTGCCTTCATAACAACCTGGAGCTCAATGCTCTTAAGACCGTGAAATTGATTGTAGACTTTAGGAGAGCCCCCCCCTTCTCCCCCCCCCCCCCCCCCACTCACCATCAACAACACCACAGTCACATCTGTGGTTATTTAAGTTCCTTGGAACCATCATCTCCAGGGACCTTAAATAGGAGGCCACCATCGACTCCAACATCAAAAAGGCCCAACAGAGGATGTACTTCCTGCGGCAGCTGAGAAAACACAATCTGCCACAGGCAATGATGATCCAGTTTTATACTACCATCATAGAGTCTGTCCTCACCTTCTTCATCATGGACGGGTTTGGCTCCGCCACCAAGCATGACATCCGGAGATTGCAGCGCATAGTTTGATCAGCCGAGAAGGTTGTTGGCTGCAACCCCCCCCCACCATCGACGAACTGTACACTGCAAGGGCCAGGAAACGAGCGGGTAAGATCACCTCTGACCCCTCTCACCCTGGCCACAAAGTCTTTGAAGTACTTCCCTGTGGAAGGCGACTCCAGACTGTCAAAGCCATCACAGCCAGACATAAAACCGCTTTTTTCCACGAGCAGTAGCTCTACTCAATAACCAAAAGTCTGTCTCCTCCTTTTGCTCTGGTATTTTATTTCATTCTTCACATGTTTAAATTATAACGGTTTATTCTTAATTGTTTACTGTATATCGTGTTGTTACTTGCGAGCAAAGCACCAAAGCAAATTCCATGAATATATACATACTTGGCTAATAAAATTTATTCCATTTATTTATTCAATTCAATAAAATCGACATATTTTCCACAGGCTTTGCTAGCAGTGGGTGTCATTCAGTCGTCCAAGATTCCAGATCCTGGCCACCCGTAAGGAAAACTTAATTTTGTCCTTCTTTGTTCTTAATCAGAAATGTGGAATTATCATGTGTCTACCTTTTTTCTGGTAAATTAGATAAAAATTGAGAAAAGGGATAGTTTTAACAGCTATTCTTTACAGAACATTTTATTGCAGATTCCAAAGTTTAATAACATTATTGTTTATGCTTTTGAAATTGCTTATGATGATCATTGGATTAAGTTTAATGTTGTATGCAAAGTAAAGCATAATTAATCCATCCACAAAATTACAGTTTGGTTTATAGTCTCTCACATTTGGTATTCTGTTGTTTAACTTAAGGTATGGATTTGCAAATATGCGCTCCATTGCATCCCTCATCAGTGGAGTAGGGATTTTTATGATGGGTGCAGGACTCTCCTGGTACCATGGAATTAATGGACTTTTACATCCCCATCATATAGAATCCTTAATGTGGGTAAGTTCTGTATTAGCAAATGCTTTTGGAGATGAACTCTGGAATAGATTCTGCAAGAAGATGATAATGCTATTTCTATTGTAGGTGCTCAATCGAAGCATAACATGTTGTACACCAGTCCCTTCACTTTGTATAATTCAACCATTTTTTCTGTAATGGAGAATAAACCTGGCCACATTTTGTTGACAAGAATTTTAGTTGTGCCAGAGTAAAGAAGTTGGCATATCATATATTGTCTTTAAAGATTTCCCATTCAGAATGGTATTTGCTACCTTTACAGATTTAATTTTGAACTGTCCTGCTGTGTTGCCAATATGATGTGGAAAGAGGTAATCGGTTGTATATATGATCATGGATGTTGCTTGAATTGTTATGTACTTGGAATGTTAAAAAAAATAGTCTGAATCAAATTGTTGATATGAAGACCTATTCATCTGAACTAAACTACAAACATACACACCAGTCACTACACTGTTTGCAAGAGAAGAAAGCTTGAAGAAAATCATTACTTTTTATTTTGGGTATAATCTAATTTTCTATTATAACTACTAAATATAGTTTCCTTGCACCTTTAAGGAAGCTGATACTTTACACTTCTGCGACATAGGTTACATGATTTCATGTTCGCAGTGCAAGACTCTAAGCTTGTGTTTTGTTCATGGTTGAGGACTGATCTTGATACTGTCAAGGGGCGCAGCAATATAGTTGCTGTTTTACAGCGCTTGCCATGCCAGAGACCCGGGTTTAATCCCGACTACGAGTGCTGTCTGTATGGAGTTTGTACGTTCTTCCCGTTACCGTGTGGGGTTTCTCTGAGATCTTCGGTTTCCTCCCACAATCCAAAGACGTTATTTGGCTTGGTGTAGGTGTAAATTGCCCATAGTGTGTGTAGGATACTGTTAATTTGCGGGGATCGCTGGTCGGTGCGGACTCAGTGGGCTGAAGGGCCTCTCAGCTGGAGAGAGATTTTTCAAGGTTATATTCTTATAATTGTGCATGTATATCACTTTCTGAATTTGGTGTTTAAAAACAAACACACATCTGGCAGTTGGCATGTGATTTTAGTTTTCCCTTCCACCTATTTTATGTCTCTTCTATTTGTCTTCAGTTTCCAAGTGTTATTCTGCTTAATTTGATTGGGAGGAATCATTACCAGCACAAAACAATTTGTCACCAAGTTTTTTTGTCCTTGGTATAAGAAAGAATACATAGCCATGCCTGCGCTTTATCTTTGGTAATGAAGCAGAAAATAGATTTTTTGAATTTAAAAAAAAAAGGAAATAAGCAGGCAATTTTAACAATTATTACACTAATCATACATATTATCAAGATTTTTCAAATTATATTGTATCAATTCTAATTTCTTTGTGTATACTATTGTACTACAGCTAAGGATCATCTGCAGTTAGATAGACTATGTAAATATACCTCCAGCAACTTGATTCATATTCCATCTGTGACATTTCAATTTTTAAGATTGTTGGTAACAAAGATATTTTGTGACCTCTCTTGGAACTCTTTGTAAATACTACTTGACAAGAATCCACCTTCTTGCTAATTTGATCTTCAAGTTAAAACAAATAATTTGACTTTCCCTTAATGTATTCTATTCCTGATGGAACATGTTCTCCAAGTTGAAGTATTATACATTTAAATTATTTTTTTTGGCTGCTATTTTTTTTTAAATGAGATTTTTGCACTTAACATTAATAACATTGTATTTTGGAATATTTAAATTTGTTTAAATGCAATAAAGTTGTAAAGGATTTTCTTTCATGTTCCATTTATATTTTTCAGGCCTATTTTATTCTGGCTGGTTCATTAGTGTCAGAAGGAGGTACAGTATACATAGAATAATTAAAAAACCTATTTTCTTCATCCTATTCATTTTCATTATGGTATCAATATGATAAATTCTGCTTGATTTTTATTAAGTTCAGCTTTTTCATTCAAAATGATTTGGCAAGCATATGCATAGTTTTTTTAAAGTTTAAATTTATTTCCCGATGTTATGGATGATCCGTATTTAGTTGCACTCTATTAACGTGATCAAGATAGACACAAAATGCTGGGGTAACTCAGCGGGACAGGCAGCATCTCTGGATAGAAGGAATGGGTGATGTTTCGGGTTGAGACCCTTCAAACCAACTCGTTTCTCTCGTGCTATAAAAACTATACTGAAACTTTTGCTTTAATTTGATAACGAAACATCACAATATTAAGTTGTTTTGAATTGCCTTTTTAAAGAGTAAATGGATTTAAGCATTAAATAGTTTAGATCTCATTTTACATAATTTAAACTTTGCTCTTGTGGCTTTATGGCTTTTAAAAGATCTAGTTTAAATTCCTACTTTGTAAATGCTGTCAGTTATAGTGTTGTCATTCTTATTTGTTTACTGGCAATTGCAATAAATAGCTTCCTAACCAGTTACAATTTACATTACATTCCATGTCAGGTTGGTCATTTCCTTTTGACTTTATATTTGATTAAACATTTAATATACTCATTAGATGCCAGTTTTATTGCCATTAACTTGTGATATTCTACTGTAATTTTGTTTTTTTGCTTCTGACAAATTAGTTTACTGTGTTTTCTTTTACAGCAACACTTTTGGTAGCAATAAATGAACTCCGAAAGAGTGCTCGTGCTAAAGGAATAACATTTTATCAATATGGTATATCAATTTTATAATATACACACTCCATACAACTTATTATTTAAATGGAATTTACTGCTAGCAAAAACTGCGTGCATAGGTAGACAAATATTACACAAAGCTGTATGTATTAATTATGGATGAAAGAAAAAGCCATCCAGTAGCCTGATCAAAGATATATTTGAGCTATATTGATCCAGGCTATGATATCCTTGGTGCAAAAATTTACAATAGGGTTGAACTGCAGCAGCAAGGCGAGAATGATTGGCAGCTTTTAACCATTTAAGGAGGCTGAGTGGAGGCTGATTACTGTGTACCAGCATTCATCACAGCTCCTCCTGCGATCCCTCTCGCACTCGCTGTTTTTATTTATTTCCGACTTGCAAAAATGTATATGTTCAGTTCTCAGAAATTGAACCCTATCAAAACCCGAGGACTGCATGTATGTGTTTTGAAGAGCAGAATATCAAAGTTAAGCATGTTTCTATTGGAAGTTGAAGCATGTTTTGTTATAAGGAAATATGGATATAACAGAGGATTAAAACAAACAATTTGTATTTATTTTCGTAGCAGGAAACATCAAAGGCATTTCCAAATAAGTAAATAACAAAGAACAAAAGTAATTTATCAACTCAAAATTAATATTATTAATGAAAATTGTTAAATTATTATCTGGAAGCTCAAAAATAATTTTGGAAGATAACCAAAGTTCACTGGATTCTAGAGAGATTCCAGTAGATTGTAAAACGATAAACACCACTGCAGGAACCAAGAACAAGGTTTGGGAAAGAATGAAATTAACATAAATATTGAGAAAATTGTGCTGTTCATTATTAAGGAAATGAAAATGAAGTCCTCAGAAAAGGAAAGAATCAAAACAAAAGCATGTCGGCATTGCAGATAATTAACAGGACAAAGAACATGTTAGCGTCATGGTAAGATGGTGGTGATGGAGATGCATAAGTGTTAGGATGTTTCTTTCAATAACTATTTTAAGTCAACACATCCGGACATGCTGTTTTGAATGCAACAAGATGATGCGGGGTATTCAGGAGAATATTTGAGGGCTTCTGCTGTTCAGATACTGAAAAAGGTGGCTTGAATGTATACAGTTCTGATCTAACAATAGTTGCATTCCTAAGAATTAAAAATTGTTCTCTAGTTCCAGATTAAAATCACGTTATAACCAATTTGGGTCTGCAATATAAAAAATGTTCCCTAATTTATCAATTATGTTATATCCAATTAGCATTATGGAAATGCACATAGCAAGCTATCTGTATAATTCTGCAAGTGATATGAAAAAGGTGTGTAAAATAAAGCTACAAGAAGACTCAGTTTCAGAGAATGTTCTGCAGTACTTTTTACAGTTATCAATTTATAAAATGTCCTATGTGTAAAGCATGTGAGTCTAAAAACCCTAAATTTATTAAATGTGAAAGCTCCGACTAAGAAGTCGGGTTCTTTCTCAAGCCAAAATGGCTAGTATTCCTTATCTGTAACTTTTTTAACACAAATGTGAAAATACTGGTAGGATTAGATAGGTTTGTGTAATCGGTAAGATACCAGCAGGTAATGTAGGGCTATATATTATGTTCAAACAGATGAAATGAGCTTAAATTGGCATCGTGGTCGGCACAGATATAGCAGGCCAAAGGACTTATTCTATGTAGTAATTTCCTCCAATTACTATAACAAGATAGATAATTGGAAATGAAGAACTGCATGAAGGGCTGCATGAAGAACTTTGTTTTCCATTTTTATTTGTGTTATTTAACACATTTCACACACCACTGATAAACTTTTCAACATTATCCTGGTTAACCGAATTGTTAGTTACTTGAGAAATATTGTTGTGAGAACATCTGGCAATTAATTATAAATATTCTGCTCAAGCAAGACTAATTTATTCTACACAATCTGCTTAATTATACTCCATACATAATGTCGTGAGAGACTTTTGTTTTTAGACTTTAGAAGTGAATCTCATTTTCATATTGTGCCAAATATCTAGAAATAAGTGATGTCTGGTCTGGTTATTGTCATGAATCTGGGTCAAATAATTGTACAGGGGGAAAAGGTGCCATGGTGCTTTTTATTTGTTGTGTTGCAAAGTTATTAAAATGTTATCAACTGTTTAATGTTCAAATTCATAAATTAAGGATAGACGATTCATAAAACCTATTCATAAATTAAGGAATATCTGTACTGTTCAGAAATGTCAGCCTACAAACAAAAGTCTATGGAGTACAAATGAACTCCACATGCTTCGGATGCAGGTGCAAATAATTTATCATTAAATTATGCCCAATGCTTAAATCCACTTAGTTATGTAGGTATGTTACAAAACCTACCTGAATCGTGGCTGAGCATCTGCCCTACCCCGTGTGCGCAATTTTGGCACTGTTTAGAGGGGGCGGGTTTAAAACGCGATTTTTACTAGGCTGTTGCAATCGAAAATGTTCAGCCTAGTAAATCATTAACGGAAAATCGCTTAAAGACCCCGTCGCAAAAGGTATTATTAGTTTTTATGGCCTTGTATAATAGTTATAGTAGTTTAAAAATCACTCTCTCAACCCGCAACCTCTCGCAGCCCCAGGGCTTTATAAAGCAAACAATTAAAGGTATGTACCTTATTTTTACATTAAATGGGGCTTGTATATAACCCTGTATATAAAGTTTTCTATAGCGAGTAGTTCATTTTGGGCTCTTTATATCCCGCAGTATTTTTCTGGGCGTTTGAGGGCACAAATCCAGTGCAATGTGAACGTTCTAAACCAGCGCGTTCACAGGAACCCATTAGAAAGCTAATTTAAATTGACTTTAATTTACAGCAATTGAACACTAAATTCCTTCCATTTGGCCTATAAATTGATGTAAATGAGATTTAAAAATCATGTTTTATTGTGAATTATTTGTGAATATTATTTGGACACTTGGCTATTTAAAAATGTTAATCATTTATTAAGAAATGGATAGATGTTTAGATCTAGTAATTTAAGTTTGAAATTAGCTATAATTGGGTAACTAACTAATTATATGCTTTAATTTCAGGTCATCCAAGTAAGATTATTTTATATTTGTTTCAGAATGCTTCAATCTATGATAACTGAAAATTTCATTCAGTTCTCTTAATTTTTAAGAAGGTTATGGGCTTTTGACTGTCCACGATCACAGCTTTTTTGTTATGTCCATAGAAAATCAATAGGGATTTTTTAAATCTCAAAATTTTGTAACATTGCTAAGTTATGTGATTTTTTTTTATGAAACAGCCGTTAATCAACACCTGCATGAACATCTTCAGATATTCATCCGTAGACTTTAAATACCTAAGTATTAATCGGATTCTAAAGATTCACTACGTACTAATACATTCTTTAGTGTCATGCTCATTGTGCCTCTATTAAAATATAACTTATTTGTTTCCTAGTGGTGCACAGTCATGACCCGACCACCAATGTTGTTCTGTTGGAAGATGCAGCTGCTGTGCTAGGAGTATTATTAGCTGGCAGCTGTATGGCGCTAACGTCCCTTACAGGTAAAAAATACATTAAAATACTCATCGTTAGTTTCTTCAATTTTCTGTGTGATTGGGAACGAACATGGCTTATTTTGTGTGCATGTGACAAAGTTGTACAGTAGGTACTTTCAGTGGCCTTGAAATTATTGGAGATGCCAGCATTGATTTATGTTTTAACCAGCCATGTTGGGTATTTATTATCACATTTTCACTGGCTGGAACTTACTGGTACATGCCAGCAGTTTGGTATTGAACTCGCTTGTAGGTTTTGTTGTTGCTGTTTTGCCAAATACGTTTTGTCTTGGACCCCTCACAAAATACAATGGTGAAGCATGAAATTGCTGCAGTGACCAAGCAATTAGGCTGAGGAATTTGTCCATTAAAATCGTGCCAGATTAACCCTGGCAAAAGAACATTCATTGCAATAGTAGAGGGGAAAGAGTAATTGCTTCTTAATTAATTTTTTTAGAATTAATTTAATCTAGCTAAATGGTTTGACATTTTTAATGTTTTTAATTTTTTCATTGAACTATTAATAATAATCCTTGAATAGTTTGTCTAGCAGAGGACATTTGAATATAATCCTCCAACTCCCTGAAAATTAAAAATTATCTCATGAGCATTCCAATCAGGTTTCTGGATTAGGAGTCAACATGTCGCCTTGTCTCACTCCAAAGTACTAACAACCTCACAGTTAATGGCAGGACCCATAACAGTACTGATGTGCTGTGGGAACTTGGAGTCCAGGTTCATAGTTCATTAAAGTAGCAGCACAAGTAGGTAGGGTGTTTAATGCTTGCCTTCATTGAATATAAGTGGAAGAAATAGTGCAGCTCTAGGACTTTGGTTTGGATGCATTTGGAGTATTGCATGCAGTTCTGGACACCCCATTACAGGAAGGATATAGTGGTTTTGGAGAGGGTGCAATGGATGTTTACAAGAATACTGCCTGGATTAAAGTGTTTAGTGCTACAGGGAGATGTTGAATAGACTTTGATTGTTTTCTCTGGACCATCAGAAGTGAAGGAGAGATTTGATAGAAGTATATCACATTATAAGAGGCATAGATAGGGTAGACAGTCAAACCTTTTCTCCAGGGTGGAAATGTCTAACAATAGAGGGCATAGCTATAAGGTGAGAGGGGATAAGTTCAATGGAGATGTGCACGGCAAGTTTTTGCGCAGTGGTGGAGCCTGGAACGCACTACGGTGGTGCTGGAAGCAGATATGATGGTGGCGTTAAGTAGATTTTGGTACACACGTGGAAGTGTAGGGAATAGAGGGATATGGGTCATGTAGAGGGAAATCAGTTTAACATGGCATCATGTTCGGCACAAACATTGTGGGCCGATTGGCATGTTCCTGTGTTGTACTGTTCTATGTTCTCACTTTAATGAGATCCAAACAAAACACAGTCCTTTAATTTTGGTTCAGTTATTTTACAAGCAAGAGTTAACCAAAAAGTATTTCATATTTTTATCAATATGCTACACTTCTACATTGGACATTTTACTTACACAAATAAAAACAGAAAACAACAGAAATATTCAGCAGGTCAGGCAGCCTCTGGGAAGAACGGAGCCAACATTTAATGTCAAATATCTTTGAGAACTAGTGAACTCTGATCATTTTAATGACCTATTCATCAAACATGCCATATCTTCCCTTTTTACCTTAAGATAACACCATCCATTTAGCCCTCAAGAATTGTGCATGTTTTTGTACAGAAAGGCAAACAAAACTTTCATGCTAGTATTAAAGACTTCCCAAAGTGCGTTAGAATGGAAAATTTCTCATCCACCTCCACAAGGGGATGTTAGCGAAGCTGACCATAAGCCTGCTGAGAGTTTTTTAAAGGAGCAAAAGAGGTTTGAGGACAAACCCCTCGAATTTGTGACCCAAGCAACTGATTGTAAAGCTGCAAAATGTGGAATGATTAAAACCTGTTATGTTCGAACTCCAAGAGACTATAATCTACCATCATTATAACGGACCTATTTATAATGGATTTGGTTTTTTCAACGGACGGAAGTCCCCACAGTAATCAGACACCACTGTCGCTTTAAGGACACGTTTGCTCGTTAAACTGCGAAAGGCCGTTGCAATTGAGAAGCAATCGATTTGATCTACACTTGTGCAATGATACTCTATTAGACAATGTTTTTAGTTTAGTTTTGAGATACAGCGCGGAAACAGGCCCTTCGTCCCACCGGGTCCGCGCCAACCAACGATCCCCGCACATTAACACCATCCCACATCCACTAGGGACAATTTTTACATTTTTATCAAGCCAATTAACCTACAAACCTGTACGTCTTTGGAGTGTGGGAGGAAACCGAAGATCTCGGAGAAAACCCATGCAGGTCACGGGGAGAACGTACAAACTCCGCACAGACAGCACCCCCGTAGTCGGATCAAACCTGGGTCTCCGGCGCTGCATTCGCTGTAAGGCAGCAACTCTATCGCTGCGCCACTGTGACCGTCACGAGCAGTAACAAAAATACATTTTTAGCTGTTAAAAAGAACTTTGCATTTGAAGATAACTTATTGCTTCATGATGACTGCTCAGTGGTTGGTGCGATTCCCTCACTCGGTTACAGCGGACCATCGGCAATAACGGACACCATTCCCTCCCCCGTGGCCCGTTATAACTAGGGTTATCGGTATTTTTAAAAAAGTTGCATTGTTTTTGACTGCTGAATGGACATTAATAAAAAGTTTTCTTGTATCAATCGGATGCACTGTCATTCCCTTCTTTTATCTTGAACCCTTTTTCTTTATTTTTTTTCCTTCCCCTTATCCCAACCTTACTTTTTGCCCCTCTCTTTGCTTAACACCTGTGGTGTCGGTAGCTTTCTTTCCAGTTCCAATTTAAGATGCTTTGTGCTTTGCTGTTTATTTCCAGCCTTTTATTTTATTTTGGTATCTTTCATGTTAGAATTTCTGGTTTTGTAATTCAAATGTATATGTGTCAGATGTGCCTATACGAAGCACGGGCATAAATAGATCCATTTTCTGAAGTAAAATCCATTCCAATCAGCACAGAAAATGCAGAATATTTTTTTAATTTCTACGTCCATGTTGTGCAAATACCTGAAATTTAGGATGCAATTTTCCTATTTTTAGTTGAAATGTTTTGGTATTTGAGGATGGGATAATGGAAACAGATATTGATGTTATATATCTATTTTTATTTAGGTAATCCATATTATGATTGCATTGGCTCCCTTGGTATCGGAACTCTCTTGGGCATTATTTCAACATTTTTGATCTACACAAATACTGAGGCTCTGATTGGGAGGTCGATCCAGCCAGAAAATGTACAAAGGCTTACTGAACTTTTGGAGAATGACCCTTCAGTAAGGTATTTGGATAGAAGAGCCTGTTGCTATGCTGTAACATTTTCTATCATGATTAGCACGAAGAAAGCTTTCATTGCTGCTGAATATTTCAAGTAAAGGATCTAATAAAGTATAATCTGTCTGAGAGAATTTTCTTCTTTAGCAGAAAGAATTGATTACGTGGGTATTTGATGGAGTCTGCACTATTTCGATCCATTTAAAATAGGACAGTACAGTGGCGCGATGGTAGAACTGTTGCCTTAACACCAGAGACCTGGGTTCGATTCTGACTACAGGCGCTGTCTGTGCAGAGTTTATACTTTTTCCAGGTGTTCAGGTTTCCTCCCACATTCTAAAAACGTGCAGATCTGTAGGTTAATTGGCTTCTGTAAATTATCCCTCGTGTGTAGGACATAGAATTAGTATACGGTTGATCGATCGTTGGTGCGGACTCGCTGGGCCAAATGGCCTGTTTCCATGCTGTATCTCTAAACTTAAAGTAAAAATAATTGGCATAGAAACATAGAAAATAGGTGCAGGAGTAGGCCATTTGGCCTTTTGAGCCTGCCCCGCCATTCAATATGATCATGGCTGATCATCCAACTCAGTATGCATCCAACTGCATGTGAAATGAAAAGTTCTATAATAGTCAATTGCTCTATATTGCCCATTTTTCTGACCACTTGCTGCATCCAGTGAATCCATGGTACACAAGGGCATTTGAGGATGACGCACTATTTGTGTTTTGTATGATTGGTTTTGCTTTTTAAAAAAAATTGTGGAATCAGTAAAATTTTGATTGTCAGCTATTTCAGTGGCAAATGGGGAAAAAAAGGGCTTCGAAAGCAAGGTTTGGTTTTGTGCGTTTGGAGGAATTATTTGAAAATATGCGACAGAAATAGTCAAATTAGATAACATACCATTAAACCACTAATATTTTGAAATTAAATAATAGAGCAAACAAAAGGTTTTGATCCTCATTCTTTGCACAATTGATTAGAACTTGCTTGATGGGAGATCATGGATTACCAGAATGGTGATGCACATTTGCTTACCCAACACAAAGCCAGATATCTGGTGCCAGTTTACATGTCTGATCTCTTTGAAATTTAAGCTGTATTGTAGAGAGGGAAAATAATGAATTCTTGAACAATTTAGACTTTGACCATACTGCATGGAAACAAGCCCCTCCCTGAGGCACAAACCTCCAGACCGATAGACAACCTTCCACCACTGCCCTCGGTTTCCAACAAGTAAGCCAATTCTGTATCAATTTAGCTAGCTCTCCCTGAATCTCATGTGATCTAACCTTCCAGAGCAGACTACTGCATAGAGCCTTTATCAAAGGTTTTGTTCAAGTCCATGTAGACTATATGCATGGCCTTCCCTAATCGGGTTTCTTGGTTACCTCTTCAAAACGATCAAATTTGTGAGGCGTAATCTCCTGTGCATAAAACCATGCTGACTATCCTTAATAAACCATGTCTTTCCCAATGTATGTGGTATCTTATCCTTCATCATTCTCTCCAATAACATTCCTACCACAGACGGTAGGTTTATTCATCTCTGAGTTCCAAGGCTTTTCTTTGCAGCGCTTCTTAAAATGTGCCACAACATTAGCCACCAGGCAACTCGCCCGTGTGTGACGATGATTCATTTATTTCCGGCAAGGCTCTTCCAATTTCTTTTCTAGTGTTTCTAGCTTCCCATGGTGCCTTGTTGTTCTTAGACTATATATTTCCTCAGATATATTTCAATTGCATACCAAAACCACAACAAATATAGTCTTTACAGTAAGCTTGTTAATGGCATGGGTCACATTCACAAGCGAATGGATAAGCCAGAGGAAAATAATAGATAGCTGATAGCTCCAGCTATCAGCCTGGAGATAGCTGATTCTTTCACTGTCTGTTGGGAGGGGTAACTTGGGTGGAAATGAGACTGCCAATATTGCATGGCAGCTGAAGTACTGGATGGGATGATTAATGGGATAAAGAGGGCCAGCTTGAAGTAAGATGACAAAATTGAGGTTTCTGCCCGTTAGGAGGCAACAGTAAATGCCATAGTGGACTCTGAGAATGGCATTTAAGACACGGGAATACCTGTATCAAGGAAGAGAATGTAGCTAAAATTGAAAGAGAAGCCGAGATAGATTATGTAATTGATGGGATGCAAAAATATAGAGATTGTGTATTATAATTATCACAATTAATAATTTGTCTTCCCCCCCCCCATGGTTTGTTTTTTTCTTGGATACTGAGGAAGTGGTTGCAGGTGATCTTGCTGTAATCATCCTAAATTTGCATTGTTCTGTAGAATTGTTTTAATAGTAATACTGGATTAATCTTTTTATCAGGGCTGTGCACGATGTAAAGGCCACTGACATGGGTATGAATACAGTTCGTTTTAAAGCAGAAGTTGATTTTGATGGAAGGATAGTGACAAGATCTTACCTGGAGAAGCAAGACATTGACATAATCTTAAATGTATGTAAAATTTAAATAATGGCACTGTGGAGGAGCCATTCTACTCTGTGCAAAATTGCAATATCTAGTGAGATCCAGCATCTGCAAAAAATAGGACTTGAAGTTTAATGTGCTATAAGGAAGCTTGTAAATTATTACTTTTTGTACTGCATTATGAACTGAATTATCTTAATGACATACATTAATGACTTGCTTGAGCAGGATAATACTTGTTCTGGCTGAATCAATAAATTGCCCTTTCACCAGCATTTTGTCAATCGGTGCTGCCTTATGGCATTGATTTCGACTGGCACTTTGAATCTGAACCTGGATCTACCCAGCACCTCATCCACTCCATGAATTTTCTACTTTTTTGTCCTGTACTATTTGTGAAAATAGTTTTCTGATCCACATTTTGCATGCCCTTTCCCAGATGCAAGCCAGTTTCTCCCTCTGCTGCTCGTGGTGCTTCCATGTCTCTATCAAGTGGCAGCAATCACAATTGTACTTTCTCTAATCTGCCTATTTGCCTTGCATTTTGCCTCCTGTTGGTCATCTAGCATTCTTGTCTGGCTTTGGCTAGCTCAACAATTTTACATATGTTTACATAAGTTTCTAGAGTTAACAATCTTGCATACTTACCATGTGATGACAAGGAACTGTCGATGCTGGCTTTTATACCAAGATAAACACAACATTCTGGAATAACTCAGAGGGTTAGGCAACAACTGGAGAACAATTCTAGCTGCAGGAAAGAAATTCAGTTAAGGTCTGTGTTTACCATTTCTAGATGAGTTGCACGGTGCTGGTGAAGCATCATTCTCCAGGTTCTCATTTGAGTTGGTTGTGATATTGTGTAATTCTCCCCCCCCCCCATGTGACCAGTGCACTATAATAACATACTGCATCTGCTCTGTTTTATCTGTCATAGCCAGCTCACTATACTGGGGAAATTATTTTCTTCCAATCTTTCCAATTTAGACAATTGCTTGCTTGGGAATCCAGCAATTGAGGCAGATTTTATTTGTTCTATTGTGCAGTCCCTTAATTGAATCTCATAGTGCAGGCATTTGTTGAGTTATCTTAACTGGGAGACATCTGCCTGGCATTTGGTATTCTGATTCGGGCATAGGGTCTATATTTAATAATAAAACATTTATTTGACTGGCACTTCAAATACCAAGCTGCAGTATTTCCCTTATTCTCAAAGGTACTGAAAAGGATTGATAATTTAAACTGCCAACAAAGGTACTTTATTCACATGATTATTTGCAGAGCCAACCTGCATCCGTACAATTACTTCCTTTCCATCGGCCCTCTAAGACTTCCGGCTCCTAAACACCTTTCAGCACGAAATGTAATTAATGATGTGAAATAATTATTAATGTTATGAGATTATTTAAGGAGCAATTTTTGTCCTACAGCTCTTGTCACAGCTCTGTTATTTGCAGTATGGGATGCTTTCAGTTGCTTTTACAGTTGCTTTTTTTTATGGTTCTGTTCTATGATCCCTGATTATTTGTTTAAAAAAGAACTGCAGATGCTGGAAAAATCGAAGGTAGACAAAAATGCTGGAGAAACACATTATTTGTTAATTGTTCTTCCTTTCAACTTTTACTGTCTTATTTCTTTTATCATCAGCCTGTATCTTGTTTCCATCATTGAAGATATTTGGCAGAATAATCTCGCATCACTGAAACTGCTTTGAAAGTTCAAATTGAAATTTACACCTTTTTTTTAATTCTGTAGGAAATTCAGCTGGTAAAATCTCCTGAGGAATTGGAAGCATTTATGCTGAAACACGGAGAGAATATTATTGATACATTAGGAGCCGAGGTTGATCGATTAGAAAAGGCACTTAAGGTAGACACACATTTATCCTTGTACAATGTATTTGAGATGTGTGTGTGTGTATATATTTAAGAACCATGTGAAAGAAGGAACTGTAGATGCTGGTTTAAACCTAAGATAGACACAAACAGCTGCAGTAACTCAGTGGGTCAGACAGCATCTCTGGAGAAAAGGAATAGGTGACGTTTTGGGTCAAGACCCTTCAGACTCGCATGTGAAACTTTTTGAGTATAAGCTCTGTGAGCTCCATGCAAATTTGGAACCAACCAGGGATTCAGTAACTTGACGATTAAAGAAGTAATAAAGTTGTAGCAGATTCTGACCTGCCAGAATTAAGATCCATGTCCCTTTTTAAATAAGGTGTTGTCTACAAATTCATGAAATATCATATCTCAAATATTCAGATTCTTAACTTTTTACTAGAATGCATATGTCTGTTGGTTTAATTCTTGTCATGCATTATAAATGTTTTTGTTTAAAGAAAGTAAATATAATTGGAACATCTTTTCTTTTACAGCAAAAATATCCAGATGTACGTCATGTGGATTTGGAGATCTTATGAAAATGCCAGGATATCAAATGAAAATCATCATAAATACAAGGGAAAAAAACCCTCCAATGTCTACTGTAGTCATTGTAAGCTAATATTATCAAATGCTGTTATTTAAAACATTTCATGATCCAATTTATGGAAGGCTGACATGGTTGCAGTGGTATGGAGGGATCTATTGTGTTGTAACATGGTTAAGGAAGTGGTTCAAACATCGATTATTAGCAGTGCAACTATTTTGAATATCTTCCTGGCTGCTATTCATTAGAATGCTATTCATCAGATTGTTTGTTCAGAAGCCAGGCATGGTTGGGTCAGGAATGAGATTGAAATAGACAGCTTGGCCCACCTGTTCTCAAGTCTGATAGATAAACTAACTTTCCATTGAAACATATTCCTTGGTTTACTGATGTAAAATTACCCTGATTCAAACATGACACCATTGTGTTTCATCTTGTTCAGGTTTGACATAATGCTAACTGAAAAGATGAAGGCTAACTTCACAATCTTTTTCAATTCTGGGTCCATTGAGTTTACTCGTAAATTCAAACCAAAATTATATGGAAGGAAATAAAATGTATCTTAATCTCTTACATGCAAAGTCCTGAGTTTCATTTCAAATCTTGGAGAATATTTCACAGTGAGAAACAAAATTATCTAATATTTAAGTTTGAAGTTTAGTACTCAGACCATAATGGGAGCGTTTTCAGATTTGTGGTATGAGTTTATCAAATAGCGAATCCCCTTATTTAAACTAAAATCAGAAAACAGAAGTTGACTTACTTTATGAAATATTTAACAGCCCAAAGGATACATTATGTTGTGGTAATCTGGGAAACTCAGCAACTGCTACTCAAATTGCTTTACAGGAAGAGCTGAAAGTTGCCCTTGTTTACATTGTGAGTGTCGTATCCATCCACCAAAGTAAATACTTATTTATTAATGGTAATCAGAGCAGGCAAAGCAGGAAACTGTGTTCAGTTTAGAAATTACAAGTTTGCTGTTACATGCAAAATCTGCTGAAAATATCATTTGAACTTAGTGATCTCAACTATATATGTATATTTATGAAATTGAAAAATTAGTGGAACACACCAGAACTGTACATCTTTTTTGACAGCATGGGAGTTAGAACTGTTGGAATTAAAGGTGCTATAAAAATCTTGAAGTCCATCTCATTTAAGGGTGCTAGATGATGTGGTGTTTACCAAATCCACTCGTTTCTGGGACGGTGAGAGTAAGAGTAATCTCTTTTTGCCATTTCTAAGAGAACCAATTAAAACATCAATAATTTCTAAATGCCTGTAAGTTCACTACAAAATGCTGTGACGATATACAGGCTACCTCCCCCAAGCTTTTTAGCAGCTCGGGTAACAGACATTCGCCCTTACAGAATTCATAAATCAGTATTCCAAAAATTGAGATAAGGCATTTGAGAAGTTCATGAGAGTGGGTTGGAGATAATGAATAAATCATTTTTTTCAACTTGAGTTTCGTATGCATGTACAGGTGACGCAACCTTGCGTTATGGAAAATCGCGATGCGGGCCAGGTGCTAGGATCACAACCCTCCCACATAACATTGGAGTTGACTGTAATTTCAGTATATTTGGTATGGGAAATTAAAATATATGAATTGGGAGTCATGTTTTGAGACTGGAATTAAGGTCAGCATTGAGAACATTTACCTTGTAATCACAACAGAAGTTAATTGGTATGCCAAAATCTTTAATTTTTCAAAAATGGCATTACGCATTTCGAGCGTTCACTAATATTTTAGAAACATAGAAAATAGGTGCAGGAGGAGGCCATTTGGCCCTTCGAGCCAGCACCGCCATTCATTGTGATCATGGCTGATCGTCCCCAATCAATAACCCGTGCCTGCCTTCTCCCCATATCTCTTGACTCCACTAGCCCCTAGAGCTCTATCTAACTCCTCTCTTAAATCCAACACTGCCCTCTGTGGCAGGGAATTCCACAAATTCACAACTCTCTGGGTGAACTTTATCACCTCAGTCTTAAATGACCTCCCCTTCATTCTAAGACTGTGCCCCCCCTGTTTCTGGACTCGCCCAACATTGGGAACCTTTTCAATTGCATAGGCAATTTTTGCATGCAAAGTATTTGAAATCAATTTTAATTTTTTTCATAGATATTCTACAGTTTATGTTTTATATTAAGCCAGCCTTTAGTGAAAAGGCTAGAATGATATAAGAGGATGTGTAAACGATTGATGCATTTAAACTCACCAAAATTGTTGTTCTAGAGACAAATGGTAATTATTTTGTTACACGTTATACAGATCATTTAAGAGAAATAATTTAATCTTGCACTGTTTCACGATATGTATATAAACTACATTTGGTTGTAGAAAATGCTGAATTTGGATTTCTGGACATAATGGATTGCCTTGATTATTAATTACCATAAACTGCTAAGTGAGTGATCCTGTTTTCTCAATCACGACAATCTACCCTGATGCACCTTCAGGAAAACAATTTTCAACATTAAAATACATTTGGCTTTTTTTCACCTAATAAGTTGGGTCAGTTTTGAAAAAAGATCAATGAATGTCTTGGAACCTTAATTAACTGTAAACCATTAATAATGCACAATATAATATTTCACAATTTAATTGCTTTGTTATAAATAAACCAACATAAAAATGCAGACAGCAACAATGTTATGGCTAAATGCAAAAGTAGCCATGTCTTGTTTGAACTTTTTTTTACATGTCATGTTAAGAATGCAACATAGCAGACAATGCCTTGCTCGAAGTAAAATATATTTTATCATCTTTGTCGATTGTAACAGACTTGTTACAATAAGCTGATTTTTTTTTTTTTCCTTCCTTTCATCATCAGTTTACGTGTAAAGTTTACAAGTGTAAACTGCCTCATCTAATTTTCTGCTCATTTGTTTTATTGGAAATGCATACCTTTCTAAAGATCTTGATGCTTAAAGATGGATTAATGCTTTCCCAATTTTTAATCCAGGTGCAGACAATACATGGGTTCTAGATGTCATGAGTTGCATTTAGATGTGTTTGACTCAATTCTAGACAGCCAATGCACTTATTTTCTCATGTAATCCTAAAATGGCTTGTTCATTCTCACATTGAGTGGCTGTAAAATTCCTATCACACATTAATAATAATAATAATAAACTTTATTTCAGACTCAAGATCCAGACAACATTACATTAAAATACATTGCATATACAAACATCATAAAATACATATAAAATCTTAGTATATCACATAAAAGCATCATAAATTATATATTAAAAAAAACACAATACATGAATTAAAATCCAGAATAAAAAAGAATGATCAATGTCCAACAACGAGACAACGATTGCAGTGTCTCCACAACGGATTCGTAGCGTGTAGTGCTAAACCTTATGTTTGACATGGCCACAATAATTACATGTTTAGAGTCATTTATCCTGCAAATGAATTTATACATATGATTTCTTAGGATAGCTTCTAAAGTACTGACTCCTGCAGCCACAAACATGTTACTAGCACTACACAATCTAGGTTTCCTTAGCAGTGTTCTTCTCATGGCATCATTATAGGACACCTTTAGTCTCTGCAAACCTGTCGTACATTGACAGGTGTAATTCTTTGGTCTTATCTGCAGAATTCCCGTTCTGATTCTAATCGTATAGATGATTACTGAACTAAAAATCAATATTGTCTCTTTTTTATGATTAAGGCTTCTGGTCTATCCCATGGAGTTCCTACCCAGATATTAATTTCTTATTCTTGTATCCATCCCTAATGTTCTTGTATCCCAGCACCATCTCTTTGCTCTTTTTGCAAACCAAGAAGTTTTTAGCAACACTTTTTCCCTGCTGTTGGTAATACTGCAATAAAAACAGATGCAGGAAACACTCAGCCAGTGTTGAAAAACAAACTTCAAGTGGAATTCTGCAGGTCTGGCATGTGTGGAGGGAAATGGACAGTTGACATTTTGTGTCAAGACCTTTCCTCTGTTGCGCTGAGTTCTTGCAGCAGGTTTTTTTTGTTCCAGTTTTCAGCATCTGCAGTCTTTTCTGTCTGGAGAAATAATTAATATTTCAGGTGGAAGGTTTTGTTAAGAAAGAAAAGTTCTAAGTTGCAGAGTAGGAATAATAATAATAATAATAATAATAATAATAATAATAATTTTATTTATAGAGCACTTTAAAAACAAACATAGCTGCAACAAAGTGCTGTACATCACTAATCATTGACAAAAAAGTTAATACACACCAAAAATAACAATCAAAAGAAATAGTAGGAAAAGACATGTAAAATAAAGAAACATCAAAAACACCACAAACAGAAGCAAAGCCTCAGGCATGGTCAAAAGCCAGGGAGTACAAATGCGTTTTAACACTGGATTTGAAGATGGACAGTGAGGGGGCCTGTCTGATGTGCAGCGGCAGGGTGTTCCAGAGTGCCGGAGCAGCAACAGAGAAGGCTCTATCCCCTCTGAGCCTCCGACTAGACCTCGGTACCTCCAGGAGCAGCTGACCAGCTGACCTGAGGGACCGGGCAGGAGTGTATGGGTGGAGCAGCTCAGAGAGGTAAGGCGGGGCGAGCCCATTCAGAGATTTAAAAACAAATAACAGTAACTTAAAATGAACCCGAAAGTGCACCGGGAGCCAGTGTAGGGAGGCCAGAATTGGCGATATGTGCTCCCTCTTTCGAGTCCCTGTTAAAAGGCGAGCAGCAGCTACAGAATACACATGGAATAGTACAGCACAGGAACAATGTTTGTGCTGAACTTGATGCCAAGTTAAACTGATTTCATTGCCTCTACATAATCCACATTCCACTACTCCTTAAACTTCTATGTGCCCATCCAAAAGCCTCTAACACTATTATTGTATATACCTCCACCAGCACAACTGGCAGCACGCTAAAGGTCCCGACCACTGTGTGTAAAAAGAAAACTTTCCCCCTCTCAACTTTGTAGCTGTGTTGGACATTTCCACCCCTGGAAAACGTTTCTGACTTTACCCAATCTATGCCTGTCACTAATTTTATATACTTATATCGTCTCTCTCAACCTCTGATGTTCCAGAGAAAACAGTCAACATCTATCCAACCTCTCCTTTTAGCTGAAACCCTCTAATCCAGGCAGCATTCTGCTAAACCACCTCTGTACCCTCCAAAACCTCCACATCTTTCCTGTACTGGCATGAGCAGATTTGCATGCAATACTCCAAATGCAGCCTAACCAAAGTCCAATAGAGCTACATCTATATGAATGACACAAAAGGAATTAAGAAATTAGACTGCAGTTACTGAAGTTTGGAGTCTCTACATTTGCTGACTGACCCACTGAGATCCAGCAGCACTTTGTTTTTAATACAAAATGAATATTTCTATAATAGGCTGCTCCAATGGCACCAATTCTGTTGCTTTATCAGAAGTCCCTCTTTGTTCAATTAATAAAATGTTACACTTTGTTTTGTAAAGGTCTGGCACCTCCTAATGAGGTGTTCATAGCAGCTCTTTTGAGCTATCAATGATTTGATTGAATTAATGAAGTCTTCACAAACATAAGCTATTATTTGCACTAAGGGTAAAACAATGTTAATTATGTCCAATTTTTAGCATCAACTAAACAATATTAAAGGAATAATTTGCATTCAGCACCAATGATGACAAAGATGAGTGTGATATAGGTGTTACATTCAGTTTAAATGAAAGTACAGATTCACTGGAATAGACCTGTGAGCCATCAACTTAAGTTTCTTAAATCAATGCAATTCAAGTATTCATTTATTGATAAAAGTTGGTTTGTTTTAAGGCAATGAGAGTTTTAATTTAAAAAGTTGACACAATAGGCTGCAGATGGTGTAATCTGGAGCAAACAACAAGCTGCTGGAGGAACTTGGTGGGTCAGGCCATGTCTGTAGTGGGAGAGGAGGGGGTCTTGACCCAAAAGATTTACTGGCCATTCTGTTCCAAATGCTGCTTGACCTGCTGAATACCTCATTCTACCTGGATTAATGGAATTGATAACTGGGATTTTCATTAGTATTCTAAAAGTACACCTGTGTTTCAGTGTCTCATAAAGAAATTAGTAGCAAATTATTTGTTGTGTACTTGTTTTGTGTGTGTGTGTGATGGTTCAAAATCATTTCTGCCCTTTGCTTCTAAATTGTGTTTTCATTGTGCATTCCTAAATTTGTTTCTTTTCATTTAGCATTCAAATGTGCTAAGTAAAAGTTGTAATAATTAGATGAAAGGACCTTAATCGTATTTTGAAGAAACTGAAAATATTGGAGAGTCACGTGTTATTTTTGTGAACGTCCTGTGCAGCCTTTAAGGTGGAAGGTGTGCAAATTGTCCTGGTTTTGAGATGAGTGAAGGCTGTTCTGAAGTTGATCTGCATGTAATTAATATTGCAATATACTATAATCATAATCGGCTGATACTGAAACAAAACGGTTAATGATTCCATGTGTAGGGAATGTTACTGCAATTCACTTCAAAGCCATGCAAATATCATCCATAAGTCTACAATCAATGCAATGCCCAAACCTGCTAGAACAGATGCTAAAGCTGAAATATAAATGGAGTGCCACACAGTATTTGAATATGAGAATCCTTAAAATATTGATCAGTTTGCACATACAATTACCCAGGCAAAAAATGATGTTTTAAAACAGTTGTTCAGGAATGTATGACTCAAAGTTAAATAATAAATTGCTATAAATTAGGTACCAGATTCATGAATACGTATTATTTGAACTATGAAGCAGTTTTCCTCATTTCCAGTTACTTGCAGGTATGACGGGCATTTTTAATATTTCTTTTTGGGCACGTTTGTTACATCAGACATCAATTTGTTTTGATATGGCTGGAGGGTTTGAGTATGATGTAATACAGAAGCCAAATAATTGCTTTGAGTATGACATTTAGACCAGATTGAAAATGAAGTTATGACTCAATAGATATTGGAAATGTCAATAGCTGAAACATTTCTTGGAGCTGCTTCTGCACTGCTGGTGTTACATCTGGGCAGAAACCTGCCAATTATGTCAAGTACTGGCAGAGCAGGTGCAACTCCCAGGCATTTCCTGACTCTTGTATAATTTACTAATCTCTCTCAAGAACTAATCATTTATGAAATATGTTCTTCTGGGTTAATACTGTAGAGTAGTGCATTATATTTAATTGTATTTACATCATAAACTTATTAAAGATTTTGAACGTGTGACTAATTTTTGTTTTTTAAATTGTGCATTTTTACCAAGGACACATAATTAATAGACATTTTAGAAAGTGTAAATTCTGCTCTTTGGATCTTATCATTGGATCTGAATTTGCCTCTGATGTACGATTATCTGATACATTTGGGGCCAAACATGTGAATGCATACAGTGCTCTCCATAATGTTTGGGACAAATTCCCATTTATTTATTTATTTGCCTCTGTACTCCACAATTTGAGATTTGTAATAGAAACAAATTACATGTGGTTAAAGTGTATGAGGTCAGATTTTATTAAAGGGTATTTTTATACATTTTGGTTTAAACTTGTAGAAATTACAGCTGTGTTTATACTTAGTCCCCCTGTTTCAGGGCACCATAATGTTTGGGACACATTGTGGATGATACATGCAAGTGACCCTTAATATAGTTACCTCATCACTACTAACCACTCCCCATATCACAAGTATAATTACAACCTCCCCACCCACATATCGCTCTCTAGTTTCCGTGACAGACCACGTACAGCTAGTGCTCTCTGTAATGCCACAGTATGAATAAAAGAAGTAAAGTCACAGTGTGTTGATAATACCTCTTTACACACATGGCTTCACAGGTGTTTGTAAATGTCCAGGTGTGTTTAAATGCCTCCTTATTGCAGGTATAAGAGAGCTCTCGCAACCTAGTCTTTCCTCCAGTTTTTCCATTATCTTTGGAAACTTTTATTGCTGTTTATCAACATGAGGACCAAAGTTGTGCCAATGAAAGTCAAAGAAGCCATTATGAGACTGAGAAACAAGAATAAAACTATTAGAGACATCAGCCAAACCTTAGGCTTACCAAAATCAACTGTTTGGAACATCATTAAGAAGAAAGAGAGCACTGGTGATCTTACTAATCACAAAGGGACTGGCTGGCCAAGGAGGACCTCGACAGCTGATGACAGAAGAATTCTCTCTATAATAAAGAAAAATCCCCAAACACCTGTCCGACAGATCAGAAATACTCTTCGGGTGTGGATTTGTCATTGACCACTGTCTGCAGAAGACTTCATGAACAGAAATACAGAGGTTACACTGCAAGATACAAACCACTGGTTAGCTGCAAAAATAGGATGGTCAGGTTACAGTTTGCCACAAAGTACTCTGGAAAAAGGTCTTGTGAGTGATGAGACGAAGATTAACATATCAGAGTGAAGGCAAGTGCAAAGTATGGGGGAGAGAAGGAGCTGCCTAAGATCCAAAGCATACCCCCTCATCTGTTAAACACGGTGGTGGAGGTGTTATGGCCTGGGCATGTATGGCTGCTGAAGGTACTGACTCACTTATCTTCATTGATGATACAACTGCTGATGGTTGTAGCATAATGATTCTTAAGTGTATAGACATATTCTATCTGTTCAATTTCAAACAAATGCTTCAAAACACATTGGCTGGCAGTTCATTCTACAGCAAGACAATCACAATAATACTTTATTAGCCAAGTATGTTTTGCAACATACGAGGAATTATATTTGCCAGTCAGTCAAACAAATAAACACAAAATACATTTTAACATAAACATCCATCACACTGACTCCTCCACATTCCTCACTGTGATGGAAGGTGGAAAAAAAGTTAATTCTTTGCTCTCCCGCAGTCGGGGGCCATGAGCCCTCCGTTGACGGGACAATCTTGACTCCCGTAGCTGGTGGCGTTTGGGCCCCCCGCATCGGGGGGATGTCAGCTCCCCCACGCCGACGATTGAACCCCGCGTCGGGACTGGTCGTATATCTGCGTCGTTGGAGCTCCCGACTTAGCCTCTCCCGAGACTGCGAGCTTGCGCTGGTAAAGTCTGCAGGCAAGGGATTGACTCTCCGCCCCGGGGTGGGGCTCAAAGTCAGTCCGAGGAGGCCTCCAGCTCCATTGATAGTAGGCCGCAGAGCGACCGGAGATGCGATACGGAACAAAATCACATCTCTGTCAAGGTAAGAAACTGAAAAAAAGTTTCCCCCGACCTCCCCCTCTCCCTCCCTGCCGGAGAACATTTACACAAACTTTTAAAATGCACTAAAAAATTTTTAAAAGAAGAAAATACAGATAGACTGTTGACCAAGCTGCCAATCGTGTGGTGCCCCTGGTGGTATCCCAAACATACTGCTAAAGTAACAGGAGTTTTTCAAAGCTAAAAAATGGTCGTCAATCACCTGACCTGAACCCAATTGAACATGCCTTTTATATGCTAAAGAGAAAACCTATGGGGACTAGCCCGCAAAACAAGCATAAGTTAAAGATGGCTGAAATACTGGCCTGGCAGAGCATCACCAGAGAAGACACCCAGCAACTGGTGATGTCCATGAATCGCAGACTTCAAGCAGTCATTGCCTGCAAAGGATATGCAACAAACTACTAAACATGACTACTTTCATTTAGTGACATTGCTATGTCCCAAACATCATGGTGCCCTGAAATGGGGGGACTGTGTATAAACACTGCTGTAATTTCTACATGGTGAAACCAAAATGTATAAAAATACCCTTTATTAAAATCTGACAATGTGCACTTTAACCACGTGATTTTTTTCTACAAAAAATCTCAAATTGTGGAGTACCGAGACAAATAAATAAATGATGGGTCTTTGGCCCAAACATTATGGAGGACACTGTACATAGCAACAGTATAGAATGAAGCATTTTTGATTGGATTGAATTTTGGTGCAGGTTGTGATCAGAGATTAAGTTTCACCGTAATCAGAATAGAACAAATACACAAACGTTAATTTGGCTTTCTGATACCGGTGAACTTGAATACAAAAATACGGACTGAAGTGGGAAAGATTAATGGGGATCTAAATATAAAGAAATATCATGTAAAGGAAGAGGAACTGGATTATAGCAATCAGAATAAAAAGATTTCCGATAAACATGTAAAGTTGGGAATATGTAACAAGATGTGTGATGATCATTGAGCCCTGCACCACTAATTATGTTGATATTGACAAAAGTATTTTAACATCACTTGATAGAGAAAATAAACCCTTGAATATATATAGCACTTCTCATGGTCACGTTGTCCTAATGCACATTACAACTAACAACATTCTCCTTGGTATAATCATTGCTGTGATACAATCACTGAGTTGTGCATGATAATTTGTAGCAACAGCTTGTGATTGAAAGCTGTTTTTCCTCTCACAGTGTGATTGACTAAGTAATGGCATGGAATCAATTTGCTCACTTGGAATGACTTATTGTTTCATCTGTAACAGGCACTTTCAACAGGGCAACATTCATTCAGTATTAAAACACAAAATACTGGAGGCACTCAGTGGGTCAGGCTGTATCTGTGGAGTAAATGGACAGATAACATTTCAGTCTGAAGAAGGGTCTTGACCTGGAATTGCACCTGTCCATTCCTTTCACAGATGCTGCCTGACCCACTGGGTTCCTCTAGCATTTTGTGTTTTGCTCAAGATTCCAACATCTGCAGTTTCTTGTCTCCATTCAGGAGTGTCAATCAAGGTTTAATGTAAAGCAGTTTTCCATTTTAAGCAGCCTTTCAGGCATTCCAAGATGCATCATTGGTGGATTATTAAACAAACAAAATAATCAAAATGTTTCCACACTTGGCCTCTTTCTGATGTAAGTTGCTCTGCCATTCAGAGCAAAAATGTTTTTAAAAAAACATGGTCATAGGCTTTTAATGATTAGTTTATGGTCGTGCAACAAAATTCCTTGTTTGCATGAAGCTCATATAAACAGTATGCACAGTAAAGATAATGGATATCATTATTGCCTTGCGTACTGTTTGAGCCTCATACAAAAGAGGAATGTTAATGATAACGGATTCTGATACCAATGGGGAGGAAACTATTTTAACATCTGGATATGTGGTGTTTCAAGCTCATGGATCTTCTCGAAGACAGTGGAAGAGGGAATGGCCAGTGTGGCAGGCATCCTTAACAACACTTAAGATCCTTTGCATCTAGACTCATTCCTCTGAGTGATGATGCAATTGACATGAAGAAGAGGCCAGAATTGGAAGCACAGTTATCCTGGATTAGGGCATGTGACATGGCAGAATTCCACCAGCTGACCCCCACCCGATATTAAGGATCTGAAACCTGGTCACAGAAAGACTTGGTTGTGAAAAGTCTGATTTAGTTAAAGGCAGTTGCTGGAAAGAGGAATAGAGCTTTGACAGGAGAAGGTAATTTCTGACTTCCTGATGCATTCCAATTTTAAAGATAGCAATAGAAAATAATGAGCATAAGCACTGATTAACCCAATGTCCTTTTCACTACATGTTCCAGACTAATGCCTTCAAAACAACCAGATATTTTAAAAATACTGCTGTTCTCATGTTGGCTTTATCCCAAGTACAATGTAAAACTGTGCCCAACCCAGACAAGCCACAGAAGCAGATCTATAATCGCTCCACACTCTTAAATCTCTATTCCTGCAGCAACATGGCCTACTTTAAATATGATCGTCTTAAACTCCTCTCAAATCTGCCCCAACTGAATCATCCCAACACAACCAGAGAGCAGTGCTGAACTACTATTTACCTCTTTGGCGATCCTCAGACTATCCTTGATTGACTTACAGGCTTTACCTTGCACTAAATGTTATTCCCTGATCATATATCTATACACTGTAAATGGCTCGATTGTAATCATGTACTGTCTTTCTACTGACTGGATAGCATGCAACAAAAGCTTTTCTCTAGCTCAGTACCCGTGACACTAAACTGAACTGATTTTAGTAAATTGATCTATGCTGTGCAGTTGCACAGACTACAGCTATATTTGAAAAGTACGATTCTGATTGACTTTATTTTCTATCAGCAGAGACAGACTGATACTCAAGATGCAACCTTTATGAATTGTGAAAGGCCTGGATAGAGTGGATTTGATGAGGGTGTTTCCACATGTGGGAGAGTCTAGGACCAGGGGCCATAGTCTCAGAATAAAAGGATGGACCTTTAGAAAGACGAGGAATTTCTTTACGCAGAGGGTGGCGAATCTGTGGAATTCATTACCACAGAAGTCTGTGGAGGATGTCAATTGATATTTTTTAAGGTGGAGATTGATAGGTTTGAGTAGTATTGGTATCTGGGGGTTATGAGGAGAAGGCAGGAGAACTGAGTTGAAAGGGAAAGACTAAATCAGCTATGATTGAATGGCAGAGTAGACTTCATGGACCATAGAAACATAGAAAATATGTGCAGGAGGAGGCCATTCGGCCCTTCGAGCCAGCACTGCCATTCATTGTGATCATGGCTGATTGTCCCCAATCAATAACCCGTGCCTGCCTTCTCCCCATATCCCTTGATTCCACTAGCCCCTAGAGCTCTATCTAACTCGCTTAAATTCATCCAGTGATTTGGCCTCCACTGCCCTCTGGCTGGGAATTCCCCTAATTCACTACTTTGGGTGAAAACGTTTTTTTATCACCTCAGTCTCAAATGGCCTCCCCTTTATTGTAAGACTGGCCCCAGGTTTTTAACTCGCCCAACATTGGGAACATTTTTCCTGCATCTAGCTTGTCCAATCCTTTTATAATTGTATATGTTTCTATAAGATCCCCCTCATCCTTCTAAACTCCAGTGAATACAAGCCTAGTCTTTTCAATCGAATGGCTTAATTCTGCTATGACTTATGAACATACTGCTCCTTCCCTGGATGACCTGTACAAGGTCAACAAAATTCACTCAATTTAAAAAAAATTAACATGAATGATACCAAACAAGAGAAAATTAGGTGTGCTATTTTAAGGTCTTTATTTGACAGAACAATCATGAAATTACTCTCATTGCGTTTTGAAGCTAGTTGATAGTAAGGTAGATGTCGCCCAAGTGCAGACGACTGATTAAATCGCTACATACAAAATCACAAGTGTACAATTTCTTCCCCTGCTGCTCAATTTAAAAAAAAGACAACCACAAAACTGGAAGATTCTAAAACATCAAGTGTAATGCAGATATCAGAGACAAATCAGTAATGTACATATATGTGCACCATGAATTGAGTGTGGCTGGTCTCAACAATTGACGTAAAAGCTACACTGAGATTACACACATTACCAAAGAAAGACATAGTCAACATGTAACAAAAAGTCTCTGTTTCAAATCAGTGCACGTTTAATTAAGACAGAGAGAAGTACACTTGTGAGAATGCTAACATTACTAATCCTTCACAATTAACAAGATTTTACATTTACTGTTCACTGCACTGACCAGTCACACTAATGCTGCAAAAAGGGAAAAGTTATAAGTTATCCTTATAAGTTATCCCATGGATGATATTCCTTGTTAACCAAAGGTTGAAGATCAAATGCATCTGATCTGTGGCAGGAAGAGTAATATTTGGTTATAGTTATGGAGTGATACAGTGTGGAAACAGGCCCTTCGGCCCAGCTTGCCCACACCGGCCACCAATGTCCCAGCTACACTAGTCCCACTAGCCTGCGCTTGGTCCATATCCCTCCAAACCTGTCCTATCCATGAACCTGTCTAACTGTTTCTTAAACAATGGGATAGTCCCAGCCTCAATGACCTCCTCTGGCAGCTTGTTCCATACACCCACCACCCTTTGTGTGAAAAGGTTACCCCTCGGATTCCTATTAAATCTTTTCCCCTTCACCTTGAACCTATGTCATATGGTCCTCAATTGCCCTACTCTGGGCAAGAGACTCAGCGTCTACCCAATTCATGATTTTATACACCTGTATAAAGTCACCCCTCATCCTCCTGCGCTCCAAGGAATAGAGACCCAGCCTACTCAACCTCTCCCTATAGCTCACACCCTCTAGTCCTGGCAACAACCTCGTAAATGTTTTCTGAATCCTTTCAAGCTTTCCTATAACATGGTGCCCAGAACTGAACACAATTTTCTAGATGTGGTCTCACCAATGTCTTATACAACTGCAACATGACCTCCTAATGGTTGATAATCATACAATATTTTCTGATGATAACATGATAAATCAGATTCAATGGTCTGTTGAAACGTAACTGGACTATCTGTCATAATGTATCCTGGTATTGGTGCCTAAAAAACAATCGGAGCCAAGGAGCAGATTAATGTAAACAAATGTTCAAATCAAAGCATATTTTAAATGAACAATTTAAACAACATTGTCTTCATTTCATTCTTTGAGAAAATTCAAATTCCATGTACCCAGCAGTAAGCTCCACTCAGCCCGTGGGACCCAGAGAGCTTTGGGTGCAATATTTCTGCTTACTCTGATTTGCTCTCCCTTCCCCAATGAAACATACATTATATGTATATATTCCATATTTCCAAACACAGTAATTTGTACTGAACTGGATTTAATCACTGGTTAGTGCTGAATCAATTCATCTGCTGGAATCCCAGTGAGATGTTTCAATGTTCTTTAGGTTTTCTCCAAGGGGAATGCTAACATCGAGGAGTGATGTTAACATAGTACAAAATGCAAACATGGGTACTAACTATGAGGCTATAGTAAAATTGCCCCTCACATGTCTGTACAAAAATCAACCAGAGAAGAGCAGCACAGAGAGAAGGGAAAGCCAGTGATGTTTTTGAGAAAGAAAACGTAACAAAATAATATTAAAAGGTCCAAAACTGAAAATTGGCTTATAAATTAATCAGCTCCTGGGCACATTTTTAAAATAATTGTAGTGGCAATTAGGTTTCTAGTTATGACTGAAGTCTTCATCTTGTATTATAACTGCCTTGTATTGTTCTGCAGCCTGCACTGTGGTCAAAATTTCGATTAAATTTAATGGACAGTGCTGGAAGTTCACAGGAATTCAATCCATATGATTGGCACACAGTCAGGTCAAAGTCTGACCCCAAATCATACAAAGCAGTAAGGAATTGATTGTGGCTTTTAGAAATAAAATTTAAATGTATTATTGTCACCTGTATAAGAGGTACAGTTAAAAGCTTTGTTTTGAATGGATGAAACATTGCATACATTGGTACACGTGGCAATAATAAAGTCAAACCTAAAGAATGAATGCCTCAGTAGTGATGAGTACTATTGCACAGACCACATCAGTTGGAAAGGCAAACTTGCATTTCTAAACTTTCTTTCACACTTAGCAAGTCCCAATTTACTATATTTTCAGAATGTAGAGTTACAATGAAAGAACATGGGTACGTCAGCATGGATATGATGAACCCAATAGCCTCCCATTGTCTTATTACAATTCTATGATAAACAATAGTCAATTTGCACACAAGGTCCCGCAAGAAGGAATAAGGTAATGATAATGAAGTGATGGTTAAATAATGAAAATTGATGATCACTGAAAGAGCATCCTCATGTCACAGAGACACATAGCACTAAGACCGGGTATTTGGCCCATCATCCATGTCGACCTTCAACCACCCACTTGCTCTGGTTCTATATTAATCCCATTTTTTCTTCTCACTTAATTCTAATTCACCTGCACATCAGGGGCAATTTACAGTAGCCAATTAAATTACCACAGAGAGAATATGCAAACTCCACACAGATGGCCCCTAATGTCAGGGTTGAACATAGGTCTTTGGTGCTGTGAGACACACTAGCTCTGAGCTCTGAACTGCAAAAGACTATTATTATTATTGCACTATATGTGCCATTTATTTAACTTCTATTTTTTTCTCTCCCCCCATTATGTTCTAGGTTTACATATTCACATATTCTGTTGTGCTGCAGCAAGTAAGAATTTAATTGGCCCATCTGGGACGTATGACAATAAAACACTCTTGACTTGACTCTTGACTACTACTTGTTTATCTGAATAGTTCCACGAGGTGGTTTGCATCCATCTCAAATGGAAACAGGGCTTCAGATTAATGTTTTATCTCAAAGGTGGCATGCTAACATTACAGATCTGCATTGTGGCTTCAATGAAGTGTCAACTTGGTTTTGACACTCAAGTTCTTGAAGTTGCATTGGAAACTACAACCTTTCACTTGGAAGGCAGCAGTGCTACCATTTGAGCCATTGCTAATATCTCACAGTGCAACATATTATCGTGTGACATTCATAATGGATTTGAAATGACCGTACAATCTCCTGGAAACTTTACACCTTCCAGTACTTTCTAAAATATTACATTGTTATTAAGTAAATTATTAAAGCACTTAAGAGGGTTTTCAATCTACTAAGTTTTGGTCAGTTATGTAAAGAAGCTTCTCCAACCATATGATACCAGTTCTGGTGAATGATTGCATCTGACAAATGACCTTTTCAATCTAATGTACAAATGAAGCAACAGTACTTTGAGTATATTTTCAGATTATCACCAGACACCATCTTTCTGTTGATCTTCACCATATAACATTAACACAAAGCTTCAGAATTGTTCTCTCTTTAACCAAACTAATATATTTATCACTCAAAAAAAACCCTTTTCATTGTAACCTTCCTACAGGATTACAATATGTTTGAAAATAAAAAAAGTAAACAAAATCTCAGTGTTTAAAGTATAAAAATATAGAAGTCTTCTGACTGTTAATGCAGGATGACATTTAAGACACATCTGATCATGTTTCCTTTTCATTTTAAACGACAAATGTTTCCTGCCAGAATAATGCATTCAGGCAAGTCTCTATATCCCGCAGCTCTGCTCTTACTTCCCTTCCCCTATACGTAACTAGGACAGAGTCCCCCTTGTCCTCACCTTCCATCCCATCCCATCAGCCGTCGCATACGACATAATTCTCGGACATTTTCGCCACCTCCAACGGGATCCCACTACTGGCCACATCTTCCCATCTCCTCCCTTTTCTGCTTTCCGCAGAGACTGTTCCCTCCGTCATTCCCTGGCCAGTTCGTCCCTTCCCACCTAAAACAACCTGGTACTTTCCCTTGCAACCGCAGGAAATGCGACACTTGTCCCTTTATCTCTCCCCTCCCCCCCCCCCCCCCCCCCCGACTCCATCAAAGGACAAAATCAGCCTTTCCAGGTGAGGCAGAGGTTCACCTCCACCTCCTCCAAGCTAATCCACTGCATCCACTGTTACAGGTATCAACTTCTCTACATCGGAGAGACCAAGCGCAGGCTCGGTGATCGGTTCTCTGAACACCTCCGCTTAGTCCGTCGTAACCAACCTGATTGCCCAGTTGCTCAGCACTTCAACTCCCCGTCCCATTCCCACTCTGGCCTTTCTGTCCTGGGCCTCCTCCATTGCCAGAGTGAGGCCCAGCGCAAATTGGAGGAACAGCACCTTATATTCTGTTTGGGAAGTTTACACTCCAGCGGTGAATGAACAGTGACTTCTCTAATTTTAGATAGCCCTTGTTTTCTCCCTCCTTCCCACCCCCTTCCCAGCTCTGCCACAGGTCCTACTGCCTCTGCCCACATCCTTTCTCTTTCCCGCCCCCCGAGACCCTTCTGAAGACGGGTCTCGACCCGAAACGTCGCCAATTCCTTTTCTCCATAGATGCTGCCTCACCCGCTGAGTTTCTCCTGCATTTTTTATATACCTTAGAATAATGCGTTCCTTGGTTCTTATTGTTTTCTGCTTTATTCAAATGTGCAAAACCTTAGCAGATTAACAATTAAGGTTTAGTAATATGAACAGGATAATCCAGTCGTCATAATCAGCATGTCGGCCGACTATGAACGTGAAATGGGGTCAAATGCCTCGATAACAGTCAATTTGAAAGTTGATAAGAAACTAACGGTTTAAAATTAATTTCGTTAATGAAATTAGTTTTAATACAAGTATTACAAATGTTGCAACTTTCAATGTCAGTGCATTTGTGCACATGGACAGAAGGTATTCAAACAAAGTGCAATATAACCAAAGCCAGTGTGTGAGATAATTGGCAGATATGCATTGCTGAAGGGAATGCTACTTACCTGCCTCGATTTTGTTTGTCATTCTGCAGATATTACGTTATATTTCTACATGATTCCCTTGGCAAGGGCGCTACAATTCCGAAATGCTACATTTTAAAAGTAGGTAACTGAAACTAGGGCAAGAATTGAATTTGTGTAGGAAGGAACTGCAGATGCTGATTTACACCAAAGATAGACAAAATGCTGGAGTAACTCAACGGGTCAGGCAGCATCTCTCCAGAAAGAAATAGCCGGGTCGAGACCTTTCATCAGACTGAGAATCAGGGAGGGGGGAGAATTGAATTTACAGGATGGTAGACTGGGCAAAGTTTTATAGCCGACGGGCCACGGCTGTGGACTGGGAAAGCTGCCGGAGGCCTTTATCTCGATGCCTCCTGGGTCACTGCGTAGAAGCCCGGGTCGGGGCCTCGTGGATAGAAGCGGGCGACGGAGCCCACGGCGGCGCCACGCGGATGTGAAATGGGGCGGCGGTGGCGGCGGCGATGCCTCGCGGGTCGACTGGAGCGTGGAAGACCTGATATTTGTACACATTGTGTATGCAGGCAAAGAATCACACTGTGCCTAGTCACATGTGACGATAAACTATTCCTATATTGTAAACCATATCACCACACTATTATGATGTTTGTGACTACAAGCTTAATTCCTAAACTCTGTTTTACTGCTAGTAATACCATCAACACGGGTCAGGCTCCAGATTTTAACAGTAATCTTTTTCTATTCGTGAGTTGCCCAGAATTATAGTTGCCCAGAATTAGCTTTGATATATTTCATTCAAAGTTATTTTTGATTTTGTGCAGATTTTAGAGCTTGTAAACAAACCTATAAAGCAAACTATTTTTAAAGTCTTATTTTGATTGTATGCTATCTTCTTATTCAGGCTGAATGCTATTTTTTCTTATTTGGTCAGAGTAAGTAACATTCCTCAGTCCCAAGCCTGGGATTGCACTTTGGATGTTCAAGACAATGGATATTTACCAAATAAATCACAGTCAAAGCAGGTTAACCTCTGAGGTCACTTTTGGTATTTCTTCTGTTGGAAATCTTGTTTTAATTAAATGTTCTAATTTGAGATTGATTTGCATCATATCAAGTTGGTGCAACACCAATACAACCATGGAGAAATATACATTCATGTTCTACACCAACAAGGCAGTTACATTAAACTGTATGGGTTCAGTCTCCTCCGCCCTCGTGGCATCCCTTGTTGAACACTTCGTCCTGTGACATCTGATGGTCATAGCCTTCATAATAGGCACCGCTGCCACCCAGGAAAGTTCCCACCGCACGTCCCTGCCGAGCATGCCCAACAGCATCACTGAAAACCTTGTTGATTTGTTCCTCTGATGGCATCCACCAATCCGGGTTGGAGGTGCAATGCATCCGGATGAATTCTGTAAATAACACACAGTAAATGGAAGAAAGTAAAATAACGTGCCAGCTCTCCAAGTTAGTGCAAATGTCAAGAATTTGTGACCTGTGGTTTATGGGTTTTGTACATTGATCTTCAGAACAATCATTCCCAACTGTAAACTGCGTACCCTGATATTCTAACAAGGACAAGGCAGCACCACCAACTACAGGTTGCCCTCTGTAGCACAAACTTTACTTTCTTGGAAATACATTGCTGCTACTTGGTATTTGCAGGGTTTAAATTCTCAACATTTGTGATAATAAGAATCATGTATCGTGAATGTATCTCCATCCTGTTCTGGGTCTTTAAATGAGAGGGAATAAAAGCTGGCATGCCAACAAAGCCCTATCTTATACAACAACAGGTGTTGAAAACACTCAGCATGTCAGGCAGTATATGTGGAAGAGAAAACAGAATGAACATTTCAGGACATGCAGCCTTCACCAGAACAAGTTTGGAAGAGACAAGGAAGTTTGGAGAACATCCTTGCATCTTTTCCTCTGTATTGACAATTTTATTTTAAAAGAAGCCCGGACAACAGTGGACTGTGGATTTAGTGGGCAGACTGGTGTTTGGGAGCTTGGGGTTACTGGGAAGATTAAAATGGCTATGATTATTAACAATGGCATGTTATGTGCTCCTGAGTTCTGGCAAAGATTGCTTTTGGAATTTCAAGGGAGGATGTAATTTTTCTGCTTACTGATGTTAAAGCAACTTGCTTCCACTCTTAAATAGACACAACGTGCTGTGGTAACTCAGCAGGTCACATAGCATCTTTGGAGAACATAGATTGGCTGCATTTCAGATTGGCGCCCTTCTTCAGACTGATTGTAGTAGGGGGGGAGAAAGCTAGCAGAGAGGTATGGGGCAGGACAAAGCCCGGCGAGTGATAGGTGGATACAGGTGAGGGTGGGGGGGAGGGGGGGTGGGTTCATTGGCAGATGGTTGGGCAAAGGCCAAAGGTGAAATGACAAAAGGCGTCAGATAAGAGGTGGAATAGAATGTGAAGCCAGACAAAGAATGTAGGCGGAAAAGGACAGGGGAAGGGAAGGGGAGAAATGGACACACATTCAGGTGGGCACAGGGGAAAGGAGGGAATACGTGGGGTGTGTGTGGTTGTGGATGCTTACCTAAAATTGGAGAATTCCATGTTACTCCAGCACTATGTATTTTTTTGGTAAATCAGCAGCTGCAGTTTATAGTGTCTACATTTTACTGCTTCCAATGAGGCCAATGGGAGACACATAGGTGGGTGGGTGCCAGATGTTTATAGCGACAGGCAGGGTGGTTAATACGCAAGATGATGCTTCTGCGAATATGCTGGGATTTTATATTCTCAGCGATGTCCTCAGTGCAATGCCCATAGAGGTGTAGAAGATCATGAGGCGAATAGACAGGGTGAATGCACAGAGTCCTTTACCCAGGGTACGGAGAATCAAAAATATTTGAGAATACATGAGGCTGCATGCAAAATACTGACTATCAAAAATCCAGTTTCTGTGTAGTACGTTCTAACAGTAACAGGCAATCAAATCAACACACAAAACATTTTCTAAAGAAAGGATTTCTTTACTGCAAAAACTTAACAGTATTTTATTTGTAGTATTTGCTCCTTTATAACATTTTACATAACATTTTACAACAGTACGACTTGATTATTAAAACAAGGACAACAATTCTTGATTTAAAAAAACGTATACAACAATGACCCCAATCATCCAATTCCACTCACTCATTACTCTTGACTCAACCAAAATTATTTCTGAAATATTGGTCATACATTCGGAACAAAAATGCTCCAAAATAAGGCTCAGAATGCATCATAGAAACATAGACATAGAAACACAGAAAATAGGTGCAGGAGGAGGCCATTTGGCCCTTCGAGTCAGCACCGCCATTCATTGTGATCATGGCTGATCGTCCCCTATCTATAACCCGTGCCTGCCTTCTCCCCATACCCCTTGAATCCACTAGCCCCTAGAGCTCTATCTAACTCTCTCTTAAATCCATCCAGTGACTTGGCCTCCACTGCCCTCTGTGGCAGGGAATTCCATAAATTCACAACTCTCTGTGTGGAAAAGTTTTTTCTCACCTCAGTCTTAAATGGCCTCCCCTTTATTCTAAGTGTGGCCCCTGGTTCTGGACTCGCCCAACATTGGGAACATTTTTCCTGCATCTGGCTTGTCCAGTCCTTTTATAATTTTATATGTTTCTATAAAATTCCCCTCATCCTTCTAAACTCCAGTGAATACAAGCCTAGTCTTTTCAATCTTTCCTCATATGACAGTCCCGCCATCCCAGGGATCAATCTCATGAAACTACGCTGCACTGCCTCAATCACAAGGATGTCCTTCCTCAATTAGGAGAGTACACAATACTCCAGATGTGGTCTCATCAGAGCCCTATACAACTGCAGAAGAACCTCTTTACTCCAATACTGAAATCCTCTTGTTATGAAGGCCAATATTCCATTAGCTTTCTTCACTGCCTGCTGTACCTGTAAGCCAACTTTCAGTGACTGGTGTACAAGGATGCCCAGGTCTCGCTGCACCTCCCCCTTACCTAACCTAACCCCGTTTGAGATAATAATCTGTCCCCTTGTTTTTGCCACCAAAGTGGATAACCTCACATTTATCTATATTATACTGCATCTGCCACGCATCTGCCCACTCACTCAACCTGTCCAGGTCACCCTGCAACCTCCTAACATCCTCTTCACAGCTCACACTGCCACCCAGCTTTGTGTCATCCGCAAACTTGCTAGTGTTGCTCCTAATTCCCTCTTCCAAATCATTAATATATATGGTAAACAGTTGTGGCCCCAACACAGAGCCTTTACAGCACTCCACTCGCCACTGCCTGCCATTCTGAAAAGGACCCGTTCACTCCTACTCTTTGCTTCCTGTCTGCCAACCAATTTTCTATCCATGTCAACACCCCACCCCCAATACCATGTGCTGTAATTTTAGTCACCAGTCTCCCGTGCGGGACCTTATCAAAGGCTTTCTGAAAGTCTAGATACACTACATCTACTGGCTCCCCTTCATCCATTTTACTTGTCACATCCTCAAAAAATTCCAGAAGATTAGTCAAGCATGATTTCCCTTTCATAAATCCATACTGACTTGGACTAATCCTTTTACTGCTATCCAAATGCCCCATTATTACCTCCTTAATAATTGACTCCAGCATCTTTCCCACTACCAGTCAGGCTAACTGGTCTGTAATTCCCCGTTTTCTCTCTCGCTCCTTTCTTGAAAAGTGGGATAACATTAGCTATCCTCCAATCCACAGGAACTGATCCTGAATCTATTGAACATTGGAAAATGATCACCAATGCGTCCACTATTTCTAGAGCCACCTCCCTGAGGACCCTGGGATGCAGACCATCAGGCCCAGGGGATATATCATTCTTCAGTCCCATTAGTCTACCCAATACTATTTCTCGCCTAATGAACATTTCTTTCAGTTCCTCTACCCCCTTAGATCCTCTGTCCTCTAGTACATCTGGGAGGTTTTTTGTGTCTTCCTTAGTGAAGACAGATCCGAAGTACCCATTCAACTCTTCTGCCATTTCCTTGTTGCCCATAATAATTTCACCCGTGTCTGCCTTCAAGGGACCCACAATTGACTTTGCTACTGTTTTTCCCTTAACATATCTAAAGAAGCTTTTACTGTCCTTCTTTATATTCCTGGTACTTCATCCAGGCAGCCCGTATTGCCCGTTTTGTTTCCTTATGTTCTATGAAAGTTTGCCAATCCTCTGGCTTCCGGCTACTCTTTGCTGTGTTATACATCTTTTCTTTTAGTTTTATTCTATCCCTAACTTCTCTTGTCAGCCACGGTTGCCTCCTACTCCCCTTAGAATCTTTCTTCCTTTTTGGAATGAAATGATCCTGCGTCTTCCGGATTATGCCCAGAAATTCCTGCCATTGCTGTTCCACCGTCATTCCTGCTAGGATCCCTTTCCAGTCTACCTTGGCCAGCTCCCCTCTCATGCCTTCATAGTCCCCTTTGTTCAACTGCATCACTGACACTTCCGATTTAACGTTCTCCTTCTCAAATTGCAGATTAAAACTAATCATATTATGATCACTACCTCCAAGCGGTTCCTTTACCTCGAGTTCTCTTATCATATCTGGTTCATTGGACAACACTAAATCCAGAATTGCCTTTTCTCTGGTCGGCTCCATTACAAGCTGCTCTAAGAATCCATCTCGGAGGCATTCTACAAACTCTCTTTCTTGGGGTCCTGAACCAACCTGATTTTCCCAGTCTACCTGCATATTGAAATCCCCCATCACCACAGTGGCATTACCTTTGTTACATGCTAGTTTTAACTCCTGCTGCAACTTACACCCTACATCCGGGCTACTATTTGGGGGTCTGTACATAACACCAATTAGTGTCTTCTTGCCTTTACAATTCCTCACCAGAGAGCATTTAAAACCCCAGAGCTTCCAGGGCCCTTAGTGGGCCTTGAACCCCGGCCGAGAGGGGCTTCACGCTCGTGATGTGCGCTGTGTGCACATTATTTCACATAAAATGTTTGTAATCCTGTCATGCCACCTCCACTTTATGAAAAGCTTCGTATGGGCCTGGTTAGCCAACAGAATTGATATTTCTAATTTCTATCCAGTCGGCAACTTTTTTTTACACAAAGGACAGTCTAATGGAATGAGCTGCCAGAGAAGGTAGGTAAGGCAGGTATTATCACACATTGAAAAAATCTTTGCAGAGGTTTATAAGGATATGGGCCAAACACAGGCAGTGGGAATAATGTAGATGGGGCATGTTGATCGGTATGGGCAAGTTGGGCCGAAGGGTCTGTTTTCAAGCTTTATGACGGTATGACTAAGTTTCAGTGTTTAACACAAGTAGAATATTAAATTAATTTTCCGTGATAGTGCATTTCAAATGCATATCAATCCCACTCCTTCCTGATTAATTTTACTTTGAGTCCAAATCCAATATTAACTAAATTTTAGCAGACAAATCTCACTGCCTAGGAATCAATAGTAATTTTACACTGCACCTAATCATTGGCTTATAATT
The DNA here is from genome assembly GCF_028641065.1 of Leucoraja erinaceus. Classification (NCBI taxonomy): domain Eukaryota; kingdom Metazoa; phylum Chordata; class Chondrichthyes; order Rajiformes; family Rajidae; genus Leucoraja; species Leucoraja erinaceus. The sequence goes on along the minus strand of NC_073377.1, from coordinate 71,284,306 downwards.
AGCTAATTGTTAGAAATTCTATCTAACAACCTTGCTTGAAATTTAAATTAACCAGATTTTACAAGTAATTCCATTATGTGTGCAGTAATGTATCCTCAGGCCTCCAGTCTTCTTTCATTGGTTCAGTTCACCCCAAATGTTGCATCTGCTTCACAATAAGGGTCCAACCAGAAACATTAATCTACATATTCTCTTCACAAGTTCTTCTTTGCACCTCTTGCTGTATTTTAAACTGTTCAACTAGTTATAATGTATTGGTCTAGACTGATCTGAAAAAGAACTGCATTAATTATCATTTTTCGCCACCTTACTCACCATTCTCCTGTGCTGCAAGTGCAACAAGTTTTGTTCCGATCAATGGTATATATATATTAAAAATGATTAAGCTTTAAAAACCTTAAAAACCGCGCCTGCGCAGATTGGTCTCTTCTCCTGTCAGTCAGCTCCACGCAGATTGGTCTCCTCTCTTGTCAGTCAATGCCATGGCTGGGACGGCGACGCCCCTTCCTGCACCGCGGCCTCTCCCACCTCACTCACAAACTGCTCTCTCCCCTCCTCACAGTAACTTGTCTACCGTCTCCCCCACTACAGGCGGCGGCCGGTGGGGGGGGGGGGGGATTCAGTAGAGGCCCTGGTCCCGTCTCTCTCTCCCTCACTCACCCTTCTCCCCCGCCTGCCCTCTGCGGCAATGATGATCCCGTCTACTCATCCATCCCCCCGGGTGAATGGCTGTGACCTTCCATCTCCTCCGCTGCCGCTGCCGTTGCGTTAACTCACTCTCACAGCCCTCTCGGAGGAGATCTTCTCCATCAGCTTGTCAAAACCCGTGGTGCCCACCGTGACTAACACCAACTCCCCCCCCCCCCCCCCCCCCCCCCCGGGACAGGCCCGGCAGTGGCAGCAAGCTGGCAGGCAGGTAGGCGGGTGGACAAGCGGGGAAGGACCGAGCGGCAACAGTGGGCAGTCGAGCAGGACGTGGATGGACCGAGCGGCAGCTGAGCCGGACTGGGCAGAGGGAGGGAGGGAGAGTCGGGTTGCAGAGTGGCCGAGCAGTTTGAGAGGAGAGCAGTGGGGGAGGTAAGGAGGGATAGTGGGGAGGATAGGGGGGATAGGAGTGGGATAGGGAGGGGAGAGGAGTTATGGAGGGAGGGAGAGGTGAGGGAGAGAGATTGGGGAGAGGGGAGGAGAGGAGAAAGAAATGGGAGGGTGCAGAAGGGGGAGAGAATGCTGGGGGATCAGGGGAAATGAGTCGCGCCTGCGCAGTTGGGGTGGAATATTGCATTGGAGGATCGGGTTGGTGTTGGGGGAACGGGTTGCGTTGGGGGAATGGGTCAGTGGTGGAATATTGCGTTGGGGAGCAGACCCAAAGGGTCTGCACTTAGTCTAGTATTATTGAAAATTTAAAGGCTCTATGGATCTTTTAAAATGCAAAAGAGGGCAGCTGAGTGAAGTGAGATTCAACGGCAAAGCCTCTCAGAGTAAAGTGGGAGTTAAAACCAACTGCAAACATTATATTTAAATAAATACTTTTCAGTCACTTTTCTTTGATGTCCCACCTCAGGCCCCACAACCAATCTTGCCACAAATCCTGTGACCTGAATTCCTTCACCTTGTCCAACTATGGCTGAAGAGGAGAGACTTTTGTGTGCACAATGTGTGCACTGCCAATGCCATTGCATGAAGCACAAATCATACATGTCCACCATGCTCTGCTGTTCAACATTTCTTTGTCGGCTTTTCACATGTGGTCTCTTGTTTACATCCATTCTATAACATGGATACTGTAATGCGTACCTCGGAGGCAGGTCACTTTGACTGGGTCGAGAGGTCGTCGCTCAGGTCCTGGCTCTCCTAGTGGCATAGATCGTTTCCTTTTCCCCAGACCACATGAATACTTCAGTTCATCTGTTGTGAACACAAATCGAATGAGGTAACGCAGTAGCCGGCGGCCATCTTTTTTAGATGAATTGACAGCCTCGTCCCATTGTTTACTGGTGATATGCACAGGATAGTTGGTCAACAACTGCTTGTTTCCCTGAAAATTGAAGATAAGAAACTTTTGAAATCACAAATTTATATCATTTGTGTTAAACATAAGAATTCAATACTACATTAAAAATTGCCTCTTTTGTTTACTTAGTACTACCAGGCCACAAAATCCTTTCAAAATTATTGAAATTATTAAGCTTAGAGTTGCAGACACACTGAGGTTCACTAAAGTTGTAATGTGTTAATAAATCAGTTTTGTACTGCTCCCAGTTCAAGGAATCATCTATATTGTCAGTGGAGCTTGAAAAGGCTAGCGTTGATCAGAAGTGCAAAGTTGTTCCTATGGAACCATTCAGGAGCAGTCGCTGAACAGTGTTCTAACTCTGCACAAATGACTGGTCAGTCCATGACCAAAGTACTGTGTTCTGTTCTGTTCCCCACCATGTCTGAAGTGACGCAGTTATAGATAAGGTCCAGAGGGGGGCTGCAGGACTGATGCCTAATCTGATGACTCAGACATACAGAGTTCTTACACTTATCACTTGTGTTTGTTGTTACACTTTATAACATAGAACAAATAAAATTAATTTGTTCACCGCACGCAAAGTTTTGAACCAAAAATTAAATCACATGTCTAACCTTAATATCTTCATAAATAGAAACCATTGCTGTCAAATGTTACACTTGTTAGTCATTGATGTCATATTTAAGAATTACGATATCTTGAACCATCATTTAAATTACAAGCAACATTTAGAAAGCCTGGGTGTATTTTTTGATAAGACTGAAAAAGAGACTGAAAGTTAACATTGCTTAGGGGGAAAGAAATTAAGATAAACAGATCGTGCAATCTCAATGTTGAGCATCAATGTCAAAAGAGACGGACTAAAAGTGAATGAACAGCAATTGCTGGAAATCTGAAATAAAGCAGATAATGCTGGAGGTTCACTGTAGTCAGTACCTGTGGAGAGAGAAACAGTGGCAATATTTCTGGGTGTCACTGGCACTCAAATGAGATGAATCTCTCCAAAGTACAGGTGCACAACCTTTTATCCGGAGTTCCGGAAACCGAAAAGCTCCGAAAACCGGACATTTTTTCCAGGATGCCGTCTGCACACCAAAGCTCGCGTTTGGCGCCAAACTTGACCCAAAACGACCCACGGTTAACCCAGGTCTGTACTACTGTAGCGGCTGCCTCCTCCCCGGTCCCCGGACACTTAAATATCTGTAAATCATTGCTTAAATGTTAGTCAGTTAGTTTGGAGGGCTTTTATGTGAAGGGGGGGGGAGTGAAGGGAGAAACTTTAATTCTTAGTCCCCTACCTGCTCGGAGAGGCGAGGAGCGGGCAATGCCTTACCGGGTCGCCGTGCAGTAAGCTCCAGAGCGCTGTGGCCGCTGACCCCCAACAACGCGGAACTGGGGCTGCGCGCTGCGGGCGTCCGGCCGCGGGCTGCGCCAGTTGTAGCTCCGACCCCGGCAACTCTACCCATGGCTGCGTGGCGCTCCAAATCCAGCGCCGCCCGTGGCCGGACGCCCGCAGCCCCAGCTCCGCGATGTTGGGAGTCGGCGGCCACAGCGCTCCAGAGCTTACCGCACGGCGACCCGGTAAGGCTTTGCCCGCTCCCTGCTGGTATCCCAGCGCTGTGGCCGCCGCCGACTCCTAACATCGCGGAGCTGGGGCTGCGGGCGTCCGGCCACGGGCAGCGCTGGATTTGGAGTGCCACGCAGCCAGGGGTAGAGTTCGCTGGGGTCGGAGCTCCAACCGGCGCTGCCCGCGGCTGGACGCCCGCTGCCCCAGCTCCGCGATGTTTGGAGTCGGCGGCCACAGCGCTCCGGAGCTTACCGCACGGCGACCCGGTAAGGCATTGCCCGCTCCCCGCCTCTCCGACCAGGTAGGGGACTAAGAATTAAAGTTTCCTCCTTCACCCCCCCCCCCACCACATAAAATCCCTCCAAACTAACTGACTAACATTTAAGCAATGATTTACAATGATTCCCCGGTCTCCGGGAAGGAGGCAGCCGCTCCAGACTTTTCAAGCCGCCCGCGCTACCTACCTAATCTACGCTAAAAATCTTCCATTCCGAAATCCGAAAAAATTCCAAAATCCGAGAAGTGTCTGGTCCCAAGGCTTTCGGATAAAAGGTTGTGTACCGTACAAGAAATCATTGTGAACTTGGTTTTCCATGGGAAGTGCTTACCTCTGGTGGCTGCTCCTCTGAGACTGGTTGAACAAGTTGGTTGTGGTGCTGAAGGACAGTCTTGTAATAATCAAGAACGGTCTGGCAGGGCACTGCATGGGAGAAAAGCATTTTGAATAATCAACTCATGGGGAAAATTGATTAAATGAAATTGTCCATCATTCAGCTAGGCAAAATCTAAATAAGATCAAATTGTTATTTTATGGACTATCTAGTTTCAATAATTGTAAGATGCTAACATATGAATTGCCGCACTCATATATTCCAACAAACACTTAACTCTCAGCAAGGAAGTCTCTGTACATAACCTCCCACCACTGCATCAGAAGAGCCGGAACCTGGATAAAGATTTGGAAGTTATTGCTCAAGGAACATCTGTGCAACCAAAACTGCTCTCATGCCGATAGAATGAAAATCTTGGAAGAAAGTAGAATGATATGGCTTATACTGTGAATGGTGACAAGTGCAAACATTGCAACATACATTTGCAAATCTTATAAATGAATTCTACCAGAGATAGAAGAAATATATTGTGGCTGGACTTACCAGAATCCAATCAGCAAATATTGTTCAAAACACAAAGTGCTGGGGTAACTCAGTGGGTCAGGCAGCATCTGTGGAGAAAATGGACAGACGACGTTTCGGGTCTGGACCCTTCTTCAGACTGATTGTAATGGGGGGGGGATGGGGGGGAGAAAATTGGGAAAGAGAGGAAGAGGCAGGACAAGTTCTAGCAAGTGATAGGTGGATACAGGTGAGGAGGATTTAATTGACAGATGGGCGGAGTAAGTGGCAAAGTGACAAGTGACAGCAATACTGTGCTGCCAAGATTTGCAATCACATTGATTATTGCAAGGAACACAAGGCAATACTATCAGGGCAGACCACTCGACCACTTAAGTCGTCCCCACCACTCAATATGATCATCATTGATCTATGCTCTTCTGTGCCAATTCCCCAAAATCCCTCAACTCTTCGATCTTTGAAATGTTTGTGATTCCCAATATATTTAATGATTTGGCCTCCACTACCATTGGGAGTAGAAAACTCGAGAGATTCACTACCCTCAGAGAGAAGGGCAGCATGGTGGCACAGCTGTAGAGTTGCTGCCTTACAGCGCTAGAGAACTGGGTTCGATCCTGACTACGGGTGCTTGTCTGTACATTCTCCCCATGATCTGCGTGGGTTTTCTCCGGGATCTCCGGTTTTCCTCCGGCACTCCAAAGACATACAGGTTTGTAGGCTAATTAGCTTGGTTTGGTTGTAAATTGTCCCTAGCAGGTGTAGGATAGTGTAAGTGTGTGGGGATCACTGGTCGGCGCGGATTTGAAGGGCCGAGGGGCCTATTTCCGCAATTTATCTCTAAACTAAACAAAGGCAAAGAGAAACCAGATCATATTAAGTCAACCTGATTTTATCTTGTCAATGAATTAATGCCACTGTGTGTGCGCCAGAGGTAAAACATTTGCTTGGGTACACTGCAGTCATTTAACCATGTTTTGGACTTTGTGTTTCTGTCCGAGAAAACTATTCCTGCAACAGTTATAAGCGTGAGAGTTAAATCTGAGATTTAAGATTTGTCTCAGTACCAAAACTTCCAGACTGCCTGTAAAATATTTGGTGTAAATGCAACACCATTTGACATCTGCTCTGTTGGTATGACAGCACAGCATTAGAATGGCCAGTTAGGGCTTTACACACCTGGAATGCTATCCAAGGTTTTCCTCATCTCCTCATTTTCCTGTTGAAGTAAAACTACTTCTTGTTCCAACTCTTGGCATCTCTGACAGTATCCACCCTCTTCTTCCTCCTCAGGAAACGTTGATGATGGATGAACATGGGATTCGGACGTAGCGGGGGATGTCCACCCTCCCAGGGTGTGGGTAGGAGACGAGGAAAGTGGATCCATTTCCGTCATGTGACTGCACTCGCTTGCTTCCATGTTACTCTGTGAAGGCCGGCCCCCCGCTAGGAGGTAACTCTGAAGGGAGTCAGTAAATACTCGCAGCAAGGCTGAGGTTTGATGTTTCTTCTGCACGTACTCCAATTCCATATCCGGGTTGCCTCCTGTCAGTGGCTGCACTGGGCCACTTCTGACAAGCTGGCACTGTCCTGTGTGCTCTTCGTAGCATCCACTCTCCCTTTTCACACTTGAAACCACTTGAGGATAGTTGGTGTCCAGAAGTTTTCCATTGTCTTTCAGGAGAGTCAGGACTCGACTGCATTGCTGTGCAAATGCGTCAAGTATTAAGCGGCTCTCTGTGATGGAACACAAAAACACATCATGCTCTATAAGTTAGCAAGAACAGAATCTCCCAATCAGTCAGCACATCACCTCCCCAACCTGCTATTTTCTCCACATGCCCAATGGTCTCAATGTGGTTCTGCTGCTCCAGGCGGTGAAATGGTAAATTCTGGAGAAATGGTATTGGTCATTGATACCAAACACCAACTGAAAGGAAACCCAGCACTGAATCTCACCCTCCATCCTCCCATCCAGGATGAAATGATTTGCAAAGAAAATTCTGGCCTTCCACTAACTACAATTGAACAAACACTACATAGCCATGTTGCAATTTCCCAGAGTCATACAGCATTGAAACAGGCCCTTCAGCTCAATTTGTTCATGCTGAGCAAGATGCCCCATCTAAGCTAGTCTCATTTCCCCACGCTTGGCCCATGTACTTGCTGTTATAGTATCTGCCTCAACTACCTCCTCTGGCAGCTCGTTCCATATGTCCACCTGAGAGAAAAGGATGCCCCTCAGGTTTGCATTAAACCCTGTCCCTCTCACCTTAAACCGATGTCTTCTTGTTTTTGACTTGCGAAAAAAACTTTGCATTCACAGTATCTATTCACCTCATGATTTTACACGATCACCATTCAGCCTGTGCCTCAAGGAATATAGTCCTAGCCTACCCAAACGTTCCTTAGGAATATTCTTTAAAATCTTCACTGTACTCTGTCTAGGTTAATGAAATCCTTCCTCTAGCAGGATGACCAAAATGGAACACAGTATTCCAAGTGTGGCCTCACTAACTTCTTGTACAATTGTAACATAAGCCTGATCATAATGTTTGGGACACACGGCTTCACAGGTGTTTGTAATTGCTCGGGCGTGTTTAATTGCCTGCTTAATGCAGGTATAAGAGAGCTCTAAGCACCTAGTCTTTCCTCCAATCTTTCCATCACCTTTGGAAACTTTTATTGCTGTTTAGCAACACGAGGACCAAAGTTGTGCCAATGAAAGTCAAAGATTCCATTATGAGACTGTGAAACAAGAATAAAACATCAGCTTACCGAAATCAACTGTTTGGAACATAATTGAGAAGAAAGAGAGCACTGGTGAGCTTACTAATCGCAAAGGGACTGGCAGGCCAAGGAAGACCTCCACAGCTGATGACAGAAGAATTATCTCTATAATAAAGACAGGCCCTTATGAAGCTTTTTAAAAAAAAGGGTGGGGGGTGGTGGAATGACCGGATTACAAAAATCCTATATGAAATAATGTGCGCACAGCACGGGGTCCAGAGCCCGCTTAAATGCTCTCTGGTCCAGAGCCCGTTTTAAATGCTCTCTGGTGCATCTGAGCCATATTTAGGAGCATTTTTGCACCAAATTTATGAGCAATATTTCAGAAATAATTTTGGTTGTCAAGAGTAATGAGTGGGTGGAATGGGGTGATTGTGGTCATTGTTGTATACGTTTTTGTTAAATCAAGATTTGATGTTGTCCTAGTTTTAATAATCAAGTTGTACTGTTGTTAAATGTTATGTAAAATGTAATAAAGGAGCATGCAAAAACTGCAAATAAAATATTGTAAGTTTTTGCAGTAAAGCAAACCTTTTTTTAGAAAATGTTTTGTGTGTTGATTTGATTGCCTGTTACTGTAAAGGGCCTGTCCCACTGACTCGACTTTTTCGGCGACTGCTGGCACCCTGGCATGAAAACGTGTTTGTCCTCGTTGGCTGGGTCAAAGTAAGATGTCGAGTGAGATTGCGCCCGAGCCGAGCGTTTCTCTGCCGCTCAGGCTCCTGACCAAAGGTCCCGGCTACCTCCGCAGTCAAATGGTGGGGGACAGGCGGGGTCGGCAGAGCGCCGTGAAGAGACTGGCTGCCGGCAAGGCCAAGTAGTAGAAGAACAAGACGGGGAGCGGGTGCAAAGTGGAGCCCAATGGTTTGCACAGCTCTGCCTCCGAGGAAGGCAGCAGCAGCGGGGCCAGCAGCAACACGGAGACTTACCTGGCCTCCGGTAGCTCCTAGCAGAGCGGGCAGCTGGGGCTCCCGCCTGACCGTTCGTCGCTCCAGCTCCGAGAGGCAGCTCAGGCCCAACTCGCTGGTCATGTACCAACAGCAGTGCTAGTTTGTGCGGGGAGCGGCGGCCACTAGCAGCGCCCGCTGTTTCAAGCGCGGTGGCAGCCTGTTCCAGCAGCTTCTGCCCGGCTCTAGCGGCCAGGGCGACAAGCAGCAGGGGCTGGCAACGGGAGCAGCAACGTCGGAAGGGGGAGAATTAGCTGAGGGTACAGCACCCCAGGGTGCCCAAGTAACCACAACAGCAGCACTACAGGGAGAAACAGCAGCGTCGCCAGCAACACCCCAGGTTGCACAAGTAACTACACCAGCAGCACCCAAGGGTGCACAAGCAACCACTCCAGCAGCACCCCAGGTTGCACAAGTAACTACACCAGCAGCACCCAAGGGTGCACAAGCAACCACTCCAGCAGCACCCCAGGAAGCACCAGTCAGGGACTTAAATTGTTGAAATTCTTTGCAGTCCAGATTCTGTTTTGCTTCTTTTTCTAGTTTAGGGTGTTTTGTTTTTCTCTTTTTTTTTCTTTTTATCTTTTTATATATACAAGATCTCTTTTAAACACTTAACTCTATTTACATAGAGACAGGGTGGTCTACACTCAATGTGTATTTTGACACTGGACTTATATTTAGGTTATACCTGTTATTAATGTAATCCTGATCCCTATGTATCAATATGTTTATCTTTTTTGCCCAAGATCCAAAGCATACTACCTCATCTGTGAAACACGGTGGTGGGGGTGTTATGGCCTGGGCATGTATGGCTGCTGAAGGCACTGGCTCACTTATCTTCATTGATGAATCAACTGCTAATGGTAGCAGCTCAAGTTCAAACAAATGCCTCAAAACTCATTGGCCGGCGGTTCTTTCTACAGCAAGCCAATGATCTCAAACATACTGCTAAAGCAACAAAGGAGATTTTCAAAGCTAAAAAATGGTTAATTTCCGAGTGGCCAAGTCAATCACCCGATCTGAACCCAATTGAGCATGCCTTTTATATGCTGAAGAGGACTAGCCCCCAAAAACAAGCATAAGCTAAAGATGTCTGCAAATGTAGGCCTGGCAGAGCCATCACCAGAGAAGACACCCAGCAACTGGTGATGTCCATGAATCACAGACTTCAAGTAGTCATTGCATGCAAAGGATATGCAACAAAATACTAAACATGACTACTTTCATTTACATGACATTGCTGTGTCCCAAACATTGTGGTGCCCTGAAATGTGGGGTCTATGTATAACCACTGCTGTAATTTCTACATGGGGAAACCAAAATGTATAAAAAGGGCCTTTAATAAAATCTGACAATGTGCACTTGTGATTTTTTTCTATTACAAATGTCAAATTGTGGAGTACAGAGGCAAATAAATAAATGATGGGTCTTTGTCCCAAACATTATGGATATATATATACTATATATTCCACTCTATCTAATTCAAAGTTGCTTATTTCAATTTATTGAACAAATTATTTTAGAACAACAAATAACAACGCTATCTGAAGTAGACCAGAGTGTACTGCACTTCCTACATCATAAAGGATTGGTTTTGATTTGAGAGGATGTGACTCATACATTCAAGACCTAGATCAATTGATTTTTGTACATTAAGAGAATCAAGACAGATAGGGTTGGGGCAGAAAATGTTACAGAGGTAAAATTCAGCCAATAATTTATTGTCAATGGCGCTGAAAACGGGACAAAGAAGATAGGTGGATACAGGTAAAGGGGGGGGGGCATGTGATTATAAGCAGCTGATTGGACAAAAGCCAAAGATGAAAAGACAAAGGTGTGAGATAAGGACAGAAGAAGCAAAGATCTTAGAGCGGAGCAAGATAGTCCACTCGACGAAAAAGCCGTAGTAGGTCATGGGTAATCTTTAGCGCCATTTCCGTAACCAGCTTCTTTCTCCACTCTAGTAACTTTGCTTTGGTCATGGCATCTTCATATTGCTATTATTTTACCAAGTACCACACAAATCGTCTTTTTTTTTGTCCTCTTAGCCTCTAGTGTAAAACCCCACTTCGTCCCCTCCCCCCCCTCTCTCTCTCTCTCTCTCTCCCCCTCTCGCTCGTTACTTTATCTCTCCGTTTCATTTCAGTCTCTCCGTCTGTCTACCTCTCCCAGACCCATCTGCCATCTCTCTCCTCTCACGGCCTTGCGTTCTAACCCGCTTGTCCCCGCAGTTCTCTCTCTCTTCTCCCCCAATATCTCCCTTAACCTCTATCTTGTTGTCTCTCGTTCTGACACCGTCCTTTCCCTCGCTCTTCCCCCCTTCTCCCCTCTTTCTTTCCATGACCTCTCTCCACTACCCTCTGTCTCGCACTGTCCACCTTCGCCTCTTCCTATTGTCCATTCTTCCCTCCCTCTCCCTTCTCTTCCCTTCTCACTCCTCTCTCCTTCCCCATCTCTGTCCCCTCTCTCCTTTCTACGCTTTCTCCCCCTTCCTCTCTCCCTCCTCCCTCTCTCTCCCCTTTCTCCCCGCCCTCTCTTCCCCCTCTCTCTCCCTCTTGTCGACTTCCTCCCCTTCCCTCCCTTCCTCTCTCTCTCCCTCCCTCCCTGCCTGCTCCCTCTCCCTTCCTCTCTCGCACTCTCTCTCCGCTCTCTGTGACAAAGATCATAGATGCATTGTGAGTTACCTCACACTCCCCAGTGAGATGATTCCTCGTGTGTTTGTTTACCCCTCTCTGCGCACATCTTGTCCCGGAGCTACGAATGTGAAGCGTGAGCGGAGAGGCAGAGAGGGTTTGCCTTTATAGTGAGGACAGTTTCTCTCTGCTGGGAACAGCATCTTGTGCAGGGAGCGCCAGGATCGGTGTCACTGCCGCAGGTGTCGATTCCATTGGAAACGTTGTTACTGGCCGAGAGAGGTCGAAGATGGACTGATAGCGCTGGGGCTGGTATCCCTACTGTGGGATTCTGGTACCAGAGTTCCGTGTACTGAAACTCCACCCTGACTCAATAACTTGTCTTCTGGTTAGTAGAGTCTGTGTAGTGACAGTGACAGTGTTAAACTCCGGATTGATTTAATAGTCTACCTTCTGGTAGCAGAGTCTGTGAGTGTTGCACCGGGGGGCTGGATACGCAGTCTGTGTGCAGGGCTCCAAGCAAAGAAACTATAAACATACTATAAACATAGTAAACACAAACTGTTCCCCCAGCAACGCTGATTACACTGCGAGAGGCATATCTGAAGTCGGGTCGGGTTTACTGAAATGGCGGAAGTTACGCTCCGTTGCGTACTACACGTCAGTCCATTGGATTTTGCAGGAGTTGGAAAAATGCATCCACCCCAACGCTTAAAATGTGGATCACAAGCATGTCTGAGATGCTAAATCTAGATGATATGAGACTCGTCTTAGCAGGAAAATCAGAGCAATTTTTAAAAATATGGTCTCCATTTATTGATTTATTAAAAGTATAGTATGGTGCAACACAACTCTGGAAATAAACCGATTCACAAACTGGGTGATGGGTGTGGTAAGATATGAAGCAGGTATATCCCTACACATGGGTACCTTTTTTATCTCTTGTTTTCTTTTTCTTCTCTCTTTTTTTTTTCTTTTCTTTCTTTTAAAAAAAACAATTTTATGGGCTTTTGTCTATTTTTCTACAGGCTATTCTTTGTTCATCCCTGGACTACCCATCTGGTACTCTAGGCGTTTACACATCACTCTTTCCTTCTCTCGCTCTCTCTCTTTCTTGATCTACCTTTTTCTTGTTAAATTTAAAATAGAAGTTATACACCAAATGTTTGTCATATGCCGCAGTATATGTCATATGCTACTGTACACTGCTTCTAATAAAAATACCAAAAAAAAGGGTTTTGCAGGAGTGGTCTAACTTGCTCCGCTCTGTGATCTTTGAGAAGAAGTGCGATCCGTGAAGCCAGAGGAAGAAATAAAGAAATATAGATGGGAGGGGAGAAATTAGTGCACGTCCAGGAAAAGGAGGGGGAGGGGAAATGGGGGGGGGGGGGGGGGGGGGGGGGGGGGGAGGGTTTAAGGTTAGTTAAGGTAATTAAATTTGGAGGATTCAATGTTCATACTGTTAGAGAGTAAGCCAACCATTTCAGCAAACTTTAGTGCTCGGTCTGTCTAGGCCTGCTGGATCTTCTAGCTGTTAACCATTTTAACTCCATTCCCATACTGACCTTGTTGTCCTGGATCTTCTCCATTGCTAGTGAGGCCACATGCAAACTGGAAAAACAGCACCTCGTATTCTGCTTGAGTAGCTTACAGCCTAAAGATATGGACAATGAATTCTCTCATTTTAAATAACTAACCTCACACCTCTTCCTCCCACTGATCCACCCTCTCTTCCTTGTGTCCCATCTGGATTCGCAATTTGCACCTCTTCTATGCTAATCTTAAACTTTTTATGTTTTCATTTCTGGCCTTTGTGAACCCACCTGCCTATCAAACCTCCCCTCATCTGTATCTACCTATAACTCGCCAGGATTTGTCCTGTCTTCCCTCTCAGCTCACCCCACTCCCCCCACACACAATCAGCCTGAATAACGGTCCCGACCCGAGACATCACCTATCCGGGTTCTCCAGAGATACTGCCCGGCCCGCTGAGTTGCTCCAGCACTGTGTCTTTTTTTCTCACATTCAAATGTTCAATCGCTGCTCTCGGTGTGGCACCCTCTGCAATCAGGTGTTTGGCTCAACTCCTTCCCTGGGTACAGCTTTGGATTCTTCTGAGATGGAAATTTGACTCCTGCTGGGGTAGGACTCCATCTCACTTCGGAGTTCCTCAGCTCCAGTTCCAGCTGGAATTACTCCAATTACTCTTGGATTGACAGCGTCTCCTGCTGGAACGACTCCAGCTCCTGTTGACTCCTGTTGGATGCGCTCCAACTCCTGTCGGCAGGAATTCCACTGGTCTTAAGGCAGGTTACCAGCTTAGTGTATACATCATGTTAACAGCAGTTTAGTGCCTTGGACACAAGCCCATGTAGAGCTGGGCTGATACAGTACAGATTGTAGCAGGTGGGATCCATACAGTCAGCTGCTTGTCACCTCATTCCATGTTAACTAAAGTAGAATATTAGTAGGATAAAAGTGTGTGGTTAAAATAGGAATGGGTTTTATTTAGTAGGACCCTAAAGTGCAGAAGCATTTGGAAAATAGTGATTGCAGATTAAGTGGGTCGTATTGAAATAGACTCTTCTAAAAGAGCTGAATTATCTCTCTTTAATAATATGTAATCAAAATATTTCAGATGCTAGTATCTGAAATAAAAGTGAAAAGGGCAGGAAATTCTGGACAGGACAGGGAGTATCCATGGAGAAGAACAATCCCATACTTTTGTCCTGGATAGACAAAAGTGCTGGAGAAACTCAGCAGGTGCGGCAGCATCTATGGAGCAAATGAACTAGGCAACCCTTTTGTCTACCTTCGATTTTCCAGCTTCGGCAGTTCCTTCTTGAACCTTTTGGCCTGGATTACATTTCAACTGAAATGCTGCCTTATTAGAATTAGAATTAGAACCTTTATTTGTCATTCAGACCTTACTGTCTGAACGAAATGTCGTTACCTGCAGCCATACATACAATAATAAACAACAGAACAGACAGTAAACACAAATTAACATCCACCACAGTGAGTCCACCAAGCACCTCCTCACTGTGATGGAGGCAAAAATTCTCAGGGCTGCTGTCTCTTCCCTCCTCTTCTCCCTCTGCGCTGAGGCGATACCCCACCGGGCGATGGTAAGTCAGTCCCGCGGCTCACCGAGCTCCGCGAACGGGCTGGTTCAAACTCCGCGGCCCGGGGGTGGTCGAAGCTGCCGCCCTCCAGTCCAGCGGACGCAGCTGTTGACGATGTCGTCCACTGGCCCATGGCCGAACCCCAGACTCAGGCCGCCGCCACCAGAACGCCGTCTCAGCCCACGGAGCACCGTTCCAGCCCCGAGCCGGGTCGCTCTCACGTGAGCGCCGTTCCACCCTCGAGCCAGGCCGCCCTCACGGGAGCGTCTCAGCCCCGCGCCAGGACACCCTCACGTGAGCGCCGTTCCACCCTCGAGCCAGGCCGCCCTCACGGGAAAGCGCCGTTACCCTCGAGCCGGGCCACCCTCACGGGAGCATCTCAGACCCTCACGGGAGCGCCGTTACCCTCGAGCCGGGCCACCATCATGGGAGCGAGCCCAGGGCGAGTCCTGACAGGCTCTGCCTCCGGAGCCTCGAGGTCGCCAGCTCCGCCATTAGGCCTCAGCGCAGACGGGGGCAGAGAAGGGGGATACAACAAGAAAGTCGCATTCCCCCGAAGGGAGAGACAGCAAGCCCTGTTTCAACCCCCCACACATAACACAAACCTAAAAAACAAAAACGTAACTAAACAAGACGAAAAAAACAACACAAAAAAGTAAAAACAAACGGACTGCAGGCGAGCCACAGCCATTCACCAGCGCTGCCACATATTTACAGTACTTCACTGTATCAGTATTTATAGTACTTCACCCTTAAGTGTGGATTTACATATATATATTTAAAAAAAGGAATTGCTGGAAATACATATCTGTAAAGATAAAAGATTAAATAATATTTTGGGTGTAAGAGCACAAATCTGGAAGACAAGTGAGTCCCTTAACAGCAAGGACTAGCATCTTGGAGAATTTATGTTTTGCTCCACATTTGGCTTAAGTAGAACAAGAACTGCAGATGCTGGAAACGTGATACAGAGGTGGACATTTACTGGGATATGCAATAGGGAAATTGATATATGAGAAAACAGTACAGCTTAACACTTTGTGATCTTTAATCATAATATGTCTCACACCCATAACTCAATTATAACTGCTCCTACTTGACATGAACTATAAAGTGCCCATGTAACATTTCTCAAGTACAGCTGAACTGAAACTTCTGTCACCATTCAGCTCACGAAAGGGGGAAATGAACCAATTTGTCGCAAATAGTCTAACATTTCACAAATAATTTAACAGGAGTAACTGCTATGGTTATTGTTCAATAGAGGCATTATTTCTGCTCCAAGTGGGCTGTACTTTGGCAAGTCCACTTAATTGTTACTTTCTCTTGTCGTCATCATTTCCTGTTTGCAATGTATAGTCAAGTGGTTTCAGTCCACTGTCAAACACCAGTTCAGTTTTAGCCCTGTCCCACTGTACGAGTTAATTCAAGAGTTCTCCCGAGTTTGCCCTGATTCGAACTCAGAGATTTACAGCAATGGCCGCTCGCAGGTACTCAGGGCTCTCGTGGACATTTTTCAACATGTTGAAAAATCTTCACGAGTCTTCCTGAGCTTATGGCGTTTCCCGAGTACCTGCCGTTAGCGTTACGAGCCGCTAAGAGAAGTCCCCGAGCTCCAACGTACCCGCTACGTTCATTCTACGTGCTTACCACGAGTTTGATTTTTTTTAAAACTTGGGAGAGCTCTTGAATGAACTCGTACAGTGGGACAGGGCTTTAGGCCCCGATATACACTTATATTTTCTATCTTGACACAGATTTGTGGATTTTTTTAATACTGTTTTTACTATTGTAATCGCAGGACTGATTCAATCCCTCAATATTATTGTTATTTTCATTGCCTTTGGTCCAATGTGACAGGAATTAAAAAAAATTGCATACAGCATTCAATTGAGAAAGGATGTTTGGCCAGAGCAGCAGAGGTGAGGAAGAGCTGACTGGAACTTGGGGGAAGTTCAGTAACTGGAAGAGGTAAATACTTTCTTGATGGGCTGGAGTGGAAACCTTTCCACCATTGATATAAAGAGTGTTTTAAAGGGCCTTCCATTTCCACCTCACCTTCACTGACTAGTTGCCCAACCCCAGCAAATAGCAGATATATCACACTCCCATTTGACTTGCATTTAATCTCTCACAGCACAAGGCAAGACACATAGATGCCTAGTATATCCTACTGTATTAAGAGACAATGGTCATGCGGGGAATCATAGTGACATATTCCTCATAATTATATCTTTTTTCTGCTATCTCGTTTCTGCCTGTCATAGGTGGATTAATATTAAGATCATGAAATATCTAAAAGTCTGATCTTGACCACTTCCTGGTGTTCTGTATATTGATTTTAGATCGCTGCCATTTACGGCCGTGATTTTTGGCCATCTTACTCAGAGTCCCCCTCCGCTGTGCAGGACAAGAGGATTTTTCCCATCGATTAAAAATAAAAGAATTATCAGTGTTTAAAAAATGTTGAGATTCTCTCTCTTGAAGGCCACGCCCCTTCTGGAGGGACTATGAAACCCGGAAGTGTTGAGTACCTCAGTTTCTGCAAGATGGGGGAGCAAGAGGGTCATGTCTCTCAGTCTCAGCTGTGAATAACACTGAACACATGTCTACTAAAGTGTGGTTTTACTGAACTTGAGTGCCCTTAAAGTGGTTTGAAAATGAAAATGTGGTTGGTTTGAAATAAAGCAAATCAAATGGTTGTTGGTGGTGGTTGGTTTGAAATAAAGCACAGTAAATGGTGATTGGGGGTGGTTGGTTTGAAATTAAGCACAGCAAATGGTTGTTGGTGGTGGTTGGATTGAAATAAAGTACAGCAAATGGTGGTTGGTTTGAAATAAAGCACTGCAAATGGTTGTTGGTTTGAAATAAAACACTGCAAATGGTGGTTGGTTTGAAATAAAGCACTGCAAATGGTTGTTGGTGGTGGTTGGTTCGAAATGGCAAATGATTAAAGGTCGAAACTTGACAACTTCCTGTTTGCACTGCATATTGATTTTAGATAAAACGCTACCATTTACGGCTGTGATTTCAGGTGCAGAGGATTCTTCCCATCAATGAAATATAAAAGTGTTATTAGTGTTTAAAAAAATGTTGAGAATCGCTCTCGTGTCAATCTCGCCATGAAGGCCACGCCCCTTCTGGTGGGAGGGGGGAGGGATTATAAAACCCGGAAGTGTGGGTGTGGCTCAGTCTCTGCAAGATGGGGGAGGGAGAGGTCACGACTGTCTGAGCTGTGAATCAACTGAACACACTGTATGTCTACTGAACTGTTAGTGTGGTGTTTATGTGGTGTTTTGTGTGGTTTAATGGTGGTTTTACCCTGCTTGAAATGGTATCAAACTGCACTTGCATTTGGTGGCCCTGCACCCTGCTTGAAGTGGCATGAAACTGCACTTGCATTTGGTGGTCCTGCACCCTGCTTGAAGTGGTAGGAAACTGCACTTGAGTTTGGTGGCCTTAGGAAACTGCACTTGAGTTTGGTGGACTTGCACCCTGCTTGAATTGGTATGAAATTGCACTTGGGTTTGGTGGACTTGCACCCTGTATGGAGTGGTATGAAACTGCATTTGAATTTGGTGGACTTGCACCCTGCTTGAAATGGAATTTCAAGGAATAGCCTTGAGTCAACTGTCAGCCCACCAGCCGTGAGTGAGCTGCCAGCACATCAGGCTTGAGTGACTGAGCTGCCACCCCAAGAGTCCATTTGGCCCACAATGTCCATACTAACCTTTTGGAAACCAGTCCCTTCAGCCCATAACACCCATACTAGCACTCCAGAAAGCTCCCCCCACCACCCACTGGCCACCAATATTGGAATTGGCGGATAGGTGGAGTATTGCGTTGGGGGACCAGGCCTCCCGTGTGAACATGGGACCCAACGGGTCCCATTTAGTCTGGTTTAATATAAAACTGAACATGAAGATTGGGCCTTAGTTTCAATGTTTCAATTGAAGGATGATATTTGCAAAAATGCAACACTAATCTTGTGCTGCATTCAAATGCAGTGGAGGATCCTAAGGGGAATTGACAATATTGGTGTAGGGAAGATGTTTTCTTTTGTGGGCAAATCACAATCTAGAGACATAGAGTCACACAGTGTAGAAACAGGCCCTTCGGCCCAACTTGCCCACATCAGCCAAACTCCCACCTGCACTAGTCCCACTTGCCAGCGTTTGACCAATATCCCTCCAATCCAGGCCCATATCTTGCCTAAATCTGTCCATGTAGCTGCCTAATTGCTTCTTAAACATTGTGATAGTCCCTGCCACGACTACCTCCTCCAGCAGCTCGCTCCATACAACTACAACCCTTTGTGTGAAAAAGTTACACCTCAGATTCCTATTAAATCTCCAGCAATCATTGTTTAAAAAGAGTCATCCATTCAAGGCAGAGAAAAGGGGACTATTTCTCTTTGGCATTCTCTTCCTCGAAGGACATAGCCTCTGAATATTTTAAGACAAGGGGAAGATAGGCTCTAGATAAGCAAGGTTGTGGGCAGGATATGAGGTTACAATCAAATCAGTCTGAGTCAATGGGCTGAGCAGCTGATTCCTACTTCAGATGTGTATAATAATCAGGGGAAGATGTTTAAATTTAAGATTTGACCAATAACCAATATTCTAATTGGTCATTTGACATATTCCTGTGTGGGACATCAGGACTTACAAACTAAACACTGAATTTCCCTAATGAGATAATTTGTTCAAAAATGAAATAATGTGTCTCAGGCACGTTACTATCGGTTTAAGGGTGTGGAAATCATTCTGTGAATACAATCCTCTCTTTCTGCCAATAATTTCTGACAACTGACTTGAAGCCATAACTTATGATTCAGAGGCATAAATGTTAGCCACTGAGCCAAAGGAGCACTTCAAGACTCACTGTTATGGACAGTTAACTGGTAGGAAGGAAATTCTATTCCATCAGTCTAGACTGTTTAACATCAAGGTTCGAGAAAGATTAACAGTTTTAAATCATGGCTAATTTAATTGAGATTCAATTTCAAAAGAACACATAGTTACGACTGCAAAAGTATAATACTACTCATAAAATTGCAAATGGAACCAGACCCAATGGATAATGAAAATGCACCATAGAAAGCATTTTATCAGGATACATCACAGCTTGGTTTGGGAACAGCTCCATCCAAGACTGCAAGAAATTGCAGCAAATTGTGGATGCAGCACAGGTTCCCCTTTCCCATCTTCTCCCCCTCCTGGTTCCAATGCCCATCATCCCTCCCTTATTTGGTTCCGTTCTCCTCCCCCACCTTGTTCCACAAGCCTATTTTCTTAATCCTTATGTTTCCACCTATAACCTACCAACGTATGTCTCAACACTCCCCCCCACCCCACAACCTGGTTTCATCTGCCCATCGTTCGGCTCTGTCCAACTATCACCTGCCCGCCCCTGCCTCATTTCTCTCGCTCTCCTCTCTCTGCACTCTGTCCTGATGCAGGCTTTCACTCCAAAACATAAGCCATCCTTTTATCTCCATAGTTGCAGCATGACCCATTGAATTCTTCCAGCATTTTATTTTTCAGAAGTCTTTGAAATGATAGAAGGTTTTTTTTAATGCACAATGTTAAAATGTATTGAAAATACCCAATAAATGTCATTATTGGTAAGATTCTACCCACAAAAAATAATTTCATTGTTCCTAGAATTTTTTTTGAATGCAAGTACTGATCTAAGCTTTTTGGATCATTCATTATTATTCTTCAATGACTATTATTTGATTAAAAAAAATATTTTATTGCCAAGCGTAGTTTAACACAAGAGTATTCTGGCCACGGTAATAATGCATGAAATGTTTAGTACAGTCAGTACTGATTGGTTGTCATTTATGTTATGATTCATAAATATGCATAAGATGATATACAGGCATTTGACAATCTATCATCAGACGAAATAGATATGGTACAAAAGATCCCAGACTGATGCTGGTTTCGCATACAGATGAGACAAATAACACTTCAATAAAAATTGCCATGCCATCATAAGATAATATTAGACCTATAACCTTTTGCAGCCTGTTTAAATGTCATTTTGCATTATTTGCTTGCCAGCATTAAAAATGGGACAGAAACCGAAGACAGTTTGCAATTAGCTAATGTTGTGGCTATTCACAACAGTATCACCGGGTCCAAAAGACTCTACCTTTATCTTGCACAGTAAACAAACTAATTAAAAACACTGAAGATAGACACAAAAAGCTGTACTAACTCAGTGGGACAGGCAGCAGCTTTGGAGAGAAGGAATGGGTGACGTTTTGGGTCGAGACCCTTCTTCAGATTGGTTAGGGATAAGGGAAATGAGAGATATAGACAGTGATGTGGATAGATAAAGAACAATGAATGAAAGATATGCAAAAGAATAACGATGATGAAGGAAACAGGCCACTGGAAGCTGTTTGTCGGGTGAAAATAAGAAGCTCGAGCGACGAGTGGGGAAGGGATAGAGAGAAAGAGGGAATGGCAGGGCTACCTGAAGTGAGATAAAACAATATTCATACCACTGGGCTGCAACCTATGTGAAATATGAGATGCTGTTCCTCCAATTTGCGTTTAGCCTCACTCTGATAATGGAGGAGACCGAGAACAGAAAGGTTTTTGTAGGAATGGGAGGCATAGGAGTCTGAAAACCATGACCATTAGGTTCAAGAATGGCTTCTACCCAACAACCATCAGGTTCTTGAACACTGCAAAACACTAAGCTACAAACTTTAGATAGTCTTTGGTTGCACAAAGAACTTCAGGCATTTTTGCATTAGCATTTGGGTTATTAATTTATTGTTTATTTTTTGTTTATTACTTGTTATCTATGAATATTGTATTTACAGGCATGTTTTGCTGCTGCAAGTAAGAATTTAATTGTTCCGCAGATGGTACATATGGCAACTCTTGAATCTTAGTTTGGAAGATAATGATGCAGGCATTAATGTAACTTTTAATAAAAGGTTTGAAAGCAGAATTTGTGATAAAACTCATAAATATCTCACCTACATCCTGACTTCAAGCATAATTCCCTACTTCGGCTCAGTGGCATTATCAGCAAACGTAAAGACAGAGTTGGTGTTCCACACAGTCATGGGTCTACAGGGGGGAGAGCAAGGTATTGAGCACAAAACCCTGAGGGTCAGGGTGGAGGAAATATTAGGACCGATTCTAACCAACTGAGGTATGCCAGCAGGGCCGGCCTTAGGCCGATTGGACCGATTTTTCCAAATTGGGCTCCGCGCCCGGGGGGGGGGGGCCACATTAATTTTCCGTATTTCATATGGAAATACAAATTTGCTTTGTTAAATAAAGATTTTATTAAAAAAACATTCGCCATACGGATTTTTTTTACAAAACGAACATGGATAACAACCGCTGTGGATAACAAACCATGTGTTAACTACGACTGTAGCACTTGTTAACAGCCAGTAGTTAACAAGTAGTTATACAATGGGTCATCAATGCATCGATCCACATTCCTCAGTAAGTGCAAGTGTGTTTTGACTCGCTGTCGCCGAAGCGGCCGAGACCCTGGTCTGGACGGGGGGGGGGGGGGGGGGGCCCGCATTTAATTTTCCGCAGATGGTTCATATGGAAGAGAGGAGGGGGGGGGGAGAGAAGAGAGGAGGGGGGGGGGGGTAGTACCGTGCTCTGGGGGGATGTGGGAGTCTCACAGCCCCCACCAGACTACCATGTCCAGGCGCAAACAGGGCAGCAAGCCCCAGCACAGCAGCGAACACAGCCGTGAGCATTCAACGCTAAACGCCGGGAGCGGGCAGGCGGGCCGTGTGTGAGTGAGGGGGGAGGGGGGGACGAGAAAGGGTCAGATTTGTATGAAATCGGCGGCGTACCGGCCCACTCTTGGTCGGGGGGGATAAAGTTAAAAGACCTGAAGCAGAAACGAAAGACAACAGGTCGGCTAAGTGTGAGAGGGAGACATCCTGTGGATAAACATATCTGGGGGTTGTGTTAACTCATTCAGTGCCGGTACAATAGCAGACCAGGTTGGAGGGTTGAGTCTGTGTTAACAATGGTGTTGGGGTTAAAGTCTGGGCCGGGATACGGGTGGGATATAACCGTGTGTTTTTGTGTGTGTGTGTGTGTCTGTCTGTCTGTCTGTGTATGTTTCTGTCTGTGTGACTGTGTCTGTGTATGTTTATGTGTGTGTGTTTCTGTGTTTCTGTGTCTCTGTGGCTGTGTGTGTGTCTGGGTGTGTCTCTGTCTGTGTGTGTGTATGTGGGGGGGGGCAGTGGAGAGACAGAGAGAAGGGGGATTTTCAGTTTGCAAACCACACGTTTTCAGTTAAGAGTTGGACACGATTTCTGTCAATACGAGCAGCTCACGGAGCAGAGTCAGAATGAGAAACACTGCTCGGCTCACACACACACTCGTGGAGTGAACTGTAGATATAAACGTGGCTGGGGGTAGAGGAGTGGGGAGGGGGGAGAGGGAGAGAGAGAGAGAGAATTGGAGAGAGAAGAGAGAGGAAGGGAGAGAGAGGGGGGGGGGAGAATGAGAGGGGGGGGTGAGAGAGAAAATTGGAGAGAGAAGAGAGAGAGAGAGAGAGGAAGAGAGAGAGAGAGAGAGAGAGAGAGGGAGAGGGGAGAGGGAGGGAGAGAGAGAGGGGGGGAGGGGGGGGGGGAGTGGGAGAAGGAGAGGGAGAATTGGAGAGAGAGAATTGGAGAGAGAGAATTGGAGAGAGAGAGAGTTCTCCCTTCTGCCTCACCACCACTGTTGGCTGCCCTTTGTGAGGTGATTGGAGACCAAAACCAGTTACCCTTTAGATCTCCCTCTCCTTACCTCTCACTACCGCCCTCCCCCTCCTCCTCCACCCTTCTTTAGAGAGGGGGGGGGGGAGGATGAGGGAAGGAAGGGGGGAGAGGGTGGAGGGGAGAGAGGAGTATGCCTTTTTGTAACAAAAGTTTGTAACATTGCTAGAAAATGTACCTGCATCTTGGAGGCCGAAGGTTAGGCTGTTAGCCAAGAAAGATAGACTTTGTTATCCCTCAGGAATGTCAAGAACGATGTTGCTGTACTGAGGTATAGCCAAGTCTATCCCTTATTGCTAACAGCTGATGGGAAGTGGTTGTAAAGTGGGAAGCGGCTGTAAAAGGACAGCGCTGCTGGGGGGGGGGGGTTGTTCCTTTCAGAGCGTGTGGGTAGTCTGTCCAGGGGTAAAGTTGCGGGGAGGGCAGGAACGTTGGGAAGGAGGGGGTCGGCCGGGGATCATCCGGCTCAAGAGCGGGTCAGCGGGCGATGGATAACAGGACAGCGGGCGGTGGAGCTTACTCCATATGTCAGTGCGAGTAACCTCAATTGATCCCTTGTTTGCGCTGACACATGAGGAAGCTCCACTGCCGGCTGTGATGTTATCCATCACCCGCTGACCCTCTCCGCTCTATGGTCTTTGCTCTTGAGCTGGTCCTCTCACTGTTCAGACGGAGAGCACTGCCAGAGGTGAGCGGGCCGGCAGAAGGCGCTGAGATGGCAGTCAGTTCCACTGTCCGGTGATGGAGGCCGCTCGTAGGCGAGCTGCTTACCTCCCCGGCCACAATGCAGTAGCTCCGTGCCCGGAGCGCCTTGGCAGCGGTGAGTGAGTGTTACTGGCATGAACCCGACCCCCTCCTACTCAACGCTCCTGCCCTCCCCGCAACTTTACCCCTGGCTAGACTCCCCACACGCTGTGAAAGGAACTCTCCCCCAAATTGTCATATTACTCATGACACGTGACTCATTTATAATTATTCATTTAGATGTCTATGAAAACTTTTCCCAATTGGGCCCCGCACCTTCTAAGGCCGGCCCTGTATGCCAGGCAGGATGACAAGAACCAGTTGTAGATGGGGGCCCGAAGGCTAATGTCCAGGAGTTTAGAGATAAGCTTTGTTCATATTATGGAGACATGAAGAAATGCAGATGCTGGATTCTTGAGTAAAACACAAGTGTTGGAGTAACACAATGGGTCAGGCAGCATCTCTGGAGGACATGGATAAGTCAGGCAGCATCTCTGGAGGACATGGATAAGTGACATTTTGAGTTAGGACCCTTTTTCAGTTCCGTATTATGGTGTTGAAGGCTGATCTGTAGTGAATAACATCCTGACAAAGGTGTTCTTATTGTCAGGGTGAGGTGGGAGATTGCAACCTCCACATGGTCCATTTGTCAGGGTAATCAAAGCTGAAAATAGAGCAAGGTGCATGGCATGCTCCATAGTTCATATTTTTCCTGAATACAAATTGCAGTGTCTAGATCATCCGGGCCACACGTATGAGCCATTACCAATTTTTCCAAAGTACTTCATCATGGTCAATGTGGTGGTGGTGATTGATACAGGGCACTTCATTTTTACAAGCAAGTGAATCACAAAACCCCAATGCATAAATGCAAAAAGTGGAATGGGTGATAGAATGTGAATGTGTATCGCAATTCATCTGTATGACCAGATGCAAGTATAAAGCTTACTCTTCAAAAAGGCCGTCATGCTTAACATCGCAATAGGTCCACAGCAGACCATAGCCTGGCCCTAAACTCATCTCTGGAACACCTAGACAACAAAGATGCCTATATTAGACCATTATTTATTGACTATAGCTCTATAGCCTCAACACCATAATTCCATTCAAATTCATCACCAAATTTCTTGACAGGAATCATCAGCCTCCTCTGCCACTGGAGCCTTTGCTTTCTGACCCCCAACCACAATTAGTGAGGATAGATGACAACACCTCCTCCACAATAATTGCACATTGTGCTCTGCAAGGATGCGTTCTCAGTCCCCTACTATACCCCCTATGTACTTACATCTGTATGGACAAATTTGGCTCTAATGCCATCTACAAGTTTGCAGATGACACCACTGCGCTGGGCCTGAACATGAACAATGACTAGATGGAGTACACGAAAGAGATAGAGAGATAGCAACATGGAATCAAGACAGGAACCTTGTCCTCAATGTTAGCAAGGTAAAGGACGTAGTAATCGACCTTATGAAGCATAAGTGTGCATGCCCCAATCAGCATCAATAGTACCAGAGTGGAAATGCTTGAGAACTTCAAGTTCCTTGGCGCTAATATTACCAATGATCTGTCGTGGACCAACCATATTGACATGACAGCCAAGAAGGCACACCAACACCTTTACTTCTTGTTAAGACGGAGGAAACTCAGCATGTCTCTAATGAGTCTTACAAACATCTACAGATGCACCAAGCAAGCATACTCAGGTTGCATCACAGCTTGGTTTGGGAACAGCTCTGGCATAGACTGCAAGAAATTGCAGAGTTGTAAATGCAGCACGGTCCATCACACAGACCAGACTTTAAAGTTAACTGTTAAAGATACAGCATGGAAACAGGCCATTGGGCCCACTGAGTCAAGATAACACACTAGTTCTGTTATCCCACATTCCCGTACATGTGGGGTGATTTACAGAAGCCAATTAACCTACAAACCCACACGTCTTTGGAATGTGGGAGGAAATCAGAGCACCTGGCGAAAACTTATGGAGTAACAGGGAAAATGTACAAAACTCTGTACAGACTGCAGCCATAGTCAGGAGCTAACCCAGGTCTTTGGCGCTGGGACGCAGCAACTCTACTGCTGTGCTATTGTGCCACCTCTTCTTCTCCCTGTTCCCATTGAGCAGAAGGTACAGAAGTTTGCAAGCACACACACCACCACAATAACTAACTGCTCTTCCTCTCTGTTATCAGTCTTTGAAGAGCCCTTCCATAACTTCGGGAACTATCCAATTCACCTCCACTCCATTGCAGATATTGTACTTTGTGTATGGAACTGTTGAACTACAATGCTGAAAACTATATTCTACACTTTGTATATTCCCCTTAGCTCTACTTGAGTTTGACTTGATTCTATTTATGTATAGTTTTATGTAATCTGATTGGATAGCATGCAACACAAAGTTTTTCACTGTTCCTCGGTACATGTGACAATAGTAAAACTAAACGATAGAGGTTAAAACTGAAAATGTTAAGACCAAGTCAATATACTTTTCCAGGGAGGAATATCAAGGGATAAAGATGTATAGATGGAATGGTGGTCCAAGTCTGCCTTGATCTAACTTAATGGTTAAAGTTGAAGGTGCACAACACTTTAACCTTGTTCCAAAATTTATAATGATGCATCCTTGGGACATTTGGTGGAACCTCTTATGTTGTCCAGTGTCTAAATAAAATGAATATTGCTGTTAGGATTGACTAAAAAAGGGAATAAGAAAAATGCAAGGGAGAATACAGGAAAAGATGAATGATGATTATAATGGGAAAAAAAAGTTAATAATCCACGCATATGCCTGACAAATATGGAAAATTGCCCAGGGATGCCTAGCCCATAATACATAGGGCAATTTTAATTCAACTTAATGGCATCCAATCAATTTACTGAAAATCATCAGCAAAGTGAAGAAGTACATTACCAACAGTGTTTGTAAGCATTAATAACCTTGAAGGCATACAACCGAACAGGAAAAGTGACCCAGGAGAAATGAATAAAAGAACCTTAAGGGGCTGTCCCACTTTCACGACCTAATTCACAACCTTCTTTACTCGTGGACATTTTTCATCAGGCTAGAAAAACGCCCCGACCTACTTGATCCCACGAGTACCTAAGACTAGCATCATAACCTACCTACGACATACCTACGATCTCGTGACGACCATGCTGTAAGTATGAGTCAAGGGCAAACTCGACAGAGGTGAATTAGGTCGTGAAAGTGGGACAGGACCTTTACAAAATGGGCAGAAATAGCTGTAGGCCTGAGGATTGAGAGAATTTTAGGAGGACCAAGAAACTGATTAAGATAAAGGAAGATAGAATAAGAGTAAAGTTACAAGGAACATTGCGACAAATTAGAAAAGCTTCTAGATGTATTTAAAAAATATACCTGTAGACTACAATGTGGGTCCCTTACAGACGGAAACAGAACTCATATTGGGTATTAATGAAATTGTAGAGGAATTAAGTAATTAGTTTGTGTCTCTCTTCATAGAAGAGCCAAAGTATGTCAACTGTACAAGAGAACCCGAGGTTGTGCTGGAATGAGAAACTGAAGGAAATAAATATTAGTTTAAAAATAAGTTAACAAGATTCAAATTTGACAAAGACTAAGGAGCTGATGATCTACAGTCTAGAGTTTTGAAGAAAGTAATTGTGGAAATAGCAAGCACTCCGTTTTCATCATGCAAAATTCAACATAAGCTCTGGAATTGTTTCTGAAGATTGAAGAGCAGCAAATGTGACCCCTAGAAAGGAGGTGGAAAGAAAAGAATGGACCTGCACATCTAAAGTCAGCAATAGGGAAAATACTAGAATCAATAATGAAGGAGTGAGTAATGGAACACGTTGAGAAGATAAAATAATTAAGTAGAGTCAGCATGGAGCTATAAAAAGGAAAATTATACTTGGAGTACTTTGTGGAAGTGATTACTACCCAAGGGGAAAACATTTGATGTGCTGAATTTGGATTTCCAGGGGGGGGGGGGGGGGGGGGGGGGGGGGGGGGGGGAGGGTGGAGACATGATGACACAGATTGAGAATTGTCCTAATTTGGCAGACTATGACTAGCCGTTTATTGCAGGGATTGGCACTTGGGCACCAGTTAGTTAGTACAATCTGTATACATGATTTGGGTGAGGTGACCAGATATCCTATTTCAAGTTTGCTGATTAAACAGAACAGGGTTGTGGGTAGAGAGAAGAATGTAAAGACACTTCAAGAAGATATGAACAAGCTGAGTGAATGTGCAAGAATGTGGCAAAGACAATATCATGTGGAAAATGTGGTCACTTACTTTGGTGGGAACGGGGGGGGGGGGGGGGGGTGTGGAAGAGGGAGAACAAAGGGGGACCTGGCTCCAATACTCTGTACACTGTCGTCACCCTTATTTGGCAACTTTTGCATAACTTGGGTATGCAAAGAATTTCACAGTGACTTGTCACATGTGACAATAAAATATTCATTCATTCATTGCTGCACAAAACAGAAAACTGGGATATTTTTTAGATGGTGACATATTGGGTAATATTAATATTCAAAGGGACCTAGGAGTCCTTGTACACAAGTCACTCACTGACAGCTAATGTGCAAGTGTCGCAGTAGGCTAATAACATGGTGACTTTATTACAAGAGGATTTAGGCATAGGAGGAAAATCATGTCCTAATGAAATTATATAGTTGCTCATGGAGTTTGCACTTGGAGTGTGACATCATGTTTTGATTTCCTTACTTAAAAAAGGATACTCTCGCTACAGAGTGAGTGCAGCAAAGATTGACAAGACTGGTTCCAGGGGAGGTTATGGAGGCTCAGTCACTGAGTTCATTCAAAACCAAAATCAATACATTTCAGGATAATGGTGAATCAAGGGAAATGGTGATAAAGCAAGAAAATGCTGCTGACACAGCAGATTTCTTTTCCTTCCATATCCCAAGGATGTGCGGGTTTGTAGTTTAATTGGCCTTCATAAATTGTGATTGATGGTCAGCGTGGACTTGGTGGGCCAAGGGTCCTGTTTCCCTGTTGTATCTTTAAAGCAATCAATCTGCCATGATCTTAATAAATACCGATGCAGGCTTGAATGAAGGGCCAAATGGGCTCCTTCTTGTCCCGTGATGCATGTTCATATGATGTAGACTTGCACACAGAACAAGGCTGCAGACCACTCTACAAATGTGTTTGATCCAAACGAATGAAAGCAGAGTCCCACAGCAAGGTGAGAGGAAGTCCCTTTGACTCAAGGCAGCATTTGGTCAAGTATGATATCAAGGAGCACAACTGAAGTCTACAGGAACAATGGGGAAGGTATCACTGGCTGAACCCGAAATGTCAACTATTAATTGTTGCCAGATATGCTGCCTGACCTGCTGAGTTACTCCAGCCTTACTCCAGGCTAGAGTCATACTCTGCAGAAATGATTGTAATTTTAAAAGTATACTCATCTTGCTGCATGAACTCTTTAGGGGGCCAGTCTACTTCAGCTGCGTCATTATATACGATGCTTCCATCATGAGGGCAGGTGGAAATCCTTGCTGATCATTGCACAATGTTCAAATCCTCTGGCATCTCTGCAGTAAATGAATGAGTCCACGTTTGAAAGCAGCAAGATCTAGACAACATTTAGGCGTCGGTTGTTGTGTGGCAGGTAATGTTCGCTTCCCAAATAATTCCACATGCCACAATCATTATTGTCTGGATTTTATTTCTGCTGTGCCTTCAACTAGTTGTGGTGGTGGAAACAAATGTAATTTATTTTCATGGGATGCCATCGCTGTGATAATATTGGCCTAGCCGGTGAAATATGAATTAGCAGGGAAAACCTATCTCAGAAGCACACAGGAGACAATGTTTCTTTTTGTTGCAGCCTCTCACAATCCATCAGTTGGACTTCAAAACTTCACCTGTGGCTTGTTATCTCGTAAAGTGATTGAGGGAAGACGTGGGAGCAGGAACACAGGCCTGCTCTTGCATACTACCTTGACCAATTTATGAACTGCTCATCTAATGTGTCAACAACATTTTATTTACTTTATCTCCATATCCCTTGATTCACTATTGTCCTAAAGTGTATTGATCTCTATGTTGAATGAACTCAATGACTGAGCCTAAATGGAACTATTTGACTTATTTTACCTGATCGTCATTGAAGCCTATCTTATCTTTACTTGCACTGTGAATGACATTGAAGCAGACCATCTGTTGTATACTTGTTTATGAAATCTTGTCTGAAGTACCCTTTAATGCAGTTTGGTTGTCATATTTACATTGTGATTGTATTAAAGTAGGATTTCATCTGGGATGTGAATTAAGCTTTGATGGTTTGATAGTAACACAATCTAATTTATTAAAACTTAGAATTCAAACATACAAGATTTTACCTTCATCAATGTGGTTTCCACAATGTACTTTGCTATGTATTAATGATGTTTAAACATATGTAATGAGAAAATATTTATAATTTGGTAATTACAGAGATTTTCCGGAGCATGGCCAACATGTGGATTGTTTAGAAGAACTTCAGTGGCACTGTGGTAGAGTTGCTGCCTTATAGCAACAGAGATCCATGTTCGATCCTGACTATGGGTGCTGTCAGTACGAAGTTTGTAAGTTCTCCCCATGACCGCTTAGGTTTTCCTGGGTGCTTCTTTTTCCTCCCACACACCAAAGCCGTACATGATTGTAGGTTAATTGGTTTCAATATAATTTTGATGAGGAAATGGAGATCGTCCCAGAAGCTGATGATGACTGACATGCAATCCATCAAATTGCTGCACACCCTGTAGCAATGAGAATTTACCCATCATTGCTGAGATTCACATTTGAAGACTCAAACCAGAATTAACGGATGGAGATGCAAGGAACTAGAGGTGCTGGAATTTTGGTGAAAATACAAAGTGCTTAAGTAACTCAGCAGGTTAGACAGCATCTCATGAGGACATAAATTAGTGATTTTTGGGTCAAGGCTCTTCTTCTGTCTAATTGTGGTAGGGGGAGAAAATTGGAAGAGAGGGTTCACACAGAGAGTGGTGAATCTCTGGAACTCTCTGCCACAGAGGGTAGTTGAGGCCAGTTCATTGGCTATATTTAAGAGGGAGTTAGATGTGACCTTTGTGGCTAAGGGGATCAGGGGGTATGGAGAGAAGGCAGGTACGGGATACTGAGGTGGATGATCAGCCATGATCATATTGAATGGCGGTGCAGGCTCGAAGGGCCGAATGGCCTACTCCTGCACTTAATTTCTATGTTTCTATGTTTCTAGGAGGGGGTAAGACAAAGTTTGGATAGAAATGGGTGGATACAGGTGAGGGGGGAATTAAGGAATGTTTCTATTAAACATAGAAACATAGAAATTACGTGCAGGAGTAGGCCATTCGGCCCTTCGAGCCTGCACCGCCATTCAATATGATCATGGCTGATCATCCAACTCAGTATCCCGTACCTGCCTTCTCTCCATACCCCCTGATCCCCTTAGCCACAAGGGCCACATCTAACTCCCTCTTAAATATAGCCAATGAACTGGCCTCAACTACCCTCTGTGGCAGAGAGTTCCAGAGATTCACCACTCTCTGCGTGAAAAAGTTCTTCTCATCTCGGTTTTAAAGGATTTCCCCTTTATCCTTAAGCTGTGACCCTTTGTCCTGGACTTCCCTAACATCGGGAACAATCTTCCTACATCTAGCCTGTCCAACCCCTTAAGAATTTTGTAAGTTTCTATAAGATCCCCTCTCAATCTTCTAAATTCTAGAGAATATAAACCAAGTCTATCCAGTCTTTCTTCATAAGACAGTCCTGAAATCCCAGGAATCAGTCTGGTGAACCGTCTCTGCACTCCCTCTATGGCAATAATGTGTCCTTCCTCAGATTTGGAGACCAAAACTGTACGCAATACTCCAGGTGTGGGTCTCACCAAGACCCTGTACAACTGCAGTAGAACCTCTCTGCTCCTATACTCAAATCCTTTTGCAATGAAAGCTAACATACCATTCGCTTTCTTTACTGCCTGCTGCACCTGCATGCCTACCTTCAATGACTGGTGTACCATGACACCCAGGTCTCGCTGCATCTCCCCCTTTCCCAATCGGCCACCATTTAGATAATAGTCTGCTTTCCTGTTTTTTGCCACCAAAATGGATAACCTCACATTTATCCACATGTATACTGCATCTGCCAAACATTTGCCCACTCACCCAGCCTATCCAAGTCACCCTGCAGTCTCCCTAGCATCCTCCTCACAGCTAACACTGCCCCCCAGCTTAGTGTCATCCGCAAACTTGGAGATATTGCCTTCAATTCCCTCATCCAGATCATTAATATATATTGTAAATAGCTGGGGTCCCAGTACTGAGCCTTGGGGTACCCACTAGTCACTGCCTGCCATTGTGAAAAGGACCCGTTTACTCCTACTCTTTGCTTCCTGTTTGCCAGCCAGTTCTCTATCCACATCAATACTGAACCCCCAATGCCTTGTGCTTTAAGTTTGCATAATGGTGTAGTGGGGTTTGACAAGAACATAGTATATATTAGATGTCTAAAAACCACAGCCTTCAATCATGCACGTTCAACAAATACAGACGGCTAAATTTGATTCGTTTTGTTGTCGGGCTTTTTGTGGGTGTGGTGCCTGGATATAAATTGGATCTTTGGCCATTCATGTTATTGCAGTAGGAATAGTCAAGTCAGTTAAACAACCTCGACTGACTGTGTATGGCAAAGTTCAGAGATGAAGTTCAGCTCACATTAAACCAGGGCAGAATAAAACCAAATGAGGGAAGTTGGTGTTCCTTCCTCTACTGTAAAGGCAGAGACCTGGTGGTGTCAAAGATTCTATATGGTTCACATTCATTTAATGCAGTGACTGACAAATTTGTGTCCTCACTATGATTCAAAGGGTTTTTTTGTGGAACTCTGCCTTTAGTATTAGGATTGATGTACTCATAAAATATTGGCACGTTACATTGACTAACAGCCGACAGATAGATGTACCTGGATTTTACACACCCGGTGGCCTGTTTCAATGTAAAGTCACGGGGAGAAAGTACAGACAGCACCTGTAGTCAAGATCAAACCCGGGTCTCTGGCGCTGTATGGCACCAACTCTACCGCTGCACCCCTGTGCCGTCTCCTAATGCTGTGGCTATTGATGTGCAATTATAGTTGGAGCAGCCACCTCAAGTGTGTTCCTAACTTCAAAACTATTGTGGAAGTAAAACATGTTAAGTCTGTGTGGTGAGTCCTACCGAGGAACATTGGAGAAGTTACTTCTCAGAGGCTTAATAATTATCTCAGAATGTACCCCACCATTCAGAAGGGGCCTTAAGTCTCTTTCTCGTTCTTCAACAATTTGAAAGGCATCTTGCAAACAATAAAGAGAAATCCCTGAAAGGGACCACACCAACACGCATTTTTGAAAAACTTCAAAACACCAAAATAATGAATGTAAAATTAAGAATGGGATGACAGAAAGTCAGTGCTGGAGTATTTTGTAGCATGCTATTTGACAAGGGCATGCATCAATAAGTACTTGGTGCGTTTTTAAGATATTGATGTAGAGAAGGCTTTATTACGGTAAAATTATATTTTTTCGCCCAAGTGTGATGTAATCCATGTAAGATTAGTTTGGAGTTATCTGGTGTTTATTCTTGCTCTGACTTCAGCCAGCTGTGTAGGCTAGAAACTGAAACAACTTAGAATCGAAGAAACATCATAAGCCTTCAGCAAACATTGGAGAATAGAAACCAAACCATCTTATGTTTAAAGGGAAGTTGTGTCATGGCAATATCAATCCTACCAGTATAAATTAGTAAACTGGGGAAATACATCCAACAGGATAACATAGTCCATAGAACAGTACAGCACAGGACTAGGATAACAACAGGACAGTACAGCACAGGACTAGGTCTTAAGATCCAAGGTCTTGAAATGTATACTTTCCCCCAAGGCAGATATAGTTGATATGCTTAAGGAGCAACAAGTCATAGTCAAAGGGTATGCAATATATTAACCATTAATTTCAAGAATACAAGCAATAACCAGCCTTCACATTACTTTCAGATCTAACTTACAAGCAGTAATTGGTTTTGAAATTCCAAGGGCAGATGTGCAAACAGATATTTGTTTCACTAAAAATTGACAAGACAATATTTACTCTTATACCCTGTTAAACATTGGGACAAAACAAATGTAACATGATCATGAAACATTTTTAGATATACACAAAATGCTGGAGTAACTCAGGTAGCATCTCTGGAGAGAATAGGTGACGTTTCGGGTCAAGACCCTTCTTCAGACAGTCTGATGAAACGTCACCCATTACTTCTTTCCAGAGATGCCTCCTGTCCCGCTGAGTTACTCCAGCATTTTGTGTCTATCTTCGATTTAAACCAGCATCTGCAGTTCTTTCCTACACAAAATGTTCTCATGTGCTTTACCAAATGTACAGACAATAGAAAATCGAATCCCTGGCCATGAATACACTGAGAGTGATGTGTGATATCCATGGATACTGAAGAACAACAGATAAAGTTCTAGGCATTGGAAAGAGGCATCAGACATCTTGAGCTAAGATAATTTGCATGATAGCAGCATAACTTTCCCAGAGTGGAAATGTTGCCACTCATCACATCCAACATGATCTCGATCATATTTGTTCTGTCAAACAGGGTTCTTTGCATATCCAGAGACCCTGATTAAAAGAAAAACTGGATGTTTTGAGAATCTTGGTTTTCCTTTAGAATATCGATCTGAACTACCTTGTCTCAACAAAGATGTTTGAATATTTAGAATCGGTTTTTGCTCCTTCAGGTGCTCCCATTGTAAATGTGTAATTCTATAGAGCCACCTGTCCGCACAAAATATTGAGGTAATCTACATGTTATTAGCCATGATCATATTGAATGGTGGTGCTAGCTCGAAGGGCTGAATGGCCGACTCCTGCACCTATTTTCTATGTTTCTATAACTTGAATTTATACTTTATTACCAGTTCTTATCTTGGTACCTAAAAGTTTAAAAACATATTCTGATATGTTTAAGATTCATACAGGGTCTCTCTTGTGTGATTGCTTATGAGAAATAAAGACTTGGTTGGTACATCTGCAGCTCCAGACTCCAGTGGCTCTTCGTAACGCAACAGATGAAATTCGCCATTGCCTTCAATGAATCAATACAGCCCTTAGTCAAATGAGGAAAAGGGAGACAGAAGATCAGGACCTCAGAACTGGTACAAATCTTATGGTTTACCTGGCAACAGTGATTTCTGCGCTTACAGGCTTACAAAGTCCTGCAAATTCACTGGAAGGATAAGTGAACTGGAATGTCAGTGGCCTCTCTCGTCAGTATCATAGTTCAGGGACCCTCATTACATTCAGTCAGCTCTACTGGATTGGCGATAGCTTTTGCACAAATTCTATTCTAAACTTTGTTATGGGAAGG
The DNA here is from genome assembly GCF_028641065.1 of Leucoraja erinaceus. Classification (NCBI taxonomy): domain Eukaryota; kingdom Metazoa; phylum Chordata; class Chondrichthyes; order Rajiformes; family Rajidae; genus Leucoraja; species Leucoraja erinaceus. The sequence continues at coordinate 71,249,156 of NC_073377.1, read as the reverse complement.
GGTAACTCGTCAGACAGAGAATAAGGGTGTGCTCAAAGGCTCTTGAAGAAATGCAATATCCCCATTGACCCAGGAATCTCTGGCCCCATTCCAATTCCTTCTCTCCGCAGATGCTGCCTGTCCCGCTGAGTTACTCCAGCACCTTGGGTCTATCGTCAGTTTAAACCAGCATCTGCAGTTTCTTCCGACACAATCTCAGGCTCATTTTCACTCAAAGCACAAAGAATAGATAGGGTGAACACACGATCTTTTTTCCCCAGAGTAGAGAAATCAAGAACTAGGCATAGATTTAAATTGAGATGGGAAAGATTTAATAGAAACCTGAGCGGCAACCTTTCAATGCAGAGGGTGGTGGGTATGTGGAACAAGCTGCCAGGGGAAGTAATTAAGCTTGGAATATTGTCCAAATACGGGCAAATGAGATGAGTTAGACGTTGCTTCTTGGTCGGCTGGGAATGTGTTGGGCCGCAGGTTCCGGTTTTGAGCTGTATGACTCTATGTCAATGACTTGTGAAGGAGCAGTTGAGATGGTATTGATAAATTCAAAGTCCATTTGTCTCTACTACACAGAAGCCTGGTGGTCTGAAGAAGGGTCTCGACCCGAAACGTCATCCATTCCTTCTCTCCAGAGATGTTGCCTGTCCCGCTGAGTTACTCCAGCTTTTTGTGTCTATCTTTGGTTTAAACCAGCATCTGCAGTTTGTTCCTACACGGCCTGGTGTAAATGACTGAGTGGATCACCAAACTGGCCACCTGCACAAACTGCCACCCTCATCAGCTATCTCCTACCCCATTTATGGAAGAATCTACAGCTCCCATATTGGCCTCTTCAGTCTTCTCAGATCCCACAAAATCAGAGTGGAAGCAAGTCATCCTTGACCCCAGAGATTGCAGATTAAGCCTACTATGTGCATGTAGATTTATCAAAGTGGGAACAGAGGGTATCAGGCAAAGTTGAAGTAGTAAAATAAAAAGTACTTTCAGTAATAAATTGTTATCCTGCTTTCTCCACTTGTTATGCAAACTTAATTTTTAATTGAAAAGGGGTTTCACCAATCTAATTACGAGTTGTTCAGATTATTGATAAAGCCCAAAATATTAAACTACTTTTTTTTGCAACCTTTCAGATAAAAATCAGAAGAAATCAAATGTAATAAACAAAAGGAAATTCCACTTTGCACGTGGTTGTTATATATACACATTTCAAAAGCCAAGTTGCTTTTAACTGGACCATAATGCTTAGCTGTTATTGAATCATCTTTGATGCTGATATATAGATACAGCACAGAAACAAGCCCTTTGGGCCACCAAACCTGCGCCATCAACCACCATTTACACTGATCTAATCCAATTTTATTCTGAAGCATCTGCAATTTTTTTCTTACCAATTTTATTCTCTTCACTTTCCCATCAACTCTCCCCAGATTCTACCCCTCACCGAAACAGAGTGGCAATTTACAGCAGTCAGTTAACCTGACATCTCGCACATCTTTGGGACATGAGAGTGGAAACAGAACATCCAGAGGAAACCCAGTTGGTCATAGGAAGAACGTGCAAACTCCACGTAGGCAGCACCCGAGGTCGGGATCCAACCCAGGCCTCTGACATTGTGAGGCAGTGGCTCTTATCAGCTGTGCTACTGTGCACACCCTATATGAAGTACAGATGTTGTAATTTGTACTATATTAAAAGTAATGAAGTACAGATGTTGTCATTTGTACTAAAGTATCAATGCCAAGAACAGTAACAAGGCAGTAGTGATTAATAATTGTGTAGTATTTAAACTAAATAGTCTGCCATTTTGATGGTTGCCATGTGAAATGTTAGTCTTTTCAAGATATGCCAAGTGTTTTTTCATATTTCCAATGTCATCACTCTTTTAATTCCATGTATCTAACTTGCAGCTTCAGTCTGCTGATCTTTTGTGCCTCTTCAGAATAAAACTGAATCTAACTACTAAAAGCGTTCCTGATACCTCCTTCCCAGTAGAAACATTTTCAACTGCGAGCACATCCTACCTTTCATGCAATTAGATACTCACTCGGTTGCCCCGTGGTGTTTGCTAAAACAAAAACTGGATACAGGTTGGAAAATAAAAACGAACTTGGTAGTTAGTTCAGCTGTTCTTTGGAAAACTTGTCGAGCACAAAATAACTGTTCAAAGAGAAACTTTTTTAGCTGCGCGAGTTAAAGGCAACGCCGATAATAGGGAGAGGGGCAGGGTGGACCAGTACCTGCACTCAGGTTGATGCTGTTGCTCTCTGCTGGCGGCGGGGATGTGAATGTGTTGTTGTACCTGGCGGGAGGAGGGTGGTCTGGGGCTGTTGCTCCGAGGTGCGACTGGGAAGCCGAAGCATAGGTCGATGTTGCTGGTGATGCCGCTCCCAGGACCAGTCTGGCGTTAGACACGCTCTGGTAAGAAGGATAATGTTGCTGCTGCTGCTGCTGCTGCTGCTGTTGCTGCTGGTGGTGGTGCTGATGGTGGTAGTGATGTGGCTGCTGCCCAGTGTTTATGGCAACCGGCGGATGGTGGTGACTCTGCTGGGGAGCTCCTCCTCCTGCTGCCGCGCCAATGGCCAGCTGCGGGATGTCCACCATGGTGGGTCTCTCGTACCTCCTGGCCATCATCGCCTTCTTCCCGGGGAAGGGTCTGAGCGCGTTGTAAGGGGTTCGCTGTTTGCACACTTTGGAGATGGTGACCGTGCGTAGTGTCTCGTCTTCCGCCTGATGCATCGCCTCGTCCATTGCAGCCGCCCGGTGCTGGTGCTGGTGCCGGTGCTGGTGCCCGGTGCCGGGAGGGGGAGCGGCGTCTACTTTGACGCTTGCACCGAGCCCGGCTCGCCGTCGCAAGCAAGGGCCGAGGGTGAGTGACAGCGCCGCTGACCTACGGCCGGGACAGGCACCAGCGGAGCGGCGCTCAGCCCTGCAGCAACCCAATGAGAGGCAGGCGTGGGCGGGACTTCTGCTCCAGCTGAAGCCGCTGTCTCTGATCTCTGTGTCTGACTGACTGCGCCTGGGCGCCTGTCACTGTGTCAGACTCACAGTTTCGGAGTCTCAGTCTGCTTGTGTCGGTGGCCCAGTCTATTTGTGTTTCCCCAACGGATGGGTCTCTGCGCCCCATTATGTGCCTGTGCGCACCAGTTATCCAGCATGTGTCTTTGCTTCCCACTTCATGTCTGCAAGTGTCTCAGCGTCTCACCATGTATCTGTCATTCTCTAGCATGTCTGTATTTTTCCATGTCATTGTCCCAGTAATTGTCTGTTATCCCCATTGTGTATGTTTCAACATGTGTCTGTGTTTGCCTGTGCCAATCTCCCTCTGTGTGCATGTGTTGTGTGTGAGTGTGTGTATGCACATGTCTCCCACAGAGCATCTGTGTGTGTGTCCCTCCGTTTATATCTCCAGCTATGTATTTATGCATCTCTATGTTGGTATTTCTGTTTGCAGGTACATGCCTGGCGTTTGCATGCTTCCCTAAGTTTGTATGTGTGAGATAGATCAATAGAAACCAGGCCCTCTGTCCACCAAGTTTGTGCTACTTACCACTCATTCACATTAATCTCATTTAAAAAATCTTCCCATCTTCTCATCAACTCTCCCCAAAATGTACCATTCACCTTCACAATTCCACATCTTTGTGATGTGGGGCGAATCCAATGGCAGGTGAACATGCTAAATACACACAGACAGTATCCAAGGTCTGGATTAAACCCAGGTCCCAGACACTCCTGTAGGGGTGGCACAGTGCAGGTTGTCCACGTGTGAGTCTTTGTGGAGGTTCAGTAAATCTTCCTCTTTCAGTGTGTATGAGCTGCTTCCTATCTGTGTAACATGACTGTTTATAATAATCTGAAAATAATCTACACAATGCCCTGTTAGCAAAAGCAAATAAGAGGACATGCAAACATACACAGGCAAAATTTCAAACAACCTGTTGCAGCTGAGTTTAAGGGTGTAACTTACCTGCCAGATCGACATCATTGACTAGTGAGGTGCCTGTAGAACATGGTAGTAGCATTGTGTATAACATTCAGTGGAGGTTGCAGTTTCGCAAAGGTTGAAAAAGCGGGCAGCTGGTTACAGCTGTACAACACCAGGTCCTTGAACAACACCCTTCCTTTGACATGCTGCAGGTTACAACCTACAGCACAAGGTTTTTGAGAGTCATCCTTTGACGTGCAGCTAGCTATAACTGTACAGCACAAGGTCTTTGAGAGTTATTTTATGAAGGTTAAATGCAAATAGGGGATTGAATAGCTTGTCGTTTTTACTGGATACTAGACCAAGTTGGGTCCCGTCCCCTCAAACGTGTGGTTGTGTGTGGGGGGGGGGGGGGGGGGGGGAGGGGGGGGGGGGGGGGGGCGTCGCACACACCCTAACCCACCCTTAATATTATATTAATATTATTCATTCGCGCCTTTTACCCCGTTCCCCGCCCTATCCACTCACGCATAACCCCCAACTGTGCAGGCGCGGCCAGAGAGGGGTGGGGGGTAGAGATGGTGGGGGGGTAGAGAGGGAAGGGGATGGGGTAGAGAGGGAGAGGGAGGGGGTTAGTGATTGAAGGGTGGGGGGGGGGGCATAACAGGGGAGGGTTGGTTCCTGAATGCAGTACCCCACAAGAGAGGGGAGGCATAGAGAAAGGGGGGACAGAGAGGGAGGGGGAAGAGAGAGGGAGGGGGGGCAGAGAGGGAGGGGGGGAGAGAGGAGGGGGGGGGGGGCAGAGAGGGAGGGGGGGCAGGAGAGGGGAGGGGATTCCTGAATGCAGAGAACACACAAGAGAGGGGGGGAGGGAGAGAGGGAGGGGGGGGGAGGGAGAGAGAGGGAGGGGGAGAGAGAAGGAGGGGGGACAAGAGAGGAAGGGGGGCAGGAAGGGGAGGGGATTCCTGAATGCAGAACAACACAAGAGAGGGGGGGGGGGCATAAAGGGGGGAGGGGGGACAGAGAAGGAGGGGGGCAGAGATAAAGGGAGGGGGCAGAGAGGGTGGGGAAGAGAGGGAGGGGGAGCAGAGAGAGGGAGGGGGCAGAGAGGGAGGATCAGAGAGGGAGGGGGAAGAGAGGGGAGGGTCAGGATTAAGGCGACAGAGGGAGTAGGGGCAGAGAGGGAGGGGGTAGAGAGGGAGGGGGGGGCAGAGAGGGAGTGGGGGGACAGAGAGAGGGGGGGGGGGGGGGCATTACGCATCCGGTGGTAATGGACAAGATCGGGATCAGTATGCTGCGCGTGAGTCATGGTATATAAAAGCGACGAGTGTGGCCGCATTCAGAGCATTCACCCCCCATTTGTATACAGTATTTGCCTATGTACCAGTTTTTTTTCTAATCCATCCACATTCCACACATTGTTAACCAGTACTCTTTTACTGTATTGTATGCTTATTCTGTATTTTTATTTTCTACTTCTACTATCTTGCACTATGACTATGATCAGACGCTAAACTGCATTTCGTTGTACCTATACTTGTATCTGCAATGACAATAAAGTTGAATTGAATTGAATTGTGTTGTGTCGGCAACCGGATTTGCTTTTCCTTGAATGTGCCTGATGTCACTGGAGAATTGCAGAACAAAGTCCAAGTGGCGGATTTCCTGCGGTGAATAGCTCCCTGCACTTGTACGAGTAGTGTATGTGAGCGGTTGGTGATCCGTATAAATAGTGAAGGGACGGCCTTCCATCAGATGGCAGAAATGCTGGATGCGAGGTATACACCCAAAAGTTCTCGCCCGATTGTACTGTACCTCCTCTGAGTGGGCGATAATTTTGCCGAAAAGAATTCCAGAAGCTCCCACCTGCCATTGACTCATTGTTCCACGATGGCTCCCACGGCGTTGATGCAGGCATCAGTGGTGAGTGAAAATAAGGCATTGGGTCTCTGATGGACCAACATAGTTGCGTCGGTGAGAGTACTCTTAGCGGCATTGAAGGCTTGCACTGCATCCTCGGGTAAACACAAGTCAAGTCAGTTTTATTCGTCACGTGCACATAAAGTGCAGTGAAATGAATTTGTCAGCAGCGGTACAATAAAAAAGAACACACAATCACAATCACAATGGTTTCTTTGAAGGTGATTTGTCTGAACCATTGAGTAAGTTGGTCAAGGGTAATAGGGAACCTGCGGCGTTCGGTAGAAAGTGGCGGTAGAAATTCATTATCCCCAAAAATCGCCATAATTGGTTTAACGTATTTAGCCCGGGTAGTTTCGGATTTCCTGCACCTTTGATTCGACAGGCAGGATGCTGTTCTCCATCACCCGATGCCTGAGGAAAGTGAGTTTGTGAGCTCCAAACACGCATTTGTTCGTGTTATGACAATACCATATTCGTCGAGACGCCGGAACAGTAATCCAAAGTATTTCTTGTGTTCATCTTCGGTGGAGCTTGCTACCAACACATCGTCGAGGTATGTGTAGACAAAATCGAGGACAGAGAGTACATGGTTGATGAAATGCTGGAACGATTGTGCTGCATTCCGTAAGCCAAATGGCATCCGTAGAAATTCAAACGTCCCGAACGGAGTGATCATGGCTGTCTTGTGAATATCGGCAGGCTCGACCAGAATTTGATAATACGCGTGCATGAGATCATTGCTTATGAACACTCGCTTATCCTGGAGGCCTGCAGAGAAATCCTGCAAATGTGGGATGCTGTATCGATCTGGAGTAGTGGCACTGCTTATTGTGGTCGCTGCAGGGTCGCCAATCTCTAGGAGACTTCTTCGGAATCATGTGAAGAGGTGATGCCCAGCAGCTCTTAAACCTGCGGATGATCCTGAGCTCTAGCATATGGTCAAATTCCTCCTTTGCAACTTTGAGGCGATCTACGGATAACCTGCGCGCTCTTGCTGAAACTGGAGGGCCACGGGTCTGAATATGATGCGTGATAGAGTGTTTGATATCATTGTGCCGGTAAAACAGAGTTATTAGTGGTGGAAATTGTTCAAGTAACTACTGAAATGGGCCGGTGCTGGGTTGGAGGCTGGTAAGGTGAGATAGTCATTGCCGGATGACAGATGCAGTTCCCCTGTGCGCGGGTGCAGCAATCACTTAAGCGGCAATTTTTTTAATCTACCAGCAAAGAAAAGTGTGAAAGAAAATCCACTCCAATAATGGGTTTTGATACGTTGGTGACTGTGAAAATTCAGCTAAACGTTTTCTGTAGACCGAAGTCGAGTGTGACTGATTTGTGATCAAATGTCTGCAATTGTTCGCGACAGGTGAGAACACGTCCAGGGTTAGGGTGTAAACGCTCTTGGGAACTGGGAGGAACAACCAATAACTCGGCGTTGGAGACAATGAGATATTGCATACCCAAAAGGCAGTCACTGAGAAAAGGTCACTGGCAGGCGATGGCTAGTTTGCCCATGAGCAGCAGTTGCCTCTACTGCCGGGCCTCATCGTGGGTGTTGATGTTTGTAGAAGGAGCAAGGAGGTTGACACGAGGTCGGGCCTCTGCACCATATTTCCGGTGTTTCCAGCAAATGCGTTGTGCATCCCCTTGGCTCGGTCTCCGACCCCCAAAGTTTGCGTTAAACCTAAAACGGGGATGGCTCTGCTGGGCTGCCAAAGCTTCAACATGCGCAGTGAGCACTGCAATTTGCTGTACATTTTCCGGCTTTACTGTTGTTGCATTAACCACAGTCACCTGCAGTGCAGTGGTTGTCTCCATGACAATGTCGGCTTGTTTTGCGAGCTCGTCTATGTTGGCCGATTGAAATATATCTATCAGGTGCCCCTGCACCTTAGTAGACATGCAGTGGAGAAACTTCTGTTTCCAGACATCGCCGTCAATCTCTTCGTCTACCACCAGCCTGCGCCATCTCCGCAGCATTTGTGATGACCCCCTGTCGCCGAGATTATCATCTCTCAGCAGCTCCGAAATGCGGGATTGGTTCGAGGGCTGCGTTCTCTCCAAGATAACGTCATATTGCGTCATTTCTTCAGGATTAAGGAGTATGTCCTTCACTTCGCATGCGGTCTACTCTGGAAGACGAGGTGTAATGCCCCTGTCCCACTTAGGAAACCTGAACGGAAACCTCTGGAGACTTTGCGCCCCACCCAAGGTTTCCGTGCGGTTCCCGGAGGTTTTTGTCAGTCTCTCTACCCGCTTCCACTACCTGCAACCTCCGGCAACCACCTGCAATCTCCGAGAACTGCACGGAAACCTTGGGTGGGGCGCAAAGTTGCCAGAGGTTTCCGTTCCGTTGGCTAGGTGGGACAGGGTCTTTAGGAACCCGAATTTTGTCCGTTGGCTCGTGAGGGAGTGAAATCGAGCTTCTAGTTGTTAAAACCACACTCACGCATTGGTTGTAAATTAAATGGGGACGTCGAGTTTTACTTTGTCGACTGACACCGTGTCACTTTTATCGTCATACATTTGGCGAGTAAGTGGAAGGTTGCATGTAGCAATGGCGTCACCAGTTGTAGAATCTACTAAATCCCACGACAGAAAGTAATGAACAAACGACACTTAGCTGAGCTAGACACCTTGTGTCTCCTTTATTCCAGAAGCCTCTTTTTACCTTCATTCTCACTCATTATAACCCATGTGCAGATAAGGCCAATTAGTGCGTCTGACCTTGGAATTATTATTCTCTTGTGGCTGGACTTTCTTGTGAGGTTGCTGGCGAGTTGCCAGCGGTGACAGGCTGTATGCAAAACCAACTTGGACGTGAAGGGGCCACAGAGCTATCTGATAGGCAATCAGTGCCTTACCAAGACAGCACTCTTTAACATGTCTTGTTATGCCCTGGACCCACCACTGAAAAGGCACTAAATGCATCAGTGAATATTCATCACTCATTGTGTTTAGAGTAAGAGTGAGCACTAAGTCTTATCTGATCGTCAGATAAATCCAAGGTCAATGTTTGTGAAACTATGATGCGTGTAGATTTGGGATCTTCATAGAATTAAATAAAGTTGCTTACTGTACAATGTGAATGGGATATCAGTGGTCAATGTGGACCTAGTGGGCCGAAGGGCCTGTTTCCATGCTGTATCAATAAATTAAACTAAACAAAATGAGCTAGATAACTGTGAGTTGTTGATATTCAGAGTAAACTGCAGATCAAGGGAGGGTTAACCAACATACAGTAGAGAAGGTTTTTGAAGGTAATTGTGAGAGACATCTTTCACATCCTATGGGCAG